>NC_081429.1:36705366-37061911 GCF_949786415.1 Peromyscus eremicus | reverse complement strand
ATAAGTAAAATAAGATAAAATTTTTAAATGATAAGAATAGATAGTATAAAGTAGTGCCTAACAATAAGACTGTGGGGACTAGGGAGATGGCTCAGCAGTTAAGAGCATTTTCTGCTCTTCCAGGGACCCAGGTTCAGTTCCCAACACTAGCATGGCAGCTCACAACCATTTGTAACTCCAGTTCCAGGGGATCTTGCTGCCCTCTGTGTTGCTTAGACACACATACCCTTCTGTTGCTAGAATGGCTGTGGAACTGAAGCTCGTGCCTGGGAGGGTCTCATTTCCACCCATTTGAAGAGGTTCTGGAGCAGAGTTACGTGGAAACTGCAACCTCCACCGCTGACTGTGGAGGTGTTGCTAGAGGAGGTGGCCGAGTCTTTTGAGGCATTGGTCTTAAGGGTGCCTAGGGCACTGGCCGAGGCACTCTCTGCTGGCACCACATCAACTCTGGGAAGGGGATATATGAGGGCAGGACTTGGTACACAAGTGTGATAACATGCTATATGGTGACTTCCAGGCAGGTTGAGGTACAGTGGTGCTGAATACAAGGCTTGTATTCTTAGTGCAAGAGGAGGAGCAGGTCCTGGAGTTTACTGTGGTGACGAATGTATGACAAGATTTGGGAGAAAGCTGACTGGAAGGAGTATTAACCAGGATAGATACTATATTGCTGATCTAGTTCTTATGAGTCTTTTAGTTATTGTTATAGGACTTTTTCTATGAGAACTAGGCAAAGAATTTAAAGCTAAAATGTACCCTGTGTTTCCACCATTATTAGTTTTTTTTTTTTTTTAAGGTGATCTAATGACCTAAACATGTATCCTTTCTTTTTGCAGCAATGTGGTTTGCATACTTTTATTTTTTATGTAATATGGTCCGTATCGAGCTATGTCTTTTTATAAAGGGCTACATAATATTCCAATATAAAGATGCACCAAGATATATTTAAGTCATCTCTTATTGATAGCTGTTAGTTTTCTGCCTTAAAACATCATGATAGTAAGCATACTGATATATTTTCAGTACAGCCCAAATACACCTATAACAAAAACTCCTAAACATGGGCTCATTAACTGTCAAACAGGTTGAGTTACTTTGCATCAAATATTGTGTTTAGTAAAGCTCCTATTATTTAAATACATTTTTCTAAAGCACTACTGCAGGATAAGCCTTGGTTTAATTGTAATAAGTTGACACATGTTTTCTTGTTCTCCCCTGAAGCCTGTGCCTACTGCACTGGCACAAGTGGACAGAGAGAAGATCTATCAGTGGATCAATGAACTGTCCAGTCCTGAGACGAGGGAAAATGCTTTGCTAGAGCTAAGCAAGAAGCGAGAGTCTGTCCCTGACCTTGCACCCATGCTGTGGCATTCATTTGGTACTATTGCAGCACTTTTACAGGTGGGTGTGTGTCCGCAAGTAGGAATTTACTCATGTTTGTCACACTTGCGTGGTTTTCTCTTCTTGGCTCAAACGAGTTTTGAAGACTTTAGAAGAATGATTGTTTAAATATCTGTTTTGTTTTTATTTGTTTGTTTGTTGAGACAGAGTTTCTCTTTGTAGCCCTGGCTGTCCTGGAACTTGCTCTGTAGACCAGGCTGGCCTCAAACTCACAGAGCTCTGCCAGCCTCTGCCTCCTGAGTACTAGGATTAAAGGCATGCACTATCACTGCCTGGCAAGAATCAGTTTTTTAAAAGTTGGAGGTATTTGTTAAAATGTATTATTTTGAGCTCTGCCAGCCTCTGCCTCCTGAGTACTAGGATTAAAGGCATGCACTATCACTGCCTGGCAAGAATCAGTTTTTTAAAAGTTGGAGGTATTTGTTAAAATGTATTATTTTGGAGGTTGAATTTAGTTGGTCTGAGAGGTAGGCTTTAAAATCTGTGTTTAACAGGTGAATCTAAGAACTGTGTTGAGAAACAGCCTTTAGAAGTACAACAGGATAGATCTGTATAGCAGGGAAGAACTTAGAGATAGTATAAGGACCATAGATATGGTCTAAGGAAAGAAAATGTTGAGATAAAGGTGTAGCAGCTATCGAATTAAAGGTGGGTATCTGTGTTTTTAAAAATAAACAGATGCATCTGGTAAGGTGACTTATTGGGTAAAGGCAATCGGATGCTGCCAAGCCTGACAACCTGAGTTTGATCCCTGGGACCAACACGGGACAAGGAAGATCTGGATCCTGCAGGTTGTCCTCTGACTTCCACACATGTGCTATGATGTGCACACACACCACACAAACAAATGAGTAAGACCAAGAATAAATAACTAAAATTTGCCGGGCGGTAGTGGCGCACGCCTTTAATCCCAGCACTCAGGAGGCAGAGCCAGGCGGATCTCTGTGAGTTCAAGGCCAGCCTGGGCTACCAAGTGAGTTCCAGGAAAAGGCGCAAAGCTACACAGAGAAACCCTGTCTCGAAAAACCAAAAAAAAAAACAAAAACAAACAAACAAACAAAAAAAACTAAAATTTGAGTCAGGCCAGAGTGATAGGTGGAACACAAATTTAAAGGGAACAATCCCAAAGTACCAAGGTAGTAGAATAATCATCCTATAAAGTTCCTCCCCAAATTACTAATAATCTTTCAAATTTATTCAGTAAATTCATATGCCGTTCCTGACACATATAGCCGAGAATCTGTGTTATGGAAGGATTTGCAGCTAAAGTAAACAGAATTGTAGTCCACATAGGTCTCATCATTATAGAGTAGAATACAACTCTAAAAGTTATGTAAGGGTCCCTCAATTGAAAGACTGCTACAGGGACTGGAGAGATGGCTCAGTGGTAAAGAACACTGGCTGCTCTTCCAAAGGTCCTGGATTTGATCCCTAGCACCTGCATTTTGACTTGGAACCAGCTATAACTCCAGTTCTAGGGGATCTGACACCCTCTTTCTGATCTCTGTGGGCACTGTATACACATGAGGCACAGACATACATGCAGACAAAACACCAACACACATAAAATACAATAAAATAAGGATTAGCTGCAAAATCTAGGAGGAAGTGTAGGAGACCCAGTTGTTTTCATAGCAGTATTCCCAGGGTCATATGGGGAAAGGTCTTGCCTAGTTAGTCCAGTATGCTTGTGATGAAAGGATAATTCCATTTCTGCAGGAATTAAAGTGGTCTTTTAAACTTACTGTGCTGTGACATTGTGGTAATAATTGTGTGGTTAATTGCTCTCTGGGATTCTTGGAATTTTTCAGGAAATTGTAAATATTTATCCATCTATCAACCCTCCAACTTTGACAGCACACCAGTCCAACAGAGTTTGCAATGCTTTAGCATTGCTGCAATGTGTGGCCTCCCACCCAGAGACCAGGTAAGTGTTGTGCGCGTGTTGATAAGTTAATGGGGGTGGATGAGTGTTTCATAGGAGCTTAGATACCCTTGCTGAGTGATCAGAGAAAGGCATGCAGGGTGGTGTGTGGATAGGAGTCTTCAGAACTCTTTCTCTTTTTTAAATTTATCAGTTGGTTTTGGAGTTCCATGTGGGTATTTGTGGTTAGGGTTGTTTGTTTTTGCTTTTGTTTTTATGTCTGAGACTGGCCTCCAACTCCTAATCCTACTGTCTCTGTCTGTCAAGTGCTGGGATTGTGGTTGTATACCACCATACCCACCGTTCTCTTGTTTTTCTTTGACAGTTGACATACATATTTCTATGCCGTTAAGTTTGGTAACTATTTTTAGTTTCTGGTTTAATTACAGATTTGAAGGAAGTGTAATGTTTTAAAATAAAGTAGAATACAATTCCATACTTTCAGCATCATAGAAACAGTTTTCAAAATAGCAAGAAACATAAGCAAATCAACTAATTTAGTGACTTGCTGTGACCTAAGAGGAAAGATTTTGCTTAGTTACCTTAAAAATATTTTCTGACAGTGATTCAATCCCAAATATGAATCCAGAGCTTTAAGCTTGACGTGATGATTCATAGCTGTAATCCAGCACCCAGGAGGCTAAGACAAGAGGCTTGCTACAGAGTGAGGCCCTGTTCCAAAAAACCAAAATTAAGTAATTATTTTATGTTCATTTAAATCAGAATCTTACATCAGTGAAGTTTTATCTAAAAGGATCTCTCTTTTTTTCTTTTTTTGAAACAGTTTCTCTGTATAACAGTCCTGGCTGTCCTTGAACTCAAAGAGATCCCACCTGTCTCTACCTCTCAAGTTCTAGAATTAAAGATATGTACCACCACACCTGGCATCAGCATGCTGTGTGTGCGCGCATGCTAGAGGGCAAACACGTACCTGCCTACCACTCTTGTTTGGGTGCTTACAGAGACTAAAAAACATCAGATCCCCCTGCAACTGTAGTTACCAGAAGCAGTTGTAAAATAACCAAAATAGATGTTGGAAACTGAACTCAGGTCCCAACAAATACTCTTCACCACCGAGAGCCATCTTTCCAGGCTCCTGAAAGAATCTCTTCACTGCCTCTTCTCTCTTCTCTCTTCTCTTCTCTTCTCTTCTCTTCTCTTCTCTTCTCTTCTTTCTCTTCTCTTCTCTTCTCTTCTCTTCTCTTCTCTTCTCTTCTCTTCTCTTCTCTTCTGGAGACAGTATCTCCAGGCTGGCCCCAAACTCATGACTCTCCTAATTTAGGCAGGCCCCTGAGTGCTAGGATTCTATCTCTATGTGCAACGGCACATTGGCTTTATTATTTATGACGTGCTCTTTTAAACTATCGTATTTTGGGGTTAATGAGTTTTTAAGGTATTTAGTGGGGACTGGAGGTGTTGTGTTGCTTTAATCACCCTAGCCTGAATGGATGTTACACATTGACACCCAGAGCTGAGTATGTCTGATGCGTGGATGAGGGCAAGAGGGTACTCTTCTAAACAGTAGACATCTCTGGCCTCTGTGACTGTATGCTAAGTAGCCCTCAACATTTCTTTTTTTTGTTTTGTTTTGTTTTTGTTTTTCGAGACAGGATTTCTATGTGTAGTTTTGGCGCCTGTCCTGGATCTCACTCTGTAGACCAGGCTGACCTCAAACTCATAGAGATCCCTCTGCCTCTGCCTCCTGAGTGCTTGGATTAAAGGCATGCGCCACCACTGCCCGGCCCCTCAACATTTATTATTTCTGACAAATATATCTCTAAACATTGACACATGTCTCCTAGGGTACAAAATTACACATTTCAGAACGCTGATCAAGACTAAAAGCCAATAAAATTCTTTTCTAAAGCTTGCCTTACTCTGTCATAGGTATTGTTTCAGGCTTAGAAATTTGATGTTTAGAAATCCACTCTGCTCCAAAGTGTTGAGTTCAGTTCAGGGCAGCTTCCCTGTTCTGTTAATTAAACTTTGGGACATTGAAATTGACTTGGGGGAATGACTGAATAGAGAGTATTACTCTATTCATATACTCTTAGTCTACACAAATAAAATTTTTAAAAAGTAAAAAAAAGAAATCCACTCTGGGTTCTAAATGTGGTTGTTTTTTCTTTCAGGTCAGCTTTTCTTGCAGCACACATCCCACTTTTTTTGTACCCCTTTTTGCACACAGTCAGCAAAACTCGTCCCTTTGAATATCTTCGGCTCACCAGCCTCGGAGTTATTGGTAAGGTTTTTGGGTTTTTTGTTTGTTTGTTTGTTTTTGTGACGGTCTCATGTACCATAGGCTAGCTTAAGGCTCACTATCTAGCTGAAGATACTCTAGAATTTTTTAATTTTTGATCCTCTAATCTCCACCTCCAAATGCTGGGATTATAGGCGTACGTCACCATTCTTAGTGCGCTGCTGGGGACTGAACCCAGGTTTTTGTGCATGTTAGGCAGGCACTCTACCAACTGAAGTGCACCGACAGCCTAGGTAAGTGACTAGGGACATTTTGTAAGCCTGAAATTCTTACAGGCAGTAGTGGTCTAAGTTGTGTGCTTTGTTCAGCTTCTTACAGCTTACTCATTTTTTGTCTTTTACATCATCTGATTTACTATAAGTGCATGCAGACTTACCAAGCACCGTTCTCAGTGTTGCTAGTAACAACTGTGAAGATCAATAATCAAGGTCTGATTTTAGCATCAAATTATAGAGGGAGTAAAGAATAACTTGATTTTAACTAAGTTGAATGATCTTAGTTAAATAAATCAGAGCCTTGTACTGGGCTAGTGTTTTTAACACTGAGCACTTTCCCCACTTGCTTTATTTTTATTTTTTAAATTTTGACACAACATCTCAGGCTGGCCTTGAACTCAACATCTTCCTGCCTTAGCCTTCCTAATATTGGGATTACACGGGTGACTCTCTGCAGCTGACTGTTGTTTTTTGTTCAGATTGATATAGAACTGATTGCCTAACACAGAAACTACCGTCTGTGTATCGAATTACTTCAATTCTTTAACTTGTTTTGATGAACAGTGTAGAGTAAATGTGATTAGAATTTGTTCCTCTAAAATAATTTTGTTTGTCCATATTTTCTTTAGGGGCCTTGGTTAAAACAGACGAACAAGAAGTAATCAACTTTTTATTGACAACAGAAATCATCCCTTTGTGTTTGCGCATTATGGAATCTGGAAGTGAACTTTCTAAAACGGTACATGATTTTAAGTGAGAGTCAACATTGTTTTGGCTCTGGAGCTGCTGCTTTGTGGCTCAAGACTCATTTTCTGCCTCCCCAGATTTTTTACCTTCAAAAATGTCTTTTCTCTTAAAATGTATTTATTTGTGTGAGTGTGAGTGACTGTGCCATGGCACACGTGGAGATAAAGGACAACTTTGGGGAGTTGGTTCTCACTTTCTACCTTGTTGGGCAAGGGCCTCTCTTGTTTCTACTGCTGTGAGCTGGTCCACCAGCTTCTGGACAGTTCTCCTGTCTCTGTTTCCCATCTCAATATAAGAGTGCCGGGATTATGGATGCTTGCCACCAAATCTGGCTTTTTACGTGGGTTCTGGGAGTCAAACTTGGGTCATCAGGCTTACATGGTATCTTAGTTAAAGTTTCTATTGCTGTGATGATATACTATGACAGAAAGCAGCTTGGGGGTAAAAGGGTTTATTTCATTTTACAGCTTGTAGTCCAGTATCCAGGGAAGTTAGAGCGGAAAGTCAAGCAAGCACTGATGCAGAAGTCATGGAGGGGTGCTGCTTATGGGCTTGCTCCATGTAGCTTGTTCAACTTGCTCTCTTAAAGCACCCAAGACCACCAGTCCTCTTATGGCCTCAAAAGACACGTGTACACATAGAGTGCACATAAATTCATACACACACACACTCTTTCTTCCCTTATCCCCTCCACTCCAACCCCAGAAAAGAAAGGAAAATGATTGTAAGCATAAGAAAAAAAGATGGATATGGTGATATGGGCCCTCCCACATCAATCACTAATTAAGAAAATGTTCTACAGGTTTACCAACCCAATCTTATGGAAGCACTTTTTCAGTTAAGTTTCCCTCCTCTCAGATGACTCTAGCTTGTGTCAAGTTGACATAAAACTAGTCAGTACACACACTACTGCTTTTGTTGGCTGAGCAGTCTCTGGGGTCCCTGTATTTTTTCCTCTTTCATATAAAAATTATTATTAGATCATCATTAAAAACCACAAACCATGGAAGCTGAGGCAGAAAGATTACAAGTTCAAGACCAGACTGAGCTGATAACAAGACACTGTCTCAAAAGACAGACATAAAAGCTCCAGACCTTTCAGAGAATATCTGATTGATAGTTAATTCCTTTGTATGTGTGCTTGCCTGAAGATCTCCATGTGGAGGCTAATGATCACGGTCAGATGTCTTCATTACTTTCTCCACCAGTCTTTGAGACAGAAACATAGAGCTCATTGTTTCTGCTAGACGGGCTACCAGCCAGTCTAGGGTTGCAGATACGATGTCACATCAGCTTTTACTTGGGTGATGGGGAACCAAACTTGGGTCTTTTGTTTGTTATTTGTTCATTTTGTTTTGGTTTTTGAGACAGGATTTCTCTGGGTAACAGCCCTACCTGTCCTGGAACTCAGTCTGTAGCCCAGGCTGGCCTTGAACTCAGTTGCCTGCCTCTGCCTCCTGAGTGCTGGGATTAAAGGCATGTGCCACCACCACCCGGCCAGACTTGGGTCCTTATAAGCTGATACAGCAAAATTTGGCCCACTGAGGCATCTTCATGCCAAATCTATGCCTCTGGTTTTCTGTCATATGAAGTGAGGGGCGTGTACTTGAACTTCAGCAAGAGCACGACTGTATAAAATTCTTACCTCGTTTTTCCTTCTGAAAATTCTGTTGCCAAAACCCTTTTGTATTTTGACATTGAATGTTGTAGTAAAGTTAAAGTCTCTTTCCTTTTGTAGGTGGCTTGCTTTTTATATTGTTCTTTTTATTGTTCTAGCCTCTTGTTTCACCAACTTCAGTTATACTATATTATCTATCTTTTTATGTCTATTTTTTCTTATAATCATTTTCTGAGTTTTTTTAGGGATGAGAGTTGAGATAGTGTGTGTGTGTGTGTCTTTGTGTCCCTGCATACATCTTTCTGTGTGTACTGCATGTGTGCAGATGCCCTTGGAGGTCAGAACTGAGTAGTAGGTGCACACTGAAATAAAGGTTCTTGGTCAAGCCTATTATGAATGATATAATAACCTGGGAAGTATTTTTAAAATACAGAGGTGGGGCTGGAGAGATGGGTCAATGGTTAAGAGCACTGGCTATTTTTGCAGAGGACTCAGGTTCAATACCCATTACCCATAGTAGCTCACACAACCACCTTTAACTTCGGTCCCAGTGGGTCTGATGCCCTCTTCTGTCCTCTGTGAGCACTGCATGCACATGTTGTAAGACATAGATGAAGGCAAAATACCCATACATATAAAATAGACAAATCTTTTTTTTAATATGGGGCTGGAGAAATAGCTTAGTAGTTGAGAGCACTTGCTGCACAATCATGTTCAAATTCCAATGCCCATATATCAAGCTGGACATCCTGTGCACACTTATACCCCAGCTCTGAGCAAATAGAGATAGGAGAATCATGAGGGCTTGCTGGCTTCCAGCCTAGAGGAAAACACAAGCCCCAGGTTCAGGTAGAGACCCTGCCTGGAAAGAATAAGCCAAGAGTGACAGAGAGCATATGACACTCTCTTTGGCTTCTGCACAGACTTGCACCCGTACAGGGACATATACAGACAAATATACACATAAATAAAAAAGTAATGCCTATAGATGTGCAGGCTTAATTCTAGACCTATTACTGAGTGCTTTTCCAGGGTGGTAAAATTTAGTCAAGTAGATGGGTTAGTTGATTAGTTGGTTCGTTAATGTTTTTATTTGTGTGTATGTGCGCATGCCACAGCACACATGTGAAGGTTAGAGAACAACTTGTGGGAATTGCTTCTCCTTCCAACATGTTGATTTTGGGTTTTAAACTCAGGCGCTTGGGCTTGGTGGCAAGTGTCCTTACCCACAGGGTCATCTCACTGGCCCCTGGTTGTTTGGTTGGTTGTTTTAAATACTGCTAGGTAAATATATAACGAAACTATTTAGGAACTAGGCATTATGCACTAAACTAGACATAAGCTGCTTTATAACTATTGGTGCCTTGGAGTACTGGTTTACTGACTACCTCTAAAGGACGGATATTACCTGGGAAAGATAGAAGGCAATGCTAAAATTCTGAGTTGCTGGAAATGTTCTGTGTTTTAAGCTGTTGTGGTTTGCAGATATGGTATACAGGCTAAAAACTCACCAAGTGACACTCTGTTAGTGAATTTGCTCTTTGCTATGTGTGTTTGTGTTAGTTTCCTATTGCTGCCATGACAAATTAGCAAAATGAAATGGTGGCTTAATTCATAAATTTATTCTTAGTTCTAGAAGCCACAAATTAGTTTCAATAAGCTGAAATCAAGCCATGTAGTGCAGAGCCTTGATTCCTCTAGAGACTGTAGAGGAAAGTCCCTTTACATGCCCCCCCCCTTTTTTTTTTGTTTGTTTGTTTCTAGAATTGCATTCCTTGTGTTTCATTACACATGGTTCTCTTCTCTATACAGAGCAAGCAGTGGAACTTGTTCACATCTCATTGTCTTGTATTTCCTTCTCCTTTGTGGTTAAATCTTTCTATCTCTTAGAATGATGCTAGTGATTCTTAGGACCTGTGTGGGTATATCTCTAGCTCAAGATCTCTAATTATGCCAGGCGGCCATGGTGCATGCCTTTAATCCCAGCACTGGGGATGCAGAGCCAGGTGGATCTCTGAGTTCGAGGCCAGTCTGGTCTATAGAGCGAGATCCAGGACAGGTACCAAAACTACACAGAGAAACCCTGTCTTGAAAACAAACAAACAAAAAGATCCCTAATTATATCTGCAAAGACCATTTTTTACATACGAGACAAAACTCTCTGGGTGTGACAATTAAGACTTGGCTACCTTTGAGGCATATTATTTGGCCCATCACAGGGATATACCTCAGTAAAACAATAATACTTCTAATGGCACCAAAGAAAGATAGTCATCATCTTAATTATCTGTAAGCAAACATTGTGCTCTTGCCTAAGGCAAGGGCATTGCTATGAGTTTGAAGCTAGGTAGCCATGGCTACAGAGTAAGACCTTGTCTCAAACCTGTTCCCCAAAATGATTATCTTGTTTAAATTAGGAGGTTTAGGGAGGAATCATTGGTTTTTGTGGGTTTTTTGTTTTAAGATCGTTTCAAGCTGGTTTGTGGTACTCACTAAGTACCCCAGGCTGTCCTCAAATTTTATGCAGTCCTCTTGATAATTATCTAGGGTTTTCCCTTTTACGTAAAATGAGAATAATGGTATATACTTAATGAGTTCAATAAGAAAAATAAGGCCTTTAAATACCCTTTAGAAAAAAAATCCTGACGTACAGTAATTGTTCAGTTCGGTAGTATTTGCTCTTTTTACTCCAGGTTGCCACATTTATCCTCCAGAAGATCCTCTTGGATGACACTGGTTTGGCCTATATTTGTCAGACATATGAACGTTTTTCCCATGTTGCCATGATCTTGGTAAGTTCTTTACTTTACTGTCTCTGCAACTTACTTCTGATCACATAACGTAGTCTCTTTGTAAGTGGCTGAAAACAGCCTTCTAACTAGAAATAACTGTTGTGGCCATGGTGGTACATGTGTCATCCCAGGATTTATAAGGCAGAGAGAGGTAAGAGGATCACTGCAGGCTTGAGGCCAGCATGAGTTCCACACCAGCCAGGTGAAGAAGTAATGCCCTGTCTCAAAAATGTTAGCTGGCATAATAGTGAGTGAGTACCTTTAATCCCAGACTCCAGAGGCAGAGGTAGGCGGACCTCTGTGAGTTTGAGTCCATCCTCATCTATATAGTGAGTGCTAGGTTAGCCAAGGCCACATAGACCCTGTCTCAAAAAGGAAAAAAAATAATACAAATATTGGAAAATTCTATAATGGTTCTTAGATGATCTGATCTTTGGTGTTAATTAGAATTATTTTGTGTTTTCTCCCCCACTCTTGTTTTGGGTAAAACAGGGTAAAATGGTCCTGCAGCTATCCAAAGAACCGTCTGCCCGTCTACTGAAGCATGTAGTAAGATGTTACCTTCGACTCTCAGATAATCCCAGGTAAAGATTTACAGGACTTAGGAATTTAGGAAAATAGTCTTATAAGTGGATTCCAGTCTCGTGACTTGGGTCCTGTGTCTTGAGGATTAGAAAGGATGTAACTCTAGTTCATCTAAGACAATCCTAAGTTCCTATTAAAATCTAAAGTTCTAACTTTAAATACCCACTAGTTAGATCTTCCCATTGTAACTCTGTCCTACCCTGAAATTCCAGAAAGCCCAGACAGTTTCAAGGGAGGCCATATCATGGCTTTCTATGACTGCTCCAAATAATCAGAAAGATAAGTAACTTCCAGAGATCTCTTGGAAAGTTCCGTAGCCCAGAGGCTCTTTACTTAGGCTTGTAGTTCTCTGCTTCCTGTAAGGCATTGAGCTTATTACTTTTTCTTGTTGTGTTCAAGATCTCTGCCAGAATCATGCACTTTGTAGATGTAATGCACTTCAGAAATGTTTGACCTTTTGTCCTGTTAATCCATAATTTATGCTGAAAGCTACATGCTCAGATTCTGCCAAGCCACATAATGGAATACTTTGAGTTCCTAGGGATCAGGGAGCTTGATTAATGTGAACTCAGTCTCCAGCCACTGGGGTTATTCAAGCACTAGCTAGTCTTTGATCATTTTGTCCTAGTTTTTAGTGATTCCTGTTTTCCCCCAAGTTTACAATATACTTAATAGAAATTCTACCTGTGTGAGTATAAGAGCTGTAACTGTTCAGAACAGCCTTCTGTGCAGTTGGCATTTGCCTTTTTCAGGTTTCTAGATATTAATGCTACCATAGTTTTTATTATTCATCTCTTTGTAAGGTTTTCAAATACAAAGCTGAAGCATTTCTCTTAAAGATATAACTGATGTTAGTATAGATTTAAAATCTATTGATTTACCATACAAATGAGGCCATGTCTGCTGTCAGTGTAGAGATTTTAAAATAATTTCATTTACCATAAGCTATGTCTAATGGCATTTTGATAGTACTTATTATAATAAATCTGAACAAAATTTGGACTGAAGTAAACTTGCACCATTTCATTCCGTTTTCCTTTTGCATGAAATTCTCCATTGGAATATGCTGGAAATATTTGTAGACTACACATTCTAGGTGTTTCTGAACCTATGCATAACACCTGCTTTAAGGAATTCTAGTAGATTCTTGATTAACTTGACAAAGCATAGATTCCTACCTAGAGAGTTGTGTATTTATATCTAAGAAAGGGGCTCTTCTAAGCCCCAAAATGTGGGTTTATTTGTTGTCTCCCTGGTTGGTTTGTTTGTTTCTGATGTAGGGCACGTGAAGCACTCAGACAATGCCTCCCTGACCAGCTGAAGGACACAACCTTTGCCCAGGTGCTAAAAGATGACACCACCACGAAACGCTGGCTTGCACAGCTGGTGAAGAACCTGCAAGAGGGCCAGGTCACCGATCCCCGGGGAATCCCCCTGCCTCCTCAGTGATCCTCCCTTTCCCTCCCACTGCTCCCCTAAGTTGGGGAGCAGGGGTGGAACCTGTGAGGAAAACAGCTCAGGTTTTATTGCCGACTGGGAATAGACAACCTCAATGCTGAACTGCACTGGAGAAAAGGGGCAAGGTACCCCGCTGAGGTGTGTGGGCTGACTGGAGGTCCTGGATCCCCCTGCTGCTCCCAGGAATTGTGCTCCTGACACAGCAGTCTGCCGCCACAGCCCCAGGAGGGTGTCAACACCAGCAAATGCTGTATTTGCAGCATGCCCAAGATGACCCTGCTCCTGAACCTCTACCTAGCCACTGGTGGAGGTGACATGGTCATAGGAGTAACGCTCTAGGCATGGTGAGCGCCTGGGACCAAGCCTTGTGGCTTTTTTTTACTTTGCCTTCCTGGAAGACTCAAGATGTGTCTCTTAATTCTCTCTCTCTCAGTATTTGTTTACTTTGGGTTTTTGTTTTTAATCTCAAGAGAGAGGTGTGTTTAATGGACACAAGCTGTAGTTTTCAGCAAAACTTTGTCAATTGGCACTGTTTACAAGTCTGTTAGCTGCATAAGCTCAATAAAAAGTTGGTCTGGGCATTGTATCCCCTCTGGCAGACAGATAGCTGCATCAGGCTGTTGGGCGGAATGGGAGGCAGGGGAAGAGGAAAGCCAAGGATAAGCAGGAGCTCTCCGCCTGTTGCCCTCTGCTCCCGTCCTTTCACTTCCAAGCCTGGCTGCCGTGAGGACCTTAACCTTGGTTTTGGCTCTAGCTGCTAGCTTTCCAAACTCAGTGTTTCTTTCCCTTTCTTTTAACCACTTAAACTTAAAGCGGATGTCTTAATTTACCCAGCTTTCCTGGAAGAGTATCGTACTGGGGCAGGAGGGATGGCAGTCTTCAGATCAGGTCTTCAGAGATGATTTCCGGGTGTCTTCTCAAGGGAGGCAAGCACCTGGATCCCGGTCGTAGGCTCTGTGATCTCATTCTCCCGGTGTGAGTTTCAACAGCGCCATCTCTCCTTGTGATTATACTTGAAACAGTATTAGCTGAATGAGTTTCTTCAGATTTAAGATGAATGGCTGGACTCTGCTGGCTCAGTCTCCTCTCCCCCTTTAACAGATTTTCTTTGGGCTATGGAAACTACAGGGTTGCCACTAACTGTTGTTTACTTGTTGATAATGTGTCGGAGTTCCCTTCCGTCTCCATGGGCTTGAATCTGTAATCGATTGTCAACTGCCTTTCTTTCTGTGATCATTCCCATGTCAGCGCTTGCTCTTGCTCTCTCCTCCTCATCTCCAAAGATGGGATATTGATCCAACTCGAGAGAGAGATGAAGTCTTCAGCCATGTCTCACACACTTGAAGATGTCTGTAACAAGTTTGAGGAAGTTCTATAAAGGGATGGATGCTCAAAGAAACCTTTGTAGAGGCAGTTGAGCCAACCCAAGGGCTCTTCAAGCCGACTTTCACTAAGGGAGCCGGCCTTGTTAGTTGGCTTCTGTCTCTAGAGCCAAGAAAGTAGGAATTAAGTTGCCTAGACTTAGGAAGGATAGAATAAGCACTTATTCTCCTGCCTTCCCAATTGAAGAGGAGAACCTGGCCTCAGGCCTGAAGAGGAAAGACACTTTAGAGAAAGCAGAAACAACATCAACTTAATAGATGTTTTGACTCACTCCAGTTTGTGATCTGAAAAGTTTCACTAGGGTACCCTGATTTTTGAAATCTGCCTTCCTGCTGAGCCAAAGTTTTGCATTCCTCTCCACTGGGGGGAGCAGCTGAGGCCTGGGGCCTTGCTCCCTGGGACATTCTCTCCATCTTTTGGTGCATTGGCCATGTTACTGTGCCAATTGTGTCTTAATTCACATCCCATCTGTCCTCAGCTGGCCTTGGAACCTGCATAGGAGTTGGATGGGGAGGGGTGTAATGGGTCTCATTCCCTGTGGTTGGTCCTGATGTTGTATGTATTATATAGACACCCCTCCCCTTATTATGTGTTTTCCATCTCTCTCCCTCAACAGGATTAAAATAAAACATACTCTGTTTTTTTAAATTTTTTTTCTTTTAATTGGGGGATTTATTCTGTCAGCATAGAGATATCTAAGCACTTTAATCTGATGATTGTTGTTGGACCTACCTCTACCCTGTCTGCTTACACACACAGACTGCCCTGCTAAGAGAGGACAATGGTGGTTCCTTTGTAGTCAGATTTTTAGGTGGCCAGAAGGCAACAGCTGATCATAAAAGCTGTTTGGAGGTCTAGGATGGTAGCCCTAGTGTCTCTTGCACAGGCAGAACCTCATTCCTGGCTTCCATGCCTGAGTAGGAAAGATTTCTATAAGTAAAGAGGTAGTGCTTACATTTACTATGGGCTTTAAATGTCATCTATGGAGTTCGGGGCTTAGAGGACATCTTTAGAGTTGATCTTGCACCTGGTTTAGTAGAACACAACCCATTTCCAACTTCTTTTTTCAAGGGTTTTAGAGAGCTGTATCGTTCTAGTGGGACAGGGTGGAGAGGTATCTGCAAGCTTCAGAGAAGGACTTTCTGTGTATATAGAATTTCCCTACTTGCTATTGCTGCTGCTCAAAAGGCAGGAAAAAGAGGACAAAGCTGTTACCAGAAACCCATGGAGGGGAGATGCTCGTTGGTTAAAGTGCTTGCCTTGCAAGCATGGGCACCTGAAGATGAAGCCAGGCATGGTAGTGCACTTAGGAGGCAGAGGCAGGTAAATCTGTTGTTTAGTACAGATAGTCACATAAAGAGTTCTAGGCCAGCCACAATACATAGCAACCCTATCTTTAAAAAAAAAAGCGGAAAGAAATAGAAGATACCCAGTGTTGCTGATAGTAGTGGCGGACATCTTTAATCCCAGCATTTGGGAGGCAGGCCAAGGGGATCTCTTGATTTTTATGCCAGCCTAATCTACATAGTTCCAGGACAGTCAGAGCTACATAGTGAGACCCTGTCTTGGGAAAAACAAAAAAAAACAAAAAACCCAAAAACATAATGGGCAAGTAAAAAGCTCACTGGAGGAAGCTTGTCACCAAGCCTAATGGCTTCAATCCCTAGGACCCACATAATGGGAGAGAACTGACTCCAGCAAGTAATGCTTTGACCTCAACTGAAGTACTGGTCTGTACCTGCCCACACATGCAGACAGACAGATAATGTAATGAAATTAATATATAACCTCAGTTCACATGTCACAGGTGAAAATCTGAAAATCACTGACTTTGGGGCTGGAGAGATGGCTCAGAGGTTAAGAGCACTGGCTGCTCTTCCAGAGGTCCTGAGTTCAATTCCCAGCAACCACATGGTGGCTCATAACCATCTGTAGTGAAATCTGGTGCCCTCTTCTGGCTTGTAGACATACATGCAGACAGAATACTGTATACATGATAAATTAATCTGGGCTGGAGAGATGGCTCAGAGGTTAAGAACACTGGCTGCTCTTTCGGAGGTTCTGAGTTCAATTCCCAGCACCCATATGGTGGCTCACAACCATCTGTAATGAGATCTGATGCCCTCTTATAAATAAATATATAAATTTTTTTTTTTTTAAATCAATGACTTCAGCTGGGCAGTGGTGTCTCAGGCCTTTAATCCCAGCACTCTTGAGGCAGAGACAGGTGGATCTCTCTGAGTTCAAGGCCAGCCTGGCCTACAGAGTGAATTCCAAGCCGGCCAAGACTGCACAAAGAGACTGTCTTGAAAACAAAAAATGAAAATCACTGACTTCATGTTAATACAGAGACCGGCAAACTATAAGAATAAAAGCAAAAGTCAGTTAAAGATGGGGGTGGGGGCCGCTACAAACTAAAATCTACTTTGGAAACATCAGTGAACTTAACCTCTAACAAACTGATGAGAATTTTTCAATATATGATTTTAGGTATGGGATGAAAGTTTGCACTGGGGGCTGGGAGATGGCTCAGTAGATAAAGTGCTTTCTCTGTCTTGTTTGGTTTCTATTATGATAAGACCATGACCAAAAGCAACTTGGGAAGAAAGGGCTTTATTTCCCCTTGCAGATCATAGTCTGTCATCAAGGTAAGGAACCTGGAGTCAGGAACTGAAGCAGAAGCTGTGGAAGAACATTAACTGGCTTGCCCAACCTTTTTTTTTTTTTTTTTTTATACCATCCAATACCATGTACTCAGCCAAAACACTACACAAACCTAGTGACCCAAACCTAGACACACATGAAAGCCCTTGTCAGTGTGTGTGTGTAACTCCAGCACTAGGGAGTCAGAGACAGGTGGATTCTGGGGGCTTCCTGCTTAGCTAGTTTAGCCAAAATACTGAACTCCAGGTTCAGTGACAGAATCTTAAAGAGTAAGCTGGAGCTGGTGAGATGGCCCTAGTTTGATCCCCAGAATCCATGTAAAGATAGAAGAAAAGAACACAGTTTTGTCTTGTGGGCTTCACACATGGATCATGGCATATGTACCCACACAAACAACGCAGTATTTTTAAAAGGAGAGCACAAACACCCAACGTCGGCCTACACGTGTTCACAAGGGCAAGTGCAGGTGTACACACAAGCAGCTACCACACACTGCACTGTTCATATCTTAAAAATCACCAATGGGGTAAATTTTATGAACAGAACAAAGGAATAGATTTCAATTCATTTTGAAGTAGCAGCACCAAAATCTCAAGAACATTCCAAGGAATACTAGGGACCAACTTCTGCCATGAATGTAGACATAAAATTCAAAGGATCATGTGTAGCTCAGTCTAGTCCTCATTTGTGGTTCTCCTGCCCCAGCTTCCCAAATTCTGGAATGATAGGCATGTGCTACTGTACCCAGTCATGAGGGCCAATGTCTTAGAATGCCAATTGAGAGCTGAGGCGATGAATGCTGTGAGTTCAAGGTCAGCCATGTCTTCATAGCTTCTAGATTGTTTTGGCTACAGACTAAGACCCTGTCTCAAAAACTGAATAAGGCTGGAGAGATGGCTCGGTGGTTAAGAGCACTGGTTGCTTTTTCATGGACATGGATTTGATTCCCAACACACACATAGCAGCTCTGAACTGTTCGTATGTAGTTCCATTTCCAGGGGGTCTGACACCCACTTCTGGCCTCTGCGGGCAGTCATGCAACTCGTGCACAGACATACATGCAAGCAAATCACCCGTATACATAACAATAAATGTGGTTTTTTAACTGAAAAATACGGAAGCAGGGGGTAGATCTCAGTGGTAAAGCACATACTTGAGACCTTAAATTTCAAATATGGCACCACAGGGAAGAAATTGCCCTACAAATAATCAAATCTTGCATAAAAATAATGTATCAGATTAACCAGTTCATTGAAAAATATCAGGTTGATTCAATCTGTGAGAGCTGGTCAGTGTAGTTCACAACAGGAGAAAAACAATCATCTAGATGAAAAAACATCTAACACCTATCCATGCTTTTTTTTTTAATTATATGGTAGGTAGTACATGCCTTTAATCTCAGCACTCAGGAGGCAGAGGCAGCCAGATCCTTGAGTTCAAAGCCAGCCTGAGCTATATAATGACACCCTATCTCAAAAATAATGTATTTTAAAGTAACAGAGTGGCACACATCTATAATCTTAACATTCAGACAATGGTGGCCAGAGGTTCAGAAGTTGAGGGTCATCCTTAGTACAGAGTTTGAGGTTAGCTAGGGCTATAGCTCAGTAGTAGAGCACGTGCTCTCGTAAGGGTTTGAGTTCTGTCCCCACCCAGCACAAAGAAGAGGAGTCGAAGAAAGAAGAACTAATTTAGAAAACCTGGATTCTAAAGGCCAATCCTTAATCTAATTAAAAAGTATCAACAAAAATCCTATATCAGGCCAGGCGGTGGTGGCGCACGCCTTTAATCCCAGCACTCGGGAGGCAGAGCCAGACGGATCTCTGTGAGTTCGAGGCCAGCCTGGGCTACCAAGTGAGTTCCAGGAAAGACACCAAAGCTACACTGAGAAACCCTGTCTCGAAAAACAAAACAAGGGGTTGGGGATTTAGCTCAGTGGTAGAGCGCTTGCCTAGCAAGCGCAAGGCCCTGGGTTCGGTCCTCAGCTCTGGAAAAAAAAAAAAAAAATCCTATATCAAACCTCTCAAGAAAATATTGAAAGCATTTTCCATAAACCAAGCACACACCTATGATCCCAACCCAATCCTCTGTTACATGAGACCGTGTCTAAAAAGAAAGAAAGTCATTTCCCCGGAGATGAAGAAGCAAGGATGTCCAGTTCCTAGCCAATATGGTTTTTAAAAAAAGTGTGTGTGTGTGGGGGGGGTGTGCAAAGGAGAAGAACCTCTATATATGTTGACAAAACAATGATGGATATTAATAAACGAAAAGGAACTCTACAAGTGCTCACAATCATGTGAATTTAGCAGGTCATTGAAAGCAAGGTCAATAAAAACAAGTTGTGTTTTCTCATAATATAGACAAAATGAAACTTTAAAAATATGTGTTTAGGGCTGGAGAGATGGCTCAGCGGTTAAGAGCATCTGGCTGCTCTTCCAGAGGTCCTAAGTTCAATTCCCGGCAACTACATGGTGGCTCACAACCATCTGTAATGAGATCTGGCACCCTCTTCTGGTCTGCAGGCGTTATGCAGACAGAACACTGTATACATAATAAATAAATTAAATCTTTAAAAACAAAACAAAACATTTAACGCCGGGCAGTGGTGGCGCACACCTTTAATCCCAGCACTCTGGGAGGCAGAGCCAGGTGAATCTCTGTGAGTTCCAGGCCAGCCTGGTCTACAGAGTGAGTTCCAGGACAACTAGAGCTGTTAACAGAGAAATTGTCTGGAAAAATCAAAACATTATATTATGGCTTTGGAGAGATGACTCAGTAGTTAAGAGCCCCGACTACTCTTCCAGAGGACTTGGGTTCAGTTCCTAGCAATGAACATGGTCACTCACAACTGCTCATAACTCCATTCCAGGATATATGATGCCCTCTTCTGACCTCCTAGGACACAGGCATGCACATGTTGGAACTACATACATGCAGACAGAACATTCACATGCATGAAATGAAATTTTTTGTTTAGAAAAGGAATTGTGGCTACAAAAATTATACGTCCAATAAGCTGGACGTGGTAGCACATGCCTGTAATCTAAGTATACAAGGAGTAGCGGCAGGAGAATCAGAAGTTCCAAGTCATTCTTGGCTACATAAGTAGTTTGAGGCCACCCTCAAATATGAGCTACCATATCTCCAAAGTAAATAAATGATGCTAGAAAGACGGCTCAGCAGTTAAAAGCACGTGTTGCAGGATGGAGAGATGGCTCGGAAGTTAAGAGCACCGGTTGATCTTCCGAAGGACCTGGATTTGGTTCCCAGCACTCATGAATGTGGTGTCCCACAACCATCTGTAACTCCAGTGCCAGGAGAACTGACATCCTGGGGCACCAAGCACACACATGGTACACAGACATACATGCAGGCAACTCATACCCATAAAATTAAAATCAGAGAGAGACAGAGACAGAGAGAGGTTTTCCGAGACAGGGTTTCTCTGTGTATCCCTGGATGTCCTAGAACTTGATTTGTAGACCAGGCTGGCCTCAATTTCAGAGACATATACATACAAGCAGTTGACCTGCTTGCTGGTTCAACTCAATTCTAAGAAAAATCACACCAGGGTTATTGTGAAAACTGATAAGCTGATGCTAAAAATTTTTCCAAACAGCCAAGGTAATCTTGACTAAAAATGAAATTAGCCTTTTTTACTTCTAGGTTTCTTTAACCTTTTTTGTAGACAGGACTCTCATAAAAATAGCATGCACATATCTTATTTTAATGGCCTTTTCTGAAGTTTTGAATCAGTTTGGAATATTATATCACATACTGCGTATTTTACCAACTATCATCTGGTTCTCTGGGATTTTTTTATTTTTTATACCTCCTGTCAGCTTCCCACCCTCCACTTAATAAAATCATGGTACTGAGATATAATTTTGCTGGAATAGAGGAGTAGTTATAGGTTCTCTTGTCTTCTGAAGTTGTGTATACTGGCTTTTACAGGTAGTCTTTACAGTGATTTCTCAGATGGAATCTCAATCTCCACCCCCCCAGTGTGTGTGTGTGTGTGTGTGTGTGTGTCTGTGTGTGTGTGTGTGTGTGTGAATACACCCACTTGTATATTAGACATGCATGCTCATATTTGCTTGTGTCTGTGGGAGCCAGAGGTCAATATTAGATGTCTTCCTCAAGCACTGTCTACTGTATTTTTAGAGAATTATACATGTGTGTCTGTGTGAGAATGTTCATGGGCACATGTGACCATGGTGGACATTGATTCTCTCCTTCTACTGTGTGGGTTCCTAGGTACCGAACTCACCATCAGTCTTGGCAGCAAATGCCATCTTGCGAGTTGTACCCTGTCTTTGGAGACAGACTTTCACTAAATCTGTAGCTCATCCTTTCAGCTAGATTAGTTGAACAGTGAGTTACTAGAATCTTCCCTGCCTCTGCTTTGACAGCTGTAGGATGACAAATGTGAGCTAGCATGCCTGCCTTTTCCATGGGTGCTAGAGAATCTGGATGAAGGTCCTCATGGATGCCTGCAGGTCAAGCGCTTTACTGATGGTACCACTTCCCAACCCAAACCCTTTGTGTGTGTGTGTGTGTGTGTGTGTGTGTGTGTGTGTGTGTGTGTGTGCGCGCGCGCGCGCGCGCGCGCGCGCACGGATGCATATTCATGTGTGTGAGTATAAGCACAGGTGTGAAGGTGAGAGAACCTCTCGTGTCCATTCTCACTATCCACCTTGTTTAAGAGACCTTTGGTGTTTGCTCCTGTGTACACCAGGCTAGCTGGCCCATGAGCTTCTTCGGAGTCTCTCTCCACCTCCCATCTCACCGTTGAAGCGCTAGAATTCAATCCTGAGCACCTTCCCAAATTATACATGAGTTCTGGGGGTTCAAACTCAGGTCACCAGGCTTTTGAGGCAAGTGCTTTACCTTAGGGCCATCTCCCAGAACCCACCTTCTTTTTTAGGATAAGCTATCTCTCTCTCTCTCTCTCAGGCTGGAGAGATGGCTCAGAGGTTAAGAGCACTGGTTGCTCTTCCAGGGGTCCTGAGTTCAATTCCCAGCAACCACGTGGTGGCTCACAGCCATCTGTAGTGAGATCTGGTGCCCTCTTCTGGTACACAGGCAGAATACTGTATACATAATAAATAAATCTTTAAAAAAAAAAAAAAAAAAAGATATCTCTCTCTCGCTCACTGATACTAGAGCTCATTGATTGGGATAAACTAGCTCTCCAGCAAGCCCCAGAGATCACCCTGTCTCCGCCTCCCCAGCACTGGGATTGCAGGTCTGTTCCTCAGGACCGGGCTTTTTTGGTAAATTCTGAGGATCTGAAGTCAGGTCCTCGCACTTGCTCAGCAAGTGTCTTGCTGACTGAGCCATCTCCCCAGCCCTGCAGTCTAAAATCTTGAGTTACCTTTGGAGTGCAAGAAGATGCTTTATTTTAGAAATGTGAGTTCAGTTGAGCAGGTTGGGGAAGGGCACTCAAATTCCCCAGCCTGAATGTCCCAAACAGTAGAAGTGTTTAGGTATGGAAGTCTTGGCCCCGAGTGCCAAGAGGGGAGTCCAGGCAGACATGGGTGGAAGACTAAGAGTATGTATGGTGTTTGGGTCTCCCGCTGCCAGCTGCTTCATTTCAATTTAGGCCTTTCCTGGGCATGGTTCCCAGAAAGTCCCTCTGCAGCTGCCCTGATCAGGTTTCTGGATCTGTTAATAATAGACAAGTGTGGGGGAAGGGCCAGCATCTTTGCCGACATAGGAATTACCAAAGTAGATGGACAGTTCCTGTGCCAAAGCCCCGTCTGCTACCTCTCTGGATGTGTTCGAAGTCCTACGTTCTCTCCAAGAGCTACCATCCAAGAACTCTTTTTATTTATTTATTTTACATTTGTCCAGTGTGTGTGTGTGTGTGTGTGTGTGTGTGTGTGTGTGTGTCTGAAGTCAACTTTAGAAGTTAATTCTCACCTACCACCATGTGGGTCTTGGGTATCAAACCCAGGTGGTCAGGCTTGGCGGCAGCGAGTCAGTTTCTCCACTGAGCCATCTCTCACCAAGCCCCTTCCCAAGCATTCTTGGGAGGTAACCTAATCTTGTGAAATCTCTCACCTACTCATCCCCCAAATCAGAACACGGAGGCTGAGGAGTAGTGGTGTGTTGATGAGAACCCAGAAGCAGAATGTTTGAAACCCTCTGTCTCCCAGAAACTCTGGATGTGATAGCACCCTCTTTCCTACATCACCCAGGAGCTTGGATAACACTGAGCTGACGAGAAAGTGGCCAAAGGTGTTTATATAGACCTGGGCTAACGAGAGGAATTATGAGGAAGAGGGGGATTGTAAAGGAGAAGATTCTAATGGCAGGCAAGTGGGATGGGCGAGCAGGACAAGTGTGTGACACTGAGCTGGCACCTCTGCTAAGTCAAATGTCAACTCTGAAATCAGTGGTTTATATATTTTGTTGCCGATACTCTTCCTACTCCCCAGGAACAGCTTCCCTTTTAATGTCTACCTTCCCTTTAGACTAGGCTTTCTGCTACCAAAGCCTGTTCTCAAACGAGGAGAGTGGTGCGTGCCAGTCGTCCAAGCACTTGGGGGTGGAAGCAGGAGGTTCTGGAGTTCAAAGTCATCCCCAGCTACATATTAAGTTCAAGGACAGCCTTGACTACACTGCAATCAGTCCTATCTTTAAAAAAGAAAAGAAGAGAGAGAGAGAGAGAGAAAAGAAAGAAAGAAAGAAAGAAAGAAAGAAAGAAAGAAAGAAAGAAAGAAAGAAAGAAAGAAAGAAAGAAAGAAAGGTCAGGCTGGTGGTGGTGCACACCTTTAATCCCAGCATTCAGGAGGCAGAGGCAGGTGGATCTCTGTGAGTTCAAGGCCAGCCTGGTCTACAAAGTGAGTTCCAGAATAGCCAGGGCTACACAGAGAAACCCTGTCTCAAAAAAGAAAAAGAAAAGAAAAAATGGCAACAAACAAGTCTTCCTGCTGTCAGTAAAATAAATAGATAATAGTCAATTCATTATCTGGATAAATCAAGTAAAACTACTAAAGCTTCAGAAATTGCAAGCAGGCATAGTGATTCACATGTTCTTAGTCCTAGCTTTCGTGAAGGGTGAGATGAGAGGTGAGGGAGGCCTACTTGAGGCCACAAGTTCAAGGCCAGCCCGAGCAACATAAGGAGATTCCCATCTCACAAAAAAGAAATTAATTGCAGAAGTTTAAATCTCTTTCATTGTAAAATATAACAGAAGCAATAGAGAACTACAAAAAGAAAATATATGACTTAGTGAATTATTTTAAAATGAAGACCCCTGCTAGTAGCACTTGGAACTAAAAATAGACCTTGCCCAGCTACGCACCCTTTCTACCACAACTCATCCTAAAGTAATCGACATCCTGGCTTTTGTAGTCATCGCTTCGAAGGATTTTATTTTAATGGAACTTAAAATTTAGCTATAAATAACCACTAATGGCAGACTATTAGGCAGTTGAGAGGTATTTGAGGGAAGTCTGAGAGGCAGCCAGAACCCCACACAATAAAAATCACGTCATCTCACAAAGCTAGTTCCCTCTGTGCCTGTGACTAAAAGACACCGCTGGAAAGAACCTCATAGGAGTTCCATATATGTGTCCTGTGCCCATAACTGCCTTAACTGTCACCCACTGGTTCAGAAAACCACATCTCACCGTCTTCCCAAGGCAAAGCAAAAGCTGTGGTGTTTGGCAATGTGCGAGGGCGGGGGGTTGTCTTTAGCGTGTCAACACGTAGTCTAGAAACTTCCAGGACCTGAGTTTCTATTTGTGGAGTAGGGGGGCATAATACCACCCTTTCCTGTTCCTTCTTCCTCACCTAATTTGGCTCCCTGTTCTCCATCTTGATTTCTGTGCCGGCTAGCTATTTATTTATCTTTGGAAGGAGCTTCCTCCTTTAGGAGTGGCCTTCCAGCTGCACTTGGCTGTTTTTTGTTTTGTTTAGCAACATTGGAATTTATTAAGAGATGTTTTTAACATTGATTTTTAAGTACAAGACAGAAAGGTTTTCAGGAAGATAGATAGATACATAGGAACATGGATGTAGGCTTCCCTACAAGAGTCTCCTGATCTGAATGCCTTGCTTCATCTTGGTACCTTTGTTATGTGTGGCTGGGCCTGGTGGTACTCGCCTGTGATCCCGTCACTCAGGACAATGAGACAGAGAGTTGTGAGTTCAAGGCAACCTGGGCTATATAGCAAGACTCGAATCTCAAAAATAAATAAATATCCTGGCATTGAATAAATGATTACGAGAGGAAAGGAGGCCGCTGAGGTGGGGATCTGAGAAGTGCTCGCACATTACACGTGAAAACCTGGCTTTCATCCTTGTTACCACCTAAACTGGACATAGTGGTACATACCTGAATCTCAGCACTCAAGAGGTGAGGACAGAAGGATCTGGAGCCCCAGGTCATCCCCAGCTACATATCAAGTTCAAGGTTAGTTTGGGCCATAAGAGACCCTGTCTCAAAAAAAAAAAAAAAAAAAAAAGCCTACACAAAGGAAACAAATAACTAACTATCCATCATACATATGAGCTGTTTAACAAGTGCGTAGCTACTGTCCCCTCAGTCTGTCCCCTCAGTCTCTGATCTCTTCCCTTCTCTTGCTCTTTTCCTGTATTTTTACACACTTAGATTGATTGCCCTGCAAGGCAGGATGCAGAAACACAGGAGCAAGCTGGTGGAAAGAGACACCCTGGAAAGCGGCCAGCTTAAATGAGGGCAAAAACAGTGGTATTCCACACAGACACTGACCAGAATGAAAAGCAGTGATTCACAAAGCTGCAATACACAGGCCTTGGGTTTCACTTTGAGAGCAATTGCAGGATTGGGGTCAGGAAGGGGTAAGGGTAGGGAGGCATCAAGATAAAAGGCAGCCAGGCTCCTTCTCCCTGGAGATGTGTGGCCTGTCAACCTCAATCCGTTCCCTTAATCCTTTCCTGCCACCCCACCCCCACAACTCCTCATGATGACCGGTGTCCTGGGCCTTTAAGAGTTAGCGAGGCTGGACTGAGGAGAGCGCTCCCACCTCTCCCCACCCTGCTCCTTCTCCCTGGCTGTAACTCTGCCAGCTGCAGCAGTAAACTGCAGTCCTGGAAGACGGTGGAAGCAGTCAAGTGCAAAGGAGAAAAAGGAGCCAGGCTGAGTCTTCTCGGTGGAGAGCTTTGCAGAGCTCCGGAGGCGTCGCTCACAGACGGGATTCCTATCTTACCCACCACGGTAAGGGTCCTGGAGCTCTAACCAACCTCTACCCAAGCCTGCCTGAGTCCTAACTCAACCCTACAGATTGTTTCCTATCCTGAATAGGTTAAACTAGGCTCCTTTTTCCACCCTGTGGCTCCACTGGACTCCCTCCCTCCTCCTGGTTCTCTTCAGTTTATCCTCTGACTCAGTTTTGTTTATTTGTTTGTTTGTTTTGGTTTTTCGAGACAGGGTTTCTCTGAGCAGCCCTGGCTGTCCTAGAACTTGTTCTGTAGAGCAGGCTGGCCTCGAACTCAGAGATCCGCCTCCCTCTGTCTCCTGAGTGCTGGGGTTAAAGGCTTGTGCTGCCACCACCGCCAGGCTTAACCACCTTTCTTTCTGGCTGTGTCAATCACCCTTTTATAGAGAAAACTCTTAGCTGTCCAGGACCATGAGTGCTGACCCTAACCCCTTCTCAGAGGTTACCACCCTAATAGGAGAAGAGGTAGAATTAGAGCAGATACTCATCAATGAAGATGCATTAATGGACTGTTGGAGTTAACAAATGAGAGTTGTCCAAAACCCATGCGGTATCGGAACTCCTTAGAGAGATTATTTGAAGACATTCTTGGAAAGAGTCAGGGTTTGAGTTTTGTTCCTTGCCTGTTTAATAAGCCAGGGCAAGGTCTTGGTATGCCAGCATGCTGTATGCCATGGGATTTTAGACTGCTGATAGCCTCTTCATCTGTAATAGGGGAATTTAGGGCTTCCCAGACTTGCCTTTGTACCAGGAGTGCTTGTTAGGATGCCCACAAATATTCTCATCCTTCATCCTTAGAAATTTTGATCTGGGGGGCTGGAGAGATGGCTCAGCGGTTAAGAGCACTGCCTGTTCTTCCAGAGGTCCTGAGTTCAATTCCCAGCAACCACATGGTGGCTCACTACCATCCGTAATGAAATCTGGTGCCCTCTTCTGGCCTGCAGGTGTATATGCAGACAGAACACTGTATACATAATAAATAAAAATAAATCTTTAAAAAAAAAAAAAAAAAAAAAAAAAAAAAAAAAAAAAAAAGAAATTTTGATCTGGCAAATTCTATGACACTCTTCTGGAGATATTGATCTAGCCTCAAGTCTGTAGAACCCCATCTGTAGGTGATATAAGCCACCTGGAGGTAGAGGACCAAACCTTGCTTGCTCTGTAATACTGGGCCACTAGTCCTTGGAAAGTTTGTGTCTATATTACAGAGGTTACTATCGAATCCTCAAAGATTCCAAACAGATGTATATGTGTTAATCTCTCTCTCCCTCTTTCTCTCTGAACCCTCAAACTTCTTACATAGTCAAGGATGACCTTGAACACCTGATCCTTCTGCTTCTCCCTCCCAAGTGCTAAGATTCCCCTTGTGCCTGGCTGACCCAGTCTCTCTTACTTTGAGATTTACTCCTCTGTGTACACTCTTGCCAGTGCCCCTCTCCCAGACCCTTTGTTTCTTCTCCCCCCACTGCACCTGCATCCGTCGTAACCAGCCTTCCTTTTGGACACCAGCAGAAACACCGAGCCCTAGAACATGTAGGTTCTAACACATTCTTTGGGCACTTT
Organism: Peromyscus eremicus; assembly: GCF_949786415.1. Taxonomy (NCBI): domain Eukaryota; kingdom Metazoa; phylum Chordata; class Mammalia; order Rodentia; family Cricetidae; genus Peromyscus; species Peromyscus eremicus. The sequence goes on along the minus strand of NC_081429.1, from coordinate 37,034,092 downwards.
GTTTCGTCAGTCTCCTAGGATACAGGGAAAAGTGAGGCTGAGAGGAGGGGCATGTTCCCGAGCGTTCAAACCAAAGTGCCCTCTCTCCTGGACTATAGCCTCAAAATCCATAAAGGGGCTGAGACTCAGAGCTACTGGGGATTAGTGGAGATAAGGGAGGGGAATGGCAGGAAAAGGTGATGGGGAAAAAGGATGAGGAGAAGGATAAGAAGAGATCATAAAAAGCATGACGAGTGAACAGAGAGGATTGTGAGAGAGAAAAGAGTGAGCTAGGAAGAAAGGAAATGAAAGAGGTTAGGCATGGGATGGGGAAGGCAAGACGATGGGAAGAAAAGAAACTTGTTTGGTGGGATATAGGGGGCTCAGAAGATGATGGAGAGGAGAGAGAGAGCATCAGTGTCCCTCACTGATTCCTGGCCTTCCTTCAACCTGCCTGCTGGAGGAGGCCCTTTCTAAGGGAAGAGCTGGTGAGCTCAGCCCCGGTTGTAGATAGACCTGCGTTCTATTGCAGTCCTGTCACTAAACGACTCTGGCAGGACAGCCGGGCTTCCTGCTCCTCAGTCTCCTCCGTGAAGCTCAGTTCTCGGATGCTGTGGCTTCCTGGGGTGCTGCTGGCATTCTCTTGACCATACATCACATAGCTACAAGTTAAAACCATTGCTCTGGAATGGGGACAGGTTAGATGGGGGGTGGGGAGGGCGGGATGGCAAAGTGGTTTTCCAAGGCTGGTTTGGGAAATTGTTCTGGCTCCTGGGCTCTGTTCTCAGGCTTCCCATGTTCCAGGACATGTAAGGCTCCTGGACACAGGAACAGAGAAGGTAATTCTGTCTTCTTCCAAGCCCAAGTCCCACTAGAGAGTCCTGTGCCCACAAGGTGGAAGCTGAAATTTAGAGGGGACTGAAGGCGAGATTTTGGCCTGGGATAGGCTTCAAGCTCAGGTCACCCTCACCCTACTGTGCTCTGAGTACCTGTGGAATTTCAGAGTGACACATTACTGTCTTCTCCAGTCTTCATACAGCAGTTTGAAGCTGTGTGACGATTCCAAAGAGTGCATCCACACCTAGGAAAGGAGGTGCTTTCTGCCTCTGAAGGCACACGTTCAGTCCCTCCTTCCATTTAGAGGGGTCTTCTCGTCTCAGCCAGGAGCACATACTCAGCCTCGGCCAATAAAACTTTCTTCCTGAACCTGCCACAGCTGTTTCTCTCCCAAAAGACTGTTCCCCTTCTTTCGCCCCTCACTCCTCTACCCCTTTAGAGAGCCCTCTCCAGGTCTTTAAGTCAGGGAAGTCATATTTTCAGTGACTCTTACACTCTCCTTAGAGTCACTTAAGCCGGGCGGTGGTGGCGCACATCTTTAATCCCAGCACTCGGGAGGCAGAGGCAGGCGGATCTCTGTGAGTTCGAGGCCAGCCTGGTCTACAGAGTGAATTCTGGAATAGCCAGGGCTACACAAAGAAACGCTTGTCTTGAAAAACAACAACAACAACAAAATGTTGAATGTGATGCTGGCTGTAGTGGCTCACATCTGTGACCCTAGCACTCCGTAGGTGGGAACAAGAGGATCAGGAGTTCAAGGCCAGTCTTGGCTACATGAGACTGCTCAAAGAAAGAAAGAAAAAAGATTCTGCCCCAGCTCTTTAGGAATTGGACAAAGTGTACATGACAGTCTAGACAGGGCTCCAGGAAGAAAAAGGCTGGAATGATCCTACCTGGAGGAGAGACAGCTAGGGTGTAGACAGAGTCTAGGCCCTGATAAGTATTGGCTGCAAGATGGTAGACCCTAATAATGAGGACATGGGGAATGAGCAAGGTGTGGAGCAATGTTACCTCCTGAGTGTAGGTAGCAAGAGAGTGTTTGGAACATACCCTGCTTTAGCCATCCCTGGAGAGAGCCATGGAAACTAGCTAACAAAGATACATCTATGTATCTTAGTTTAAATTCTAATCTGTGCATGAATTGAGACAGTTAAGGCTCAGAGTCAGCAAACTCAGAAGTGCCCGAAGCTACAGACTAGATGAAGTACCTGATGCATGCCACTCAGGAAACCCTGCGTTTCCTTCTCTTGTTCTCCTAAACTCACCCAAAGCCCTCTGCTCCCCCTCATTCCTTTAGGGGACTCTGGCACCAGCTGGTGGAGCAGTGGGTGATGGCATCTCAGATTCAAGACCGTGAGTACCCCTGCAGGGGAAGAGGTCTGGGGGGAAAGCCCGGGGAGTAAAGGAGGTTAGACCCTGGTTACGGAGCTCCTCTGGGCCCTCCAGCCTCCCCACAACAAGTCCCTGCTCTTCCTGGCTCAGGACTGACCACTGATCAGGACCTGCTGCTGATGCAAGAAGGCACCATGATGCGCAAGGTGAGGACCAAAACCTGGAAGAAGCTAAGGTTCTTCAGACTTCAGAATGACGGCATGACAGTCTGGCATGCACGGCAGGCCGACGGCATAGCCAAGCCCACTTGTGAGTGACCGTGACACCTATGGGTGGGTATATGGGCGGACAGGTCTCTGAGGGATCCAGAAGTTGGAGGGCAGGGGAGGAACCATGATCCTGTAAGAGTGGTCTCTTGAGCAGGCCCACTTATGTGGCCCTATACAAGACGACAAGCCAGCCTTTGCCTTTGTAAGACTGTAATGAGGATTAATTTAGTCATTACACATAGGAAGTTTAGAAAAGCCTTGGCACAGGATGAGTCTCCATAAATAAGAGGTTATTTATTATGGTTACTATGACTGTGATCTGTCCCGATTAAAACTGGCTCTGCCACTTTCTGGGTGAGTAGCTTTGGACAAACTACTTAACTGAACTGAGGTTTCTCATCTGCAAAATGGGGTTAACCTGCACCTACCTGTAAATTGTAGAGACTGGTGAGTTAATGTGTGAAACACCTAGCATGAGATCTGAAACCTGGACAGATTTCCCAAATGTTAGACATTACAATACTTCAGAGCATAAAATGCATCCCCAATAATGTTCATCCTGTTGGTCAAACTCTTTACAATACATTTAAACACTTGACCACAGAATAGACAGAGTCTGCTTTAGAGACATAAGCCATACTCATGAACCACACTACCCCGAGCTGAGGTAGGGAATGGAAGAATTTCTCTGGCTCTCTTCCCTGTAACTTGAAAGCAGAGACCTGCAAGCCTGAAACACAGGCATACACTATACTCTTTTGGTGTGTCTATTCTACAGATGTATTTATCATCCCCACTAGTTCTCCTATGAGAACCACTGGGACCTTCCATGAATGGGGACCATCCACTCCTTAAGATGTGAACACTGAGGGGTTAAGCTGGGGTCTCCACACTGCCAGCTGGTGGCTGGGAGTCAGGTCTTGCCAGATCTAGGGGAACCTCCTTGCCATGCGGGCTCCTGTGAACTCCTGAACCACTGGGACTCTTATCACCCTGCCCAGTGTCCTGTGGGATCCAGCCTGCAGAAGCTCAGGTTCCTTCTCTCTGTGTCTTCCTGGAGACAGGAGTTCTGGCCACCGTCCCCTGTCCTCGGCGCTCTCACCTGTCTCTTGTCTGGCAGTTTCCATCTCTGATGTGGAGACAATCCGGAAGGGCCATGATTCTGAGCTGCTGCGCTATCTGGTAGAAGAGTTCCCCCTGGAGCAAGGCTTCACCATTGTCTTCCACGGTCGCCGCCCTAACCTGGACCTAGTGGCCAACAGTGTTGAAGAGGCCCAGATGTGGATGCGAGGGCTCCAGCTGTTGGTGGATCTTGTGGCCAGCATGAACTACCAGGAGCAACTGGACCAGTATCAACCAGATGGAGTTAGGGTGTGGATGGGTTACTGAAGGGGCCGGATGCTACAGAACCAGGGAAGGTGGGGAGCGTGCAGAAATAGAAAAGCCAAATGATCCAGGTGGTGTGGAGAGACACGGAGGCTAGAACAGAGCTGAGGAGTCTGAAGGAGAAATGGAGGTTTGCCAGTTAGAGTCTGGGAATGAGAATCGGAACCCAGGCTAGGAGGAAGGGCCAGAGAGAGGAGGAAGAAGAGCAAGCACGGGGCTGCTCCTGAGAACCAAACAGGCATCCCAGTAGCGTTCACTACCCAGGTGTGGGAAGCAGCTCCTAGAGGGTGCAGTGGCGTAGACTCACTTAACGATTCCTCGACTGGAGTCAGCGAGATGATCCCAGCAGGGAAGGTGCTTGCCACCAAGTGCTGACAACCTGAATCCAATCCCTGGAGCCCATATGGTGGGAGAACTGACTCCCCCCAACACACAGTAGCTTGCAGACCCTCCAGTAAGTGTAAAAGAAGTTCCTAGATTGTATATTACTTCGTGCATGTTCACATTCATTCAGCACCGATCAGCCAGACTCTCCACCATTATGCTTAGCTTTAGGGACATCAAGATTAACGAGGCCACATATAATACTTTACTTAGTGGAGAGAACCAATTTGTGTAAATAATTTAAGTGCCAAATTAGAGGAATACTTGATTCTACCTAAGAGTGTTCTGATGCTGGGCGGTGGTGATGCACGCCTTTAATCCCTGCACCCAGGAGGCAGAGCCAGGCGGATCTCTGTGAGTTCGAGGCCAGCCTGGTCTACAGAGTGAGATTCGGGACAGGCACCAAAACCACACAGAGTCTTGAAAAACAAAGACAAAAACAAACAAACAAACAAAAAAATTGGTGCTCTGAGAAAGTGCCAGAGAAGAAATAGCATGTGAGTTGGGTCCTTAAATTTTGGACTAGAGTAGGCTGGGCGGTGGTGGTGCACACCTTTAATCCCAGTACTTGGGAGGCAAAGGCATGCAGATCTCAGTGAGTTCGAGGCCAGCCTGGTCTACAAAGTGAGTTCCAGGACAACCAGGACTGTTATACAGAGAAACCCTGTCTTGAAACCCTGCCCCCCCCACCTTTTTTTTTGGACTGGAAATGTTGCTCTGTTGGTAGGATGCTTGCCTAGCATGCAAGAAGCCCTGGGTTCGATCCCAACACTGCATAAACCGGCCATGGTAATGCATGCCTGAAATCCCAGTACCCCAGCGGCAGAAGCTGGAGGATCAGAAGGTCAAAGTCATCCTTGGCTACATGGCAAGTTTGAGGCTAGCCTTGACTATATGTAACCTTATCAAAGAAAGAAAGAAAAGTAGTATAGATTAACCTGAAGAAAGAGGATGGCAAAGGCACTCCTGTCTGGGAGGATAGCATGATTAAGGTCTGGGGAGAGGAGACTGAAGGCAGCAGGTCGGGGATGGTGTTCAGAGGGGCTGCTGAGACTGGCGGAGGTGCAAAGACAGACACATTGAGAAGGCTGGGCTGGGCCTGGTGATCTGCAGGGTAAGGGCATCTTAACGACTATGTCAGAATTTAGGTTGCTTTCTGTAGACAGTAGGGAGGTGGCTCCCTTCAGGCACCTGAGCCATACAATGACAAGAAAGGTTTATGTTCGGGAGAGAATATTCTAGAAGCTATGTAGAGGATGGGTTGGCTCGGGAGAGAGACTGGCAACAGAGACAGGAGCGGTGTCAGTGGATGAACACACGCCACTGCACACATGGTGCTTTTGCCTTGACTCAGAGCCGGATGGGTGAGGGAATGGTTCCAACGAGGAGACAGAAACCAGGACGGCAGGATGAGTTTCCAAGAAGCGCGACGGCTGCTGCTTCTGATGAATGTGGAAATGGATCAAGAATATGCCCTCAGTCTCTTTCAGGTAGGTTCGCCGGGGAGGGTTTGCAGGAGCCAGCCAGACCATGTCTTCACTCGGCCGGAAGGCCTCTGACCCCACTCGGCAGCATCCATTTGTTGAATCCTTACTGTGTACTCCAGTACCACTCCAGTAGGGCTGGTGTAGGGAATGATTCTGGCCCCTCAGTCTTGTTGGGAGGATGACTCATAATCCCTACAAAAAGAAAATAACAACATGTTATTATATTGGAGCCGAGCGGTGACACACGCCTTCAATCCCAGCACTTGGGAGGCAGAGGCATTTGGATCTCTGTAAATTCAAGGGCAGCCTGGTCCACATAGTGAGTTCCAGGACAGCCAGGGCTACACAGAGACCCTATCTCAAAAAAAAAAAAATAAAACAAAAGACCCAATATGTCATTATGTTGGACCTTCCTGTTCACAGCCAGAGTGTCATAGGTGCCCATTACAAAATTCCATCTGCAATGTGACTAAAGAGAAGGGGGCAGATTCTGGCTAGTTGGTTGTTTGTTTTGAGCTGGGATCAAATGTAGCCCAAACTGACCTCAAACTCACTATGTAGCTGAGGATGACCTTGAACTCCTGACCCTAAATTGGGATTAAAGGCATGTACTATTGCTTCCATTTCCCTTCTAACCATTTACAGACTTCTGAGAGATATAATCTTTTGTGTTAAAACATTTCCCTCTAGCAAGCGATAGGGCTAAAACTTTGCCTTTTATTTCCTGGAGTGACTTCTATGCCTATGAAATGTCAGGAGTTCTGTGAGAGTTTTATACACATGTGCTAAGATGCCCCTTACAGGGCCTGGGAGGATGACTGTTAGTAAAGTACTTGCCAAGTAAGAACAGGACTCAAGTTCTACCCTGGCATCTGTGTAAAAGGGGTGTGTGTGTGTGTGTGTGTGTGTGTGTGTGTGTGTGTGTGTTTCAGGGGGTACCCCCAGTACTAGGGGAGAGAGAGAGATTCCTGAAGCTTGATGGCCATACAACCCCACAGGACAAAAGATCATACCCTTTCCCACTGTTCGTCCATTCCCTGCTAACTCTTCTCTTGCAGGAAGCAGATGTGTCCCATTCTGATACTCTGGAAGGAGAAGAATTTGTCCAGTTCTATAAGGCACTGATTAAGCGTACTGAGGTTGAGGAACTATTCGAGCACTTTTCGTCAGATGGACAGAAGCTGACCCTGCTAGAGTTTGTGGATTTCCTTAGAGAGGAACAGAAAGAAAAAGACCACGCCCCCGACCTTGCTCTGGAATTCATTGACCGCTATGAGCCTTCAGAGAGTGGTAAGGACAACTGGGTGTAATAGATGCTAGACATAAGGGATGGGGAGGGACTAAAAAAACAAAGACCCAGAGATAAGAGTCTTCTCCTAATGTAGGGAAGTCTGAGTCCTCCCCTCCCCTGGCCTCCTTTCCAATCATCTCACTGAACCATGTCAGCGGTCAGATAAGACAGAAATAGATTTTCATCTCTTAGGAGGAGGAGGAGAGTCGGAGGTCCCTTTCCTTCCCTGTGCTCACATTTCACATCGTTTACCTCCGGGGAATCCTTCGCCATACCAACTTTGGAAGAAGAAAACACTCGCTCTCTCTCACGCTTGCCTCCTCCCATGATGATTCTTCTGCCCCAAGTTCCACGGTCACTGTTCGTTTCGATGGTGGTTAGATTCCTGATCATTCCTGGACATTCTCTAAGGTCATCTGAGTCCTTAAGCCCCTGAATCAGGAATCCAGTCAGCATAGGCCTGAGGCAGTGATGAGGCCATGTGTCTGGCATTTGACAAGTATAGCTAAAATATGCCCTCTTTATCATTAAACTCTCCTCTACTTTGCCCTTTAATGGACTCACTTCCACCCCTCCGTCCCCTTCAGAGTGTGAGGAGTTTATATCAATAGTGAATTATTTACAAAGCACGTCCACATTCTTCACTTAATTTAGTCCTCACTGCAACTTTGTAAAACGGAAAATAATCAATCCATTGGGATTTCACTGAGTAACGTTCCCACACTGTGCTAACATCTCTACACTCTTTTCTTGTCTTAGCCTTCCTGATAAAATGGGCTCTATTATTAAGACCGTTTTAGAAATAGGAAAACAGGGGTTTTTAAATCTTCAAATACCAAATGGGGAGCTGGAGAGGTAGTTCAAGAGGTAAGCGTGCTTACTGCGCAAGCGACCTGAGTTCAGATCCCAGCCCCCATGTAAAAGGCCAGACATGGTTAGAGGTGTGCCTGCACCCTCAGTGCTGTGGATGGAGGCCAGAGATGGGGGTTACCTGGGTTTGCTAGCTGTCAGCCCAGTTTCAGGTTCAGTGAGAGACCTATCTCAATGGTAGAGGGGCACTAGACTTCCTTCTCTGGCTTCTACACACACACTTATATACATATGCACTTACACCACACTCATACACAAACACAATAAAATAAAAATAAGAGAGATTAAACAACTGTCTGGAAGCCAGGAGCGAATGAGAATGGAACTGGAATCCAAACCTAGGTCATCCCTCAAGTAGTGTCTCTCATGAAATAAAGTAGGATGATTGGGATGGACAAATGATCCAGATTTGCTGGGTCTCAACTTTCACCCCCATTCATTCATTCATTCACCCCTTCAGCAAGTTCCTTTTTTGTTTGTTTTTTGAGACAGGGTTTTTCTGTATAGCCCTGGCTGTCCTGGGACTTGCTCTGTAGACCAGGCTGGCCTTGAACTCAGAGATCTGCCTGCCTCTGCTTCCCTGAGTACTGGGATTAAAAGCATATGCCACCACCACCTAGAGAGGAATTCTTTTTTTTTTTTTTTTGGAGCTGAGGATGAACCCAGGGCCTTGAGCTTGCTAGGCAAGCGCTCTACCGCTAAGCTAAATCCCCAACCCCCAGAGAGGAATTCTTATTGAGTATAATGTGTCAGGACCTACGCCAAGCACCACAGAGACAATGATGCCTAAGCCAGACAAGAACACTGCCCTCCTAGAACTCAGAGTCAAACAATGTGTTAGAGTTATCAGTGATTCCTGATTTGTGGATGTACTCAGAGAAGAATAAGAACTCTAAAGCAATAATTTTGGAAAACAACATCTTTTCTTAAATTTGAAATAAGATCTCAAGCTGAGTATGAAGGCACATGTCTTTTTTAATCTCAGCACTTGGGAGGCACTGGCAGGCAGATCTCTGAGTTCAAAGCTAGTCTGATCAACAGAGTAAGTTCCAGGACAGCCAGGGTTACAAAGTGAAACCCTGTCTCAAAAAAACAAAACAAAAACAAGCATGTACAGCCATGCTAGTCAGAAAACAATAGTAAAGAAGTCTGAAGTAAAAAATGGGATCCTCTGTTCCAGAGAAGGATCAAATCCATCAATCCCGTCTGTCATGGCTTGAATGTGCCCCCTAATGTACACATGTTAGGAACTGAATCCCAGTGCATCGTGTTGAGAAGTGAGGCCTTCAACTGAAACCTCCTACCCAAATTCCTGCCATTCTTCACTCCATGATGTATCAAACCTAGATCTAGGAAGCTGGTCATGAGCATCACCTTGTCCTACCTTCCAAACCAAGCCTCTCTGTAGCTAAATCACCCTCAATGAGACTTCACAGCCCAGCAGTGCAAGGCATGGCCCTGACATCTGACTGCTTGGGTTCAAATCCCAGCTCCTTCACGTAAAATAGCCGTGTGACTTAGGGTAAGCTATCTAAACTTGTCATAGGAGCTGTATTACAATACTGACCTCACTGTGCTAGTGAGCTGCAGTACATACTGTCCTTGTATGGAGTAAGTGCCCAATAACTGCTAGTCACTGTTGTTACTGTATGAAGTCCATACTGAGAACAGTGAGGACTGTAGAAGGAATCAAAGGGCCATTTCCTCAGCAAGAGTATAGTCTAAGGAGATACTGACAAATGTCCCCCCAAACACCACATGTCACAGCATAGGTCATATAGCTGCACAGCCCAGAGAAGAAATCACAGGCACTTTGGCCAGGTTACTGATAACTTTTTTAGCTATATCCTTAGGCCTCAGATCTGGATTCTGTGCTGTCTTTTATAATAACTGTGAGCTCCAAGAACTATGTACATTTAAAGGGACCCAAATCAACTAAAATTACAAAATGACTTCCTCAGGCACACAAGCCCTATTTCAAGGTTCATAGATACATGTATCTAGGGGTTGCTGTGTCCTACAATGCAGAATAGAGCATTCTCATGGTTGTGTACCATTCTGTTGGATAACACTGGAATAGAATGTTCGGTCTGTTAGTTTTTTAAGATAGGACCTCATGATGTGGCCAAAGCTAGCATTGAACCCAAAGTCAAGATCCCATGACCTCCGCCTCACAAGTGATTATAGGTGTGTACCACGATCCTGCCAAAATGATTTTTTAAAATTTATTTTTATTTTTTATGTGCATTGGTATTTTGTCTACGTTCATGTCTGTGTGAGGGTGTTGGGTCCCCTGGAACTGGGGTTACAGACAGTTGGAAGCTGCCTTGTGTGTGTGCCGGGAATTGAACCCAGGTCCTCTGGAAGTGCAGCCAGTGCTCTTAACCACTGAGCCATCTCTCCAGCCCCTGATTTTTTTACTAATAGAAATAGAGATAATTTATTTTAAAAAGATAAGCACTCAGAAGAATTAAGATGGGAACTGGCAATGTGACTCAGTGGGCAAGGTGCTTGCTGCCAAGCCTTATGACTTGAGTTTAAGCCTGTGGACCCACATGGTGGAAGAAGAGAACTGATTCTTGCCAGTTGTCCCCTGACCTTCACAAATGTGCCATAACAATGCACCCCCTGCACACACATACACAAACACAAAGTGAATAACAAATATGAGAGAGAGAGAGAGAGAGAGAGAGAGAGAGAGAGAGAGAGAGAGAGAGAAGAGAGAGAGGAGAGAGAGAGAGAGAGAGAGAGAGAGAGAGAGAGAGAGAGAGAGAGAGAGAGAGCGAGAGCATGAGAGCATGAGAGCATGCAAGTGAGGACAAGAGAGCATATACCAGGAATTGTGGCACATTCATTTAATTCAAGCACACAGGATGCAGAAGAACCTCTGTGTGATTGGTTTTTGTTTTGTTTTGTTTCCAAGACAGTATGTAACTCTTGACTATCCTGAAACTCACTATGTAGACCAGGCTAGCCTAAAACTCAGAGATCCTCCTGCCTCTGTCTCCTAAGTGCTGAAATTAAAGGTGTGTGCCATCACCCCTGCATCTCTGTGCATTTGAGGCAAGCCTAGACCACATAGAGAGTACCAGGCCAGCTAGGGCTACATAGTGAGATCGTGTTTTTACAAAAAGAAAGAAAGAAAGGAAGGAAGGAAGGAAGGAAGAGAGAAAGAGAAAGGAAGAAGGAAGGAAAGAAAGAAAAAAGAAAGAGAGAGAGAAAGGAAAAAGGGCTAGACAGGTGGGAAAGGTCTGTTCTCAGTGGCAAGTACAACACGTGGCAAACTGGGGACCTGCAGACTGGGTAGGTGTCTACGGGGAGAGGACTAGAGAAGAGGCTTATGGGTGTGCCGGGTCTCTCACTCAGAGCTTCTCACTTTTGTGGTTCCCCACTCCACACTCTAGGCAGATTGCTGCATGTGCTGAGCAAGGATGGCTTCCTCAGCTACCTCTGCTCGAAGGATGGAAACATCTTCAACCAAAACTGCCTCCCTGTCTACCAGGATATGACTCAGCCTCTGAATCATTACTACATCAACTCCTCTCATAACACTTACCTGCTGAGGGACCAGCTCTGCGGCCAGAGCAGCGTGGAGGGATACATACGGTACAGTGCTGGTTCGAGGGGGGCCAGCTCATGAGATGGACTATCTGTGGGAAACTAAGGGGCAGATAACAGGGCCTGAAACAGAGAGCTTAGGAACCTCAGATTCCTGCGTACCTGAGAGTCTTGGAGAACATCTTAGCTATTAGCAGAACGGTAATCTCAACCTTCCTAATGCTGTGACACTTTAATACAGTTCCTCATGTTGGGGGTGACCCCCAACCATACCATTACTTTCGCTACTTTATAACTGTAATTTTGCTACTGCCATGAATACTAGTATAAACATTTTTGGAGATAGAGGTTTGCCAAAGGGGTCAAGGCCCACAAGTTGAGAACCACTGCTTTAAATGAAAGGCAATGGGATGTAGAGTTAAAAAACAAACAAACAAACAAAAAACATAGGCTCCAGAGTCAGTCCACTTTGGGTCAAATTCTAGTTCTCTTGGTGTTCTGGGGGCTAATTAACCTCTCTCTCTCTCTGTGAAATAGAGATAATCACACTGCCCATTCTGTCAGGTTCTTGTGAAGACCACACGTTATGAGTCAGTAGCTGAGAAGTGGTGGTTGCCATTGTCGTGATTGATCAAGACAAGATTGAATAGTCAGGACAGCATTGTAGCATTGGCAAATGACCGACAGGGTAGCCTGAAGGAAACAAGGAATTGTAGCTCAGTGGTAAAGCATATGTATGAGTTGAATCCTATTGGAAAGAGAGGCACATGCCTGCAATTCCAGCATAAACAAAAGTTCTAAGTTCCAGGCTGTCTGACAAAAGACCCTGTTTCAAACATCAATGGGGGTGGGGGTGGATTTACCAGACATTCGAATGACCCAGGTGCTGTATTGGGGTATACATCCAGAATAGTGGAAATATTGTGAGGCAATGTGTGTCACGGCTTGCTAGGGAGGATGATGAGCTAGCTGGGGCTAGGTGAAGATAGATGTGAGTTGCAGTCATGGCCCAGTGGACGGAGATGCCTCCATGGAGATTTTTTTACTTGAAGTGGTCTGGATAGGCAAGTGCTGGCGAGCACTGTTCTTTCCAGAGCAGGGAGAGGTTATCTCCTCAGGTCGATCACACCTTGACCTCTCCTGCCTCTGGGGGTTTGGGGTTCTTGCAGGGCCTTGAAGCGGGGGTGCCGCTGTGTGGAGGTGGATGTATGGGATGGACCTGGCGGGGAGCCCATTGTTTACCACGGACATACCCTGACCTCCCGTATCCTGTTCAAGGATGTCGTGGCGACACTAGCACAATACGCCTTCCAGGTAGTAGCCCCAGGTTGGGAACAGCACTGAAAAAGGCAAGAAGGTCTGAAGGAGACTAGACTGGCTTGTCTGCTGAGGGTGGAAGGGCAAGTGATGTGTACAGACAAAAGAAGGTTTTATTGTTTTGTTTCACTTTTTTAAATTATTTTATTTTTCAAGACAGTATTTTACTGGGTAGCCCCAACTGTCCCGGAACTCACTTTGTAGACCAGGCTGGCCTCAAACTCATAGAGATCTGCTTGCCTCTGCCTCCAGAGGCTGGGATTAAAGGCGTGTGCCACCACTGCCCAGCCAATAAAAGAAGTTGTTTTTTTTTTTTTTTAACTCTAAAGCATCAGACAAATATTAGAGAATTACTATGATTAAGTGTTGGACATGTTACTAGTAAATAGTATTCATGCAGGTAACCACTAGTTCCTAGTAACTACTTCTAAAAATTTCTGTTACCTGTATTGGAGAGGTTGGGTAGGGGAACAGACAGTGGTGAGCTGGGCTGGGGACAATAGGAATCTAGATATGAGAGTGTCATGTGAGCTCATAACTAGGGGAATAGCCTGTCATCTACACTGAGACTGAAAACTCACAAGGCCTCAGAAGGACTTGGATCAGATTTGGTATTGATACAAGATTTGAGGTCTCAAGAGTGACCCTTAGATGTGGATATGTCCCAAGGAGTGGGCCTGAGATCTATCAAGTTCTCACAGAGCCTTATGATGGGGTTAGGGGAGTTTAGCAATCAGTATTCATTAGAGTTCATAAATGGGGCCTAGGAACACAGGATTTTAGAATTCTGAATGCATCACCCTCTCCCCTCTGCCAGTCAACAGACTACCCACTCATCTTGTCTCTGGAGAATCACTGTACCTGGGAGCAGCAGCGGACCATGGCACAACACCTGACTGAGATCTTGGGAGAGCAGCTGCTGAGCACCACCATAGACGGACTGCTGATGGATACGCTGCCCTCGCCAGAGGTAGGGACCCCATGGCCCAGCCAGGCCTTACTGTGGCTTTCACAGTCCCTCACTATGGCTCCCTCTTCTACAGTCCTGTTCTGTCTTCAGAAGAACCATCTTGCTTTTTAATATACCTAGAGATGAGTTTTTGTTTTGTTTCGAAACAAGACCTCGTGAAGCCAAGGCTGGCTTTGAACTCCTAACCCTCCTTTCTTCAACTCCCAAGTACTGTGATTATAGGCACGGACTACCGTGCCTGGTTTCTGTGGTTCGAGGGATCAAGCCCAGGGCATTGTGCATGATAGGAAAACATTGTACTAAGCTCCATCCCTAGCCCTTAATAGTTCTTGATAGTTCATAATTCATACAGACTTTACAAGCAATATAGAGAAAGAGGAATTCTCCCCCATCATGATCCCAAACACTTTCATAGCGGGATATAATGAATAGATTTTTAAACATATTTCATTTATTCATTTGTTTGTTTTGAGCAGAAGGGGGCGGTGGTGCATGTGCCATGGCAAACACGAGTGTGGAGGCCAATAGGAGTTGGTTCTCTCCGTCTCCCATGTAGGTCCTGGAGATCAAACTCACATTACCAGGCTTTCGGCAAGTGCCTCTCCTCGCTGAGCCATCTTGCTGGCCCCAGTGGATTTATTTTCACCATTCCCTGAACTTCACTCCTGCTAAGCACATGCTGTCCTACCAGCTACTTTCAGCTGCCACCACCACCACGTCCTCCTCTTCCTCCTCTTCCTCTTCCTCCTCCTCCTTGAGACAGGTTCTCATGAAGCCCCGGCTGGTCTCAGAATTGTGATATGTAGCCAAGCATGACCTTTCCTTGAACCGCTGTTCCTCCTGCCTCCACTTCCCAAGTACCAGTATTACAGGCATGTGCCATGACAGTCCACTTATGATATGGTGGAGCTCAAACCCAGAGCTTCGTACATGCTGAGGGAGCACTCTGCCACATTTTCAGCACCATCAATAGATTTTTAAGCTTAAACATATATATATACATATACATATTAGAAAAACTATGAGTGGGGTTACTGTCCATATTTTCTTATTTCATATCATAAGTATATTTTCATGAATATCTTTTCCTCTTTTTTATTTGTTTGTTTGTTTGTTTGTTTGTTTTTGGTTTTTTGAGACAGGGTTTCTCTGTAGCTTTGGAGCCTGTCCTGGACTAGCTCTGTAGACCAGGCTGGCCTCGAACTCACAGAGATCCACCTGCCTCTGCCTCCTGAATGCTGGGATTACAGGCGTGTGCCACCACCGCCTGGCTCTTTTTTGTTTTTTTGAGGCAGGGTTTCTTAGCATAGTCTGGCTGTCCTGGACCTCGACTCCGTAGATCAGACTCGCCTCAAACTCAGAGATCTGCCTGATTCTGCCTCCCAAGTACTGGGATTAAAAGTGTGAGAGACTACCACTCAGCTTTTTCTGTCTCTCTCTCTTCTCTTTCTTTTTTTGAGACAGGGTCCCATGTAGCCCAGGCTGCCTTTGAACCCGTGATCCTCCTTGCCTCTACCTCCTGAGTGCTGGGATGATGACTGGTGTGTACCACCACACCAGGTTTAGGTAGTACCCACTAAATTACATCCCCAGCCACATATCTTTTCCTATTTTCCTTTTTTTTTTTTTTTGAGACAGGGTTTCTCTGTGTAGCCTTGATGGTCCTGGAACCAATTGTGTAGACCAGGCTGGCCTCAAGCTCAGAGACATGCCTGCCTCTGCCTCTCGAGGGCTGGGATTAAAGGTGTGTGCCACCATTACCCAGCAGGTATAAGAACTTTTTTCTTTACTTTTCCTCTTTTTTTTTTTTTTTTTTTTTTTTTTTTTTTTGGAGCTGAGGACCAAACCCAGGGCCTTGCGCTTGCTAGGCAAGCGCTCTACCACTGAGCTAAATCCCCAACCCCATCGTTTCCTTTTTTTTTTTTGGTTTTTCGAGACAGGGTTTCTCTGTGTAGCTTTGTGCCTGTCCTGGAACTCACTTGGTAGTCCAGGCTGGCCTCGAACTCACAGAGATCCGCCTGGCTCTGCCTCCCGAGTGCTGGGATTAAAGGCATGCGCCACCACTGCCCGGCCGTTTCCTCTTAATAGCTCTTCAGTGTGCTGTTTTATGCCAGTGCCGTGTAGGGCTCTAATTTATTCAGTTACACATTTAGGAGACAGTTAGGTTGTTCATTTTCATCCTGTCCATGCACTTTGTCTATTTATTCTTTCTTTGAATTTCTGAGTTAAAGCATTTGTATTCTAGGTACACTGGTGGTGGTATTGTGGTGTACACAACTGCCAGCCAAAGAGTTTACATTCTAGCCAGAGGTGGTGATTCCCAAACTCAGGAGTGGAAGCAGCAGGGTCAGGAGTTCAAGGCCAGTCTCTAGTACATTGTGAGCTGGGAGTCAGCCTATGCTACATGAGACCCTTTCTCAAAACACACACACACACACACACACACACACACACACACACACACACAGAGAGAGAGAGAGAGAGAGAGAGAGAGAGAGAGAGAGAGAGAGATTGCATTTTGACAATTTTGATTATTTTTGCCGAGTTGCTCTCCAGAAAAAAATACCAAATTATACTCCGACCAACAGAACAGAATAACCGCAAGCAACTCCATAGTAAGATGATTCATAATGGCAAACATTGGAAAGAAGGGCTTGTTTTTGTTGTTGCTCTGAGGTTTTTTTTTTTCCCAGAGACGGGCGTTTCTCTGTGTAGCTTTGTGCCTTTCCTCAAACTTGCTTTGGAGACCAGGCTGGCCTCGAACTCACAGAGATCCGCCTGCCTCTGCCTCCCGAATGCTGGGATTAAAGGCGTGAGCCACCACCACCCGGCACTCTGAGTTTTTTGAGTGCTGGGATTACAGCATGCACTACATGCTTGACGCATCTTAGCATCTAGTCCTGCCTGCCTCCTTTCAGAGTGCTGGAACTACAGGCTTGAGCCACCCTACTCCCAGTTCAAATCCTTTCTAAAGGCTCTTCCATGATAAGACTTCAAAAACATTCTCTCTCTTCATACTCCTATGTGCTTTATATATGCCAGCCTTTAACCGAAGGGAGTTTTCAGTGTGTAAAATGTGAGTGAGGACCTATTGATTGTTTTTTCATATGGATAGAAACATTGTAAGTTTGTTTGAGAATAAGTGACTCGCTACCATATGTACTGAGGAATCAAACCCTCTGGGAATCTTCTGGTGGCCCACTCTCTTCTGCCTGTGAGATGGTGAGACGTCTGCTATCTTCAGGAGGGGCTTGAGCAGACAAGTAGACAGGTCTCTTTATTTTTGTTCCCTAGCAGCTTCGAGGGAAGATCTTGGTGAAAGGAAGGAAGTTAAGAACAATTGAGGAGGTCGAGGTTGAGGAAGAAGAGGAAGAACTAGACAAAGATGACAGGTCAGAGCTGGATCCAGACCCCTACCCTGTGTTGGACACTGAGGTTCAGCCCGAGTCCCAGGAGCTGGCCTCTGGAAACAAGGACAGTAAGGTGAGTCAGGACTCATTGTTTTGTAATGACATTTGGTCAGCATGCATCACAAGGTGAGGGCCAGTTTCTGAAGAGTCTAGATCCAGCCAGGGTGGCGAGCCAAGGAGAAAAATGGTCTTTCCTCTCAATGAAAGAGGCCTAAGAGTGCATCTCCAGCATCACCATGCATTATCCCATCTCCAGCATCACCATGCATTATCCTGTCTCCAGCATCACTATGCATTATCCCATCATCTACAGCATCACCATGCATTATCCCATCTCCAGCATCACTATGCATTATCCCATCTCCAGCATCACTATGCATTATCCCATCTCCAGCATCACTATGCATTATCCCATCATCTCCAGCATCACTATGCATTATCCCATCTCCAGCATCACTATGCATTATCCCATCATCTACAGCATCACTATGCATTATCCCATCTCCAGCATCACCATGCATTATCCTGTCTCCAGCATCACTATGCATTATCCTGTCTCCAGCATCACTATGCATTACCCCATCTACAGCATCACTATGCATTATCCCGTCTCCAGCATCACTATGCATTATCCCGTCTCCAGCATCACTATGCATTATCCCATCATCTACAGCATCACTATGCATTATCCCATCTCCAGCATCACTATGCATTATCCCATCATCTACAGCATCACTATGCATTACACATGGCCATCTACACATCTATTGCAATGGGTTTCCAACTTGTTGGATCATGAAATCTTGGACAAAGCTTCTTATTCAGAATGGATAAATATCGAACCATTCTAGCTGAAGCCCTCACCTGACTCTTTCCTGGGTCTAAGTGACATGGGGTGGGTGGTTCAGGCCTGATGGGTACGTAGTAAGTTCAAGAAAGAAGACAAGGAAGGCAGGAGACAAAGGAGCTAAGTGACTCTGGGCACAACTTTGTCCTTCACAAAGTCCTTAAAGGCAAATCTGAAGGCTGCTGGTCTCTCCCTCTGTCTCTGTCTCTCTGTCTCTCTCTGTCTCTGTCTGTCTCTCTCTGTCTCTCTCTGTCTCTCTCTGTCTGTCTCTGTGTGTGTGTATGTGTGTGTAGCTATGTTATTGGCTGAATAAGAAGTTACTGGACCACTGATAGCTGTGACCTCAGTCTCAGCTATAATGGGATAAGTTAGAGAAAGTGTTTTGGAAAGGATGCAGTTTGAGGAGGAGCCAGAAGTATCCAGATATAGGGAGGCCAAGTGAGAAAACGTACCATTGGTGGGACCACAGAGATCCAGGTGTGAAGTCTGCATTTCTGTCTCTTGGGTGCTTACATGGCTTACTCAGCTGATTTATTATTATCCTGTGCTGAAGCCATGGTGTTTAAACCTGTTGTCATTTTTAGGGATGGAAATCAGGAGATAAATCCAAAGAAAATGCTCTGGGGTCCTCACATCCTTACAGGTGTGGATTTGGGGACCACCTGCATACTTTGACATAATCTGACTGCATTCATGTACTTTTTGTTTGGTTGTTTTTTGAGACAGTCTTGATATGTATCCCTGGGTGACCTGAAACTCATTATCTAGACCAACCTAGGCTCAAACTCATAGAGATCCACCTGCTTCTGTCTCTTGAGTGCTGGGATTAAAGGTGTGTACCATCATGCAAGGATCATGTATACATTTTGACCAAAGGTTACTGTTCATTTGTTTTTAAGAGAGGTAGGGTGGCTGATGCCTCTCTGTTTAAAAATAATAAAGACTGGTTACCCAAGATGTAGCATAGAGAGGGCCTTCCAAACCCAGACCTGAAACTGATCTGAGCAGTACAGGCAGACTGCCTTTATTCCCATCCTCACCCCCAGGTTTTGACGTGTCCGATGGCTTGTCTGCTTATCTGTGGTCACATTTTGGTCCATGCTCCTAGTTCCATTCCTGTGTCCTTTTTCTTGTCCAACCAGGTGAGGCAGGAGGGAGAGTACAGTGGGGAGGCTCTGGGCAGAGGCTTCGGTTGGACGGCCTCGAGCTGCTTCTCTCCAGATCACTCCAAACTCAGTCCCCTCTTGCTGTCCACTTTCTCCTCCAGGACTGCACGACCATCTTATGCCCAGACCTGTCTGCCCTGGTTGTCTACTTGAGGGCTGTCCCTTTCTGCAGCTTCACTCATTCCAAAGAAAATTACCACATCTGCGACATTTCATCCTTCTCTGAGACCAAGGCCAAGAGCCTTATCAAGGAGGCAGGTCAGGAGGGAAGAGGGCTGGGTAGCTTCAGGCCTGGCAGGCAGGCAGGTGAGTCCCAAGAAACAGAACAAGGGAGCACTGGAGAGATGAGGGAGTTGAGAAACTTCTTAGAGCAGGCAAGGAGAAAAGTGGTTTTGTTTTCAAGATAAACGCCCAGAGCCCAGTCTGACCTCAAACTTGCTCTGTAATTGAGGATCGCCTTGAACTTCTGATCCTCTTGGCTCTGCCTCCTAAGTTCTGGGATCGCCCCATACACCACCATTTCCAGTTTGTGCAGTGCTGGGGTGCAAATCCGGGGCTTTATACCTGCTAGGCAAGCGCTTGACTAAGTTACATTCCCAACCCATGAGGGAAAAGATTTGTGAATAGTGGGCACAAGGCTCTAGGGAGAAGAAAACTGGGGGGAGGTGGTCACCTTTCTGGACCTCAGATTTCAAGAGTGAAGTAAGTAGAAAGGGTCCTTGGACCCGGGGAATCGGGAGGACCTACCTCAGGGACAGAACTTCCATCTCCTTCCATGTCCCTTTTTACAGGCAACGAGTTTGTACAGCACAATGCCAGGCAGTTATGCCGTGTGTACCCCAGTCGTCTGAGGACAGACTCATCCAACTTCCACCCCCAGGAACTCTGGAATGCAGGCTGCCAGATGGGTGAGGAGGGCAGCAGAGACAGGGAGGAAGGGAGTGGAGGATCAGCTGATGGGAGGTAAATTCCCTAGTGGAAATAGGGCCGGGGAATGTTTTAAAAGAGTGCTAGGGTAAGAAAAGTTGAGAAATGGTGCTCTCTATTGGAATGCTTCCAGCAGGCACTGAGTGAGGATCATGCTCTGTTCTCTGGCCTAAGCTGGTTTCCAGCTGTCTTCCTTCCTCAGTCTTCCAAGTGTGTTACCCAGCTCCAGCAGGCGTCCTTCCCCGTAATGCTGTCTTCTAATTCCCCACAAAGAGGGGCTAGAAGGCCAAGGAGGATGTATGTGCATACATGTAATACACACACGCCTAGGTGTTTATGTATGTATAAGAGAGAATTGTGTGTGTGTGTGTGTGTGTGTGTGTGTGTGTGTGTGTAAGAGAGAAAGAGTGGAGAGGGGAAGAGAGGGAGAAAGGAGGAGCAGGGGAAGGGGAAGGGAGAAATAGGGTATATAGCCCTGGTTGGCCTAGAACTTGCTGTGGAGACTAGGATGGTGTTGAAGTTATAGGAGTCCTCCTGCCTCTGCCTCCTGAGTGCTGACTTTACATGTACCATCACACCCAGTTCCCAAGGTGACCTTTTCTTTCTTTCCTGGGATTCTCAGTGGCGATGAATATGCAGACTGCAGGGAGTGCCATGGACATCTGTGATGGGTTCTTCCGCCAGAATGGTGGCTCTGGCTATGTGCTGAAGCCAGAATTCCTGTGTGACATCCAGAGTACCTTCAATCCTGAGAAGCCCATCAGTCCTTATAAGGCCAAGACCCTCTTAGTCCAGGTATGACAGAAACTGTTGGGAAGAACCCGGAATAGCTGGAATAGAAGTGTGCCTGAGAGACACAGAGAGAGAGGGAGGGAGGGAGGGAGAGACACATAGACAGACGGCGGGTGGTGCTGTCTCAACCTGACAGGACTGTAATTGGTTGAAAATTCTCTGCCAGGAGTGGTAGCTCACACCGTTAATCCCAGGCTAGAGCTACACAGTGAGCCAGTCTCAAATCAATGAATAAATAACTGTATAAAATAATTTCTTTCAGAAGAGGGAGGACAGCCTGATTCAGTTGCAGACTTTGGAGCCAACTGCCTAGTTTCAAATCACTTTTTAGTTGTGAATCATTAGTCAAACTGTCACCCCAGGAAACTCACCTGCAAGACAGGGGTAATGCTACATAACCTGCTTCACAGGCTTGTGAGGACCATCTGTTAAAAGTGCTTACCACCCCTGGGGCCCAGTAGGTACTATAGAAAAGGCTGTCGTTATTGGTGTGCCTACTTCCAAGCCTTTGGATTCGTTTAAACTTTCAGGTTGGAAACTAGAATACGCCATCTCACCTGCAGGATTAGTTCTGCAGTCTATGGAGCTACAGTGCAAGCCCCGTTTTCTCCAGGGTGTGAGGCTGGCTGAGGGAGGGCTGGGCTGAGCAGGGACTCATGAAGTTCTAGTACCCTGGTTGCAGGTGATCAGTGGTCAACGGCTCCCCAAAGTGGACGACACCAAAGAGAGGTCCGTTGTGGACCCACTGGTGAAAGTGGAGCTCTTTGGTGTTCCTGAAGACACCAGGCAGCAAGAGACCGACTATGTGGACAACAATGGTGAGAGACTGGCCATCGCTTCCTATGCTGTCCTCCAGTTGGTGCGGTCCATGTTTCTGTGCACCCCCATGGGAGGCAAAGTGACACAGTCCAGGAAATCCTGGACCTCCTTTATAGACTTGTGAACTGGGAAACTTCCTTATGCTTTTTATTTTGAAAGTTGTTTTTTTTGTTTTGTTTTTTGTTTTTTAATCTTAGTGTGCGTACCACCTTTATGTGCCCACAGAGGCCAAGTGGCATCAGATCCCTGCACTGGGTTATAGGCAGCTGTGATCCATCAGATGTGGGTTCTTGGAACTGAACTCAGGTCCTCTGGGAAAGGAGCAAGTGCTATTAGCTTCTGGGCCATTTCTCTAGCCCCTGCCTCTGCACGTTACAGCAGTCCTCACTTGTAAAATGCTGACTGGCAATCTAGATTAAATGAGAATTCTGGGAAAGCAACTGAGTATGGCCTAATGAAGATGGTCAGTGTGTTCCTTTATTCCCCTCTCCACTTCAGGTATTAATCCCTACTGGGGGCAGACATTCTGTTTCCGGGTCCGGGTGCCTGAACTTGCTATACTGCGTTTTGTGGTAAAGGATTATAACTGGAAATCCCGGAATAGCTTTATTGGTCAATACACCCTGCCCTGGACCTGCGTGAAACAAGGTAAGGTAGTCCTTGGACTCCTGGCCAATATCCCAACTCTGGCTCCTGTCCTAATAAAGATCTTCTGCCCATTTCCAGGTTACCGACACATATCCTTGCTCTCCAGAGATGGTACTAGCCTCCACCCAGCTTCCATCTTTGTGTATATCTGCATGCGGGAAGACTTGGAGATGGATGAATCCTGAGGTGGGTATTCCATAGCAAGAGTAGATTCATAGGCAGGCTTTAGATATCAAGGCACAAAATTGCCTCCCCCCTCCTTTCCCCTAAGATAGGGTCTCACTATGTAGCTCTGGCTGACCTGGAACTCCCTATTGTAGCAGACTGGCCTCCAGTGCTGAGATTAAAGGCATGAGCTACTAAGCCCAGTGTACCTTGCCCCGCCCCCCTTTTTTTTTTTTTTTAAGATTTTATTATTTATTGTGTATAGTGTTCTGCCTGCCAGAAGAGGGAGCCAGATCTCATCACAAATGGTTGTGAGTCACCATGTGGTTGCTGGGAATTGAACTCAGGACCTCTGGAAGAACAGCCAGTGCTCTTAACCGCTGAGCCATCTCTCCAGCCCTACCTTGCCCTTCTTAAACAAATCTATGACTTGATCTTTTTATGTGCATTGGTGGTTTTTGCCATAGGCGTTTGGTCTACTGGAACTGGAGTCACAGTTGTAAGCTGCCATGTGGGTGCTGGGATTTGAACCCATGTCCTCTGGAAGAGCAGTCAGTGTTCTTAGCTGCAGAGCTCTCTCCAGCCCCCTGGGAGCTGATCTTTCATCTAGTCTTTCCTACCCTTTCCTGTTGTGCGCCCTGTGCTGGAGTTCCCTCCTTATTCTTGCCCTAAACTTAGTCCCATCCTCAGATCTTCTGTTAATCTCTCCCATCATCTCTGACTAGAAACACAGGAAGGGACTCGAAGCAGAGAAATCTACAGAAGCATTATCCCCTCCAACCTACAAGTCCCTCAAAATCCAGAGCCAACGAAAGGATCAATCAAGGATCAAGGCTCCCAGGCAAAGGTTGGGGAAGGATGCCTGACCCCAGAACTACAACTGTCTAAGAGAACAATGAACAGCCCTGAGTCCCCACTGGACTGCTGCTCCTTAGCTGGTCTAAATAGAGCTTCTCTGTCCAATTTGGCTCCCGTATGGTCTGTCATTATGAGGCAAGAAGGAGATGTATGGGGCGGTGGGGGGCAGCATTTGAGTAGTCAGGTGGATGTATGGGCTGTCACTGTTGGGCAAGAAGGGGAAATATGTGTGTGGGGAAGCATGCAGAGAAACAAGGTTTCCAAGGGCTCTCCTCCATGTGCTGCACAGAAAGGGCACAGGAGAGAGGCTCATAGGGATGGGGCAAAGGGACAGGGTGTGTGGCCTTCCCAGTTGGGCCTTTACACTGCCTAGATGCTTGTACTCCTTGATGCAGCTGCTGGACCAGTCTTCTGACTGATTAAAGCTGCTTCTGGGAGGAAGCGGAATGGGTGGCAATCCTCTTCTGACAAAAAGAGCTTGAAACAGGGAGCAAGGGAAGAGCCACAACAGGTAATCTGGTCTGTTTCAGAACCTCTTTGAGGTAGAAGAGACCAAGGACAGAGGCCTGGGAGGAGACAGGGCAAACCCAGACGACAACCTAGGAATGATAGGACAGGGATCCAGACACATCCGTTAACTGGTAATCTTCTCTTTCACATGCTTACAGAGCACTAGGCACAGGAACACATGCAATTAGATATAACTGTTTAGAAAATGGTGAAAAAAAAAAAAACCCCAGGACTTGAAGCAGTAAGAAGGAAGAGGTAATGGAGTGAATAAAACAAAACCCTTACAGCCAGGGACAACGATGCAATAATGGTAAACACAGGCGATTCAGTCACAAGTTAAAACCACAGTGCTACTCAAGAAGAAATCAAGGTGTTAGTCCAAGCCTATCTTTTACATAGCTGTTCATTTCAAAGGCCAGAGTCCCAAGGGTGGGGAGTGTGTTCCAGCCACACAGACATCCCAAAGCCAGCCTTCCTTCATAAGCTCCTCAGGCTAGCTACAGTCCCAGTTTGCATATCTTGGACTATATGTTCTTCCTAAGCCAGAGGTGGGGTAGGGGCTCAGCCTTCAGGTCCAGTCGGGGGAGCAGGAGGAGCAGGAGGGCTGGGATCTTCCAGCTTCACATCATGTAGGTGCACTGTGGGAGTGGTGGGGTCTTTGCCCACACCCTGGTTGGGGTCGGCCTGGTCAGGGTGGTGCCTGCGCACATGCTTGACCACCTGGAACTTCTGCTTGGCTTTGTAGCTGCAGAGGCGGCAGAAGAATGGGTGGCGGTCGGTATGGGTGAGGGCATGATGTCGCAGGCCAGCAGCCCAGCGGAAAGCACGGTGGCAAACATTGCACACGTAGGGCTTGGCCTCACTGTGCTTGCGCAGGTGGGTGCGCAACAGGAAGCGTGTCTTGAATGCCTTGCCACACTGCTCACACATGAAAGCCCGTGCCTCTCGGTGTCGTGTCTCCCGGTGTACACGCAGCGCATCAGCCCGGTTGGTACAGTACTCACACTCGGGACATTGGTATGGCTTCAGTCCTACAGGACAAGCACAAACCACCACGGAAGAGGGAAGAACAAGGGTCAGTGAGTCATAAAAAGTCAGCATGATCCTCGGATATAAAGAACACAGCACAAGCTAAGGACCATACTTTTCTGTCCCAGTCACACCTGACATTCTGGTGCCTTTCTCCACTCAGTCCTTGTATACACACAGGTCCCAGTGGATGCTGATGACTAACTGGAATTCTAACCTACTAGTCTACCTGAGAGTAAAGAATACTCAACTATGACAAGGTTATTAAATGGGAAACTCCAACACTTCTTTGGTCATGTGATACTATAGAACTTAAAGACTCCATTTAGACACACTTTCTTTCTTTCTTTTTTTAGAGACAGGGTTTCTCTGTGTAGTTTTGGTGCCTGTCCTGGATCTCGCTCTGTAGACCAGGCTGGCCTCGAACTCACAGACCTCCACCTGCCTCTGCCTCCTAAGTGCTGGGGTTAAAGGTGTGCAGCACTATCACCCGGCTTTAGACACACTTTCTTATCAAACTAAAAAAAATAAGAGAAACTGCTGCAGGCCGCAGGAACATATCATAAGAACTCAGCTGGTTATGGCAAAGTCACTACCTGGAGGGATCAGGGAATTCCTCCAGAGGAAGCCAAATTCCAAGGAGTTCTTGGTGTTATTTGGCTTGTTATATATCAGCTGTCTTCTGTTATGAAAATCATGTGTGCCTTCATAGTTTTCCCAATTGACTTTTCCCTAAGAAGGGCTAACAGTGTGGACTGATCACTCTCTGGACATACACATTCCAGGTATTTGGAGAACAGCCTCAGGAAAGGCTTTCTCTGGAATCAGATATCTCCCTTGGCCACTTTCAAGGACTAGCAGTAGTAACAGTCCACATGCAAGTCTCCTGATATAAGAAATTCCACAAGGAGACACCGCCTAGGTCAGGTGGATGTTAAGTAATAGCTTTACACAATTTAGCTCGGACCCTCCTTTCTTATAGCCTTACTAACTTTATAGACCTCTAACTCCTTACCTAACCACTTCTAGGAATATTTAGATAACCTTCTGCGCTGACAGCTATGCTCAGGCAGAACCCCAGTTCAAGCCTCCTTGTAATTATCATCATTGGCAGCATCCGGCCAGGTCCATCCCCAGATGGAGGAAAGTACTTTATCAGAGATACCTCTGTATTCTCTAAGAACAGACTTAACCATCCAGGCTACCTGTTTGAGAAGGCCTGGCGGATGTGCCAATTAAGCCTTACTTCCTCCTTTCCCAAACCTTACCTCCAGTTCCAGATCTCCCTTTAACTATCACCAGAGGCATCTAGCTGTACACAGGTTGACTAGCGACTGAGCACACTTTCCCCACCCTGCAGAAAAATGGCAGATAGCTTGGACAGATATGAGCCACAGGAAAAAAGAGGACAGTTTTATTTTCTCCCATTGACCTAGCAACTTATAGATTCTTAACATTTTCTACCAATCACGTTTAAGATTATAGTTGAGCACATAAGAGCCCTCTTCTTAGATATTACCCGAATTTAGCCTTTAGTTAATTCATTCCCCAATTGGTCACTTCCCTTTGGGGTTGCAAATGATAATTAACGGTTATTGCCTCCCTATGTGATTCTTATCACCCCTCCGTTTGACTCTGGAAGCCTGGCTTTGCACTGCTAAGGGAATACTGCTTGTAAGTGTATATATACCAGGACTCCCAGGATACGGGAGGATGGAAAAGAGAAAAGAGAATGGATGAACTAGATGGGTAAGAACTTGAGAGGAACAAACTGAGATGGGAGAGGAGAAGGAGATGGGAGAGGGGATGATATGGGAAAGAACAAGATGGATGAGAACCTAGAAGGGGCAGAACTAAGATGAAGGAATTAAGATAGAACCTATAGGGGACCACAGACAAGTGTAGAGAGAAATCAGGCAAGAAAGGAGCTAAATATGAGAGCAGAATATAATAAGCTTGTGCCGGGCGGTGGTGGCGCACGCCTTTAATCTCAGCACTCGGGAGGCAGAGCCAGGCGGATCTCTGTGAGTTCGAGGCCAGCCTGGGCTACCAAGTGAGTTCCAGGAAAGGTGCAAAGCTACACAGAGAAACCCTGTCTCGACAAATCAAAAAAAAAAAAAAAAAAAAAGAATATAAGCTTGTAACTGACACAGAATAATAAAGTATATGGACTAAGGAGTTTCGTGTACATAGATTTATTTCTTTATATCAAGGATTAATTATCAGCTGGTTGTAGATTCTTCCCGGACCCTGGGAGGGAACTATCGAGGGGCTGGACCCCCATAGTCCACGATAAGACACTAACTAGGCGGTGGTGGCACATAATCCCAGCACTTGGGAGGCAGAGGCAGGCTGATATGTGAGTTCGAGGACAGGCAGGGCCACACAGAGAAAGCCTGTCTTGAAAAACAAAACACAACAAAAACAAAAACAAAAAAAGAGAAAATGTTAAAAAAAAAAAAGATAAAGATATTCCTCCACATATGGGGGAAATCACATGCCATAATCAAAGGTACCCCATCATTAACCCTTTACAGAGAACCCATGGTTTGTGGATTCCATACCCTAGAGAAGAAGAAAAAAATAGGGAACTCAGGGCTAGAAAGATGGCTCAGCAGTTAAGAGCACTGGCTGCTCTTCCAGAGGACCTGAGTTCAATTCCCAGCACCCACATGCAGCTCACAACTAACTATCTGTAACTCCTGTTCCAGAGGATCTGGCATCCTCACGGAGAAATACATACAGGCAAAACACCAATGCACATTAGAAAAAAAGAGCGGGGGTGGGGGTGGTGGGGGTGGTGGGGGTGGTGGGGGTGGTGGGGGGTGGGTGGGTAGGGGTGGGTAGGGGTGGATATTTTCACTTTTCTCCTCACTTACAATCATTCTACCACATTTACACGGAAACCACGTATCTCTCAGTGGTTACTCAAAATTGATCTGGAGGGTCTGTGTGTGTGTGTGTGTGTGTGTGTGTGTGTGTGTGTGTGTGTGTGTGTGTGAGAGAGAGAGAGAGAGAGAGAGAGAGAGAGAGAGAGAGAGAGAGAGAGAGGGAGTGAGAGTGTGTGTGTGTGTGGTCTTGGATCATAATAATACACTTGCCCAGCTTTCAGGTTTATCCACTCTTTGATGTCTAACACATTTCAATGGACTGGCAAACCATTTCTGGTGTGTTCTTCCTGTGTAGCCCCTATTCCCAGGGTGAAAACTGATGTAGTCTCTGAGTCTGAGTGAGGATATCCAACATCTCAGGGAGGTCAAGTTTGCTAGAGAACAGGGAAACCCTTTGAGCAAGACAGTCAATTCCCACCCTTCCTTACCTGTGTGCTTGGTCATGTGGTATTTGAGTTGGTTGACCCACTTGCACTTGTATCCACACTCAGGGCACAGGTACTTCCGTTCCTCCTTATGGATCCGCATGTGGTACTAGAAGGAAGATCCAATGCAGAATGTTTACTCCCCGTGCAGCAGGGGCTCCCTCGGGTCTCAGCTGTTTCTTACTAGTTATGTTGTAGGATAAGCTAACTCCTAATTCTGGTTAATAATCTGTAACACAGTGTCTATCTCTGTGTGCATGTGGTGATGTGGGGACTAAACTCAAGGTCTTGTGTATATTAGGCAAGCAAGCATTACCATCACTAAGTCCCTACCCACTGACCCACCTCGTATTTTCAAATGATTAAAATTGAGTACTAAAATTGGGCGGTGGTGGTGCATGCCTTTAATCCCAGCACTCAGGAGGCAGAGCCAGGCAGATCTCTGTGAGTTCCAGGCCAGCCTGGTCTACAAAGAGAGATCCAGGATAGACACCAAAACTACACAGAGAAACTTTGTCTCGAAAAACCAAAAGAAAAAAAAAAATTGAGTACTAGGCATTAATAAAGTAAGTGCTCAATAAATGTTAGCTGTTACTACCCAGATTACTCTTAAGGTATTAAATGCTTTTATCACATAGCAAACAGTTATGGAATTTATCTTTACAAAGCTCATGAAATTGTATCATCCCATTTACAGATGAGGAATCTCTCTCTTTTTTTTTTTTTTATTTTCTGGAGCTGAGGACCAAACCCAGGGCCTTGTGCTTGCTAGGCAAGTGCTCTACCACTGAGCTAAATCCCCAACCTGAGGAATCTCTTAAGTTTTGAGAAGTTAAGGAATCTATCCAGAGTCACAAGCGAATATGTGTAATTGTTAAGGTTATAGAATCCAGGAGACTGGAGAGATGACTCAGCAATTAAGAGCACTGGCTGCTCTTCCAGAGGACCAGGGTTTAGTTTCTAGCCCCCACATGGGCAGCTCACAACTGTCCGTAACTCCAGTTCTAGAGGATCCAACACCTCTTCTGGCTCTGCAGGCACCAGGCTCACATGTAATACACAAACATACACACCAAAAAAAAAAAAAAAAAAAGAAGTTAGAGAATTCAGAGCCTACATTCTTTGCATTTCTTACCTTGAGGCGAGAAGGGTCAGCACAGGCATAGGAGCAGAGGTGACATCGGTAAGGCTTTTCCCCAGTGTGAATTCGGCTGTGCCAGGTGATCTTCTGCCGATTTTTAGTGGTATAGGCACAGTCCGTACACTTGTAGAGCCGGGTGCCTCCATGTCCCTTTACATGGTGATCCAGTACCAACTGATGGCGACATGCGAAGTCACAGAAAGGGCAGCAAAGGGAGG
Organism: Peromyscus eremicus; assembly: GCF_949786415.1. NCBI lineage: Eukaryota > Metazoa > Chordata > Mammalia > Rodentia > Cricetidae > Peromyscus > Peromyscus eremicus. The sequence continues at coordinate 37,004,566 of NC_081429.1, read as the reverse complement.
GCTGGCCAGCACCGCCGTCCCCTCCTGAGGGGGCTGTGGACGTCTCCTCGTGCTGCTCCAGGTAGTGCTTCACCAGGCCTACCCGCTCCCGGGCAGCAAAGCTGCAGAGCTGGCAGCGGTGGCTGAAATGGTGTTGCCTCCGATGCTCATCCAGTGCTGGCCGGCTAGGGAAGGCCTCCTGGCAGGCCCCGCACTCCAGCCTCGGGTGCTGTTTACGAGTGTGTCCTCGGAGGCTGGCAGGACTGGGGCAGAGCAGGCCACAGTGGGAACAGTGCAAGGGGCCCTCCGTGGCCTCTCCAGGGCAGCCAGGGGATGGGGGTGTAGGTTCTGGGTGTCGGCGCAGAGCATGCTGCTTCAGTGCCGTTTCTGAGCTAAACTGGGCCTCACACTGGGAGCAGGAAAAGGACGGGGTGCCTTGGTGGCAGCTGTTGACGTGGCGAGTGATGTCATGACGAAGATAACCACTATAGTCACAGAGTGGACAGAAATGGGTGGGTGTTTTGTCATGTACTCGTAGTCGGTGCAAGCGCAGTTTTGAGTTGGTACCAAAGGTCTGCGGGCAGGAGCTGCAAGGGATGCGGCCAACACCTGTGTGTCGAGACTGGTGGGCCTCCAACCGGTACCGTCTAGTAGTAGAAAAATCACAGAAAGGGCACTGATGCGGCTTCACGCCCTCGTGTTTGAGTCGCCGGTGCTGCTGGAGGCATCGGCTTTGCTTGCAGGTGAAGCCACAGTCCCCACACTGCAGAAGGGGCCGGGGGCCAGAGGCTGGGGCTCCAGTGGGGTGCCTCCGCTTCTGATGGAGCCTCAGAGCAGCGGCAGCAGGAGCAACGAATGGGCACAGAGCACAGTGCAGGTCTCCGGACTCCAGGGGGCAGCCCTGGGTCTGGTGAGTCCTCAGGGTCCGTTCCTGCTGACAGCTAAAGGGACATGTGGGGCAGGAGAAGAGGGCACCCTTCTGTTTCTGAGCCACAGCAGGGTCCCTATCACCAGGGCTGGACTCTGTACTCCCACTATTCAAGAGAGCAGAGTCCCCATTGTTTAGGGGAAGAACAACAGGATGAGTCTGGGGGCGCCCACGCTTTCTTCCCCGGCTACGCTCCCCCCGGCAGCCTTCGGTCACATGAGAGGTGATAGAGGAGAGCCGAGAACAAAGGAATGTGCACGAGCTGCAGTGAAACTTGCCTTGCTCAAAGTGGAACTTCTCAGAGGTCCCTGTGGGGAAGGACTTCCCTGCAAGAGAGGCTGAGAGGTCAGAGGGTATGGGAAGAGCTTCCTCTACTCCTGGCTCCCCAGGGAGCTCAGAAGGAACATCTTTTGGAAGCAAGAGCTCCACCTTTGATGGTAAAAGTGGGGGCTTCCCACGTTCAGCATCCTGTGAGGCTTGGCTACCTGGAAGCTGAGGATGTAGAGTGGGAGAGACAGGTCTGGGCAAAGCCTTGTTCTTTCTGAGAAGAACAGGGCACTTCTTCATCATATGGGTGCTGAGGCCACGTTGTTGCTTAAAGCTAGCTCCACACTCGGGGCATAGCAGGGGCTCTCGGCGGCTGTGGCACCCCGATTTGGAGTGCAGAGTCAGGGCTTTCTCCCGGCGGGTGATAAAAGGACAGTGTGGGCAGCGGAAGGCTCTTCCTTCTCCCTGGATCACTACCATCTGTACCCGGCCCTCCAGCACCAATGCTTCTGCTTGTTCCTTGTCCTGTCTCCTCAGGGCCTTAAGCAGTGACTCTGACTCAGGAAACGGTGGCAACGGTGCAGTCTCAGCAGACACAGTCGCCTTGAATGTGTTAGGGGTCTCCTCAGAGATTAGAGGATTTCTGGGGGGCTCAGAGACTAGCTTCTCCAGAATGGGCTCTTCAGCAACCAAGCCAGGAGTCCCAACACTTTCAAAGCTGGACAGTTCCGGCTCTTCCAGTCCAGCTGGTCTTTCCATTCCCAGTGGCCCTGGGGGATCAAGAGGCCTGAACTCCACAGGGGCTGTTTCCGTGAGCTCCTCAAGGGGTGGTGGCTCTGCCACAGGTTCTAGGTCTACCCTCAGGGCCTCCAAGTGTAGTGTGCAGCCACCCTCCTCCACCTCCCCTGGGCTGGGGCTGCCAACCAGGTTATCCCCTTGGGGAGCCTCAATACCATCCTGTCTTTTGGTGCTGACCTCATCACTTGTATCTGGCAGGGCCTGGTCCACACTGGAGTCCGCCACAATCCCATCTTCATGGTCTTGTCTCTCAGGCTGGGCTGACAGCTGGCTTGAAGGTCCTAAGTCTGATGGAGGTGCCAGGCACTGCCTGGCCCCCTCCAACTCCTGGCTGGCACTGCAGAACTGCCAAACCTGGTCCCCTGGCATGTAGCCATGGACCTTCCGCTTGTGGAAGAAGAGTGTGGTGTTGCTGAAGGTACGGTAGTCACAGAGGGCACAGTGAAACTCCCGGAGATGGGTGTGCTTGCAGTTCTCATGGCTCAGCAGGGCCTGCTTGTGGCGGCTCTGGTAGCTGCAGTAGCGGCAGGGGTAGAGTGGGGCAGGTGTGCCAGGGTGGTGCTGGGAAGCCATGTGCTTCTGAAGCTCATACTTCCGCTTGCATGCAAAGGCACACACCTCACACATGAGGGACTTTCCCTGGTGGCGCAGTTTGTGGCTGCTCAGCTGATCAGCCCGATGGCAGCGGTAAGAGCACTGGTTGCATTGGTATCTGGGAAGAAGGACAAAGAGGGGTCAATCACAATACATCGTAACAGTTGACAGTCACTGACTAAATACTATAGGCCTGGGTCTGCGCTCTGTGCTGCACGTGAACCATCTGATTTAACTTGCCTTCTACCATCCTGTGAGGTAGGTATTTCTACTTTATAGATGAGGCCAAGGCACTGAAGTTAGGTGTCTGCCCAAAGGAAGTGATGGGCAGACAGCCTAGCTTCAGAGCTGGAACTCTTATTCTCTACTGCATATGCATGTGGCGTGTTGTGTGCCGGCCCCGTCCCCCCACCTCCTGGTCTTGAGATGCTGAGGACTGAACTCAGGCAGGGTTTTATGCATGCTAGAAAAGTGTTCTGCCAGAGTCCCTAACTACTTCCTATAGGAAAGTAATCATGAGTAAAGTGGGGCAGGTATGCCAGGGTGGCAGTACCCACCTGACTTCTAAGGAACTGGAACCCCACGGAGCAGGTTTCTGTGTGCTGTTCTATTCCCCAGTGGAGGTATAAAGGCTACAGACCAAGCCCCTAGGCAGATGTGCCCACAGGTTAGAGAATTTGTCCAGATGTTACTGGATCTTAAAGTGGCCATTTGGTGCCAGTAAGTGTAGATCCATTTTCCTGAGACCAAATTCTGGGAACTAACTACCACTTTAAATGTGGGCTCTAAGGACTGAACTCCTCAGACCTCCATGACTGCAGCAAGCACTTTACTGACTGGGCCACCTCCTCCTCAGCCCCTCAGGTGACACTTTAACCTCTCTTTTCCTTCGCCTGGCCCAGAATGCTCTCACCATGCAGAACGGGCCTCAGACACAGGCTCAACTGTAGGTGCCGGAGCTAAGAGAGCAGGAGCGGAGACCAGTGTTACAAACGAGAAAGAAAGCAATGGGCCCAAGATGGAAGCGTGTGTGCTCCTACCTGAGATCCCCTGCATGTTTCCGCATGTGCACACTCAGGTAGTGCTTCCACTTGGTGACGTAGCCACATTCAGTACACATGTAATCCTTGGTATTAGAGTGGGTCAGCATGTGCTTGGATAGGTAGCTCACATCCCGGCACGTGAAGTCACACAGCTCACACTTGTGAGGTTTCTCTCCTTATAGTGTGTTAGGAGAAAAAAACACAGGTCAGATATAGATTTGAGTGAGTGGCCATATCATCTCTTCCAGCAAGTCTGCTATGATGCCAGGCAGGAGCAAAAGCTTTATGTGCTACCAGGTATGTGGCACACTTCACAAGAAAGAAGGGAACATTACAGCTGTCTCTGACATTTCCTCCAACTCCTATACCAATGAAGAGGGGGAAATTAAAAGTCTACCTTTGATTTTTTTGCTTGTTTTTTTTTTTGAGACAGGGTTTCTCTGTGTACCCCTGGCTGTCCTAGAACTCACTCTGTAGACTAGACTGGCCTCGAACTCAGAGATCCACCTGCCTATGCCTCCCCAGTGCTGGTGTGCACCAAGCTTACCTTTGATTTTTAGAAAAAGGTAGTTGGTACCTGTAACTCAATTCTTTCTCATTTCCTAAGTAGAGATTAGAACAGGAGAAGAAATAGAACTGAAACTCTAGATTCCATCAGAGCAATGCATATGAACAGCGAGCATTTATACAATGCTCACTATGTGCCTGAGCTCTGCATAAAGTGCCTCCTCTCAATGAGTCTTCGTAGCAACACTATAAGGTGCTATTATTATCTCTGTTTTAGAGGTGCGAAAATCAAGGCACAGAGAAATCACAAAGCCATTTTATTAAACGGTGGACCACATGGCCTTGGGCAGCCTGTTTTCCTTGTTTCCAGAAAGGGAACAACAAAATAGAGACCTCACCTGGTTGGTGTGAGTATTAAATGAAACATACCAAAGCTGTCAGTGGTGCACAGTAAGAACTCAAGGATGAGCTGTCCCAGCACTTGCTCAATTCCTGGCACTAAGAGGCTGGTGGCTATGTTCCTCCCTTCCTCCCCATCCAGCCACCTCTGTGTGGTAAAGGGCACACAATATAGCTCTCTGTGATCCTACTGTACATCTAAGTTGAACTTCTCAATTCATTTTTTGTCTCTGATCTTTACCTGCCTTGCTTACAAGACTGTCGAGGATGAAACAGGATAATACATATAAAAGAATGTTTTAAACTATTAACTCTACACAGACACAGATTTTAGGAAAAGGCCTTGGAAACTACAGTCTGTGACTAAACTGTGTACAGAAAAGAACTGTTATATGGGAATAGCAATAGCTTTGACCAAACTGTCTAAAAATTATTTTTCTAACCAGTTTTCTGTGGAATTGGCTTAATGGTTCACCAGTGCATAGATGTTTGCAGAGAATCAAAAAATCAGAGAAGATACCATCGTAGGAAGCCTGATTTAGTTGCCATCTATGGCTTCAGTAATGCAAACAACCTAAGGAATCCAATATAAAACAAGTCAGTTTTCAAGTCACCAGAGGCGATCTTGTTCAGTTCTAAGGAAAGCCACAATATATGGATGGCTGACTACTTTTCCTTCTCCTGTTCCTACAGACTCCCCACACTTGAATTATAAAGGAAGCTCTCTGCCCTGGTCTGCAAGTCTGCACTATAAAAGGCTGAACATTACCCATCTGCACTTGACTAGGGGTGGGTGGAACTGGATCAGTGCTGACGGGTAAGGAATGAGAGTCCAGTGTTAGAACACGGGTTCTGAAATCAAAGTGCAAGGATTCAGACATGACTTGACTACTTTATTTGTTGAATGACATCAACTTATGCCTTATATCCTTGTAAACTTGGGATACTAGAGTTTTATGCCCATAAACTTGAGGTCAAGTGAAACAATGTATGCAATGCCCTTTGTGTGATGCTTGGTACACAGCCAAAGCTCGTGCCAGCCATCACCTTCACCAATGTTATTACATCACCAGAAGGATGGAAGCCATCTCACCAGTATGCAGCAGCATGTGTCGGATAAGCACCCTCTTGTGGGCAGTGGCAAAGTTGCACTCAGAGCACTGGTGGATCTTCTCATGAGCGTGCATCTTGCCAACGTGGTCCTGGTAGGCGACTGGGTTGAAGGTGGCAAAGGGGCAGAAGGTGCACCGTAGCTCTTCACTGCCTGGGTGGCCTTGTTTCTTATGTTTGCGGAACAGGTGCTTATTGGAGCAGGCAAAGTCACAGTGGGGACAGTGGAAAGCGTAATGGCTCTTGTGGTGGGCTTCCATGGCTTCAGCTGTGGCAAAGAGCATGGGACATGAGTGATGGCGGCACTCCACAGCGCGTACTCCATGGGTCTCCTTTAGGTGCTTTACAAAGGCCTTCCGGTCGGGGGCTACGTAAGTGCAGCCCTCCTGAAAGCAGTGCAGGGGTAAGGGCTCGGCGGCAGCTGCTGCCGTGTGGCTCTTGAGGTGCTCTTTGAGCGCCTGGCTGAGGCGGAACTCCTCTCGGCAGACAGGACAGGCATAGGTGTCCGAGTAGAAGTTGGAAATGTCCTCGTGCATGCTGGCCATGTGGCGGTTAAGTGCGTTCCTCTCCACGGCACTGTAGTGGCACAGAGGACATCGGTGGGCCTTCTCACCCAGCTCCCGTAGCAGATGGGTCTTGAGTTTGCTCTTGCTGGTGAAGAACTTCTGGCAGTTAGGACACTGGAGGCTCGGGTCTGGAAAGTGGAGATGTAGGTGCTCTACCAGATGGGTCCGCTTCTTAAAGCACCGTTTGCATTCTGGGCACATGTGTGTCTTGAAGAGGGACTCAGTGCTGGAAGCCACATGCCCTGTGAAAGAGAATGCAGAGGGTTAAGAGCCAGGTTCTCTAGTAGTTCAGTGGCTAGCTAGACAACAGAAGCTACAGCTTGTACAGACACAAATACCACAAGCATCTCTTTTCATAAAAACCAAAAACACCAGAGTCTCAAATGTTGTCTCAAAGAAGAGGTGAGAAACTCCACTATTAAGAGAAAAAGAACTACAAGGACTACTCATACTACTCCCCCCTTTTTTTTTGTTAACTTGCCTTTTTAAAATTATTAATTTTTAATTTTCAATTTATCTATTTTATATCCTGACTGCACTTTCCCTTCCCTCCCAGTCTTTCCTGCCACCACTCCGCTGCCCACTCCACTTCTCCGTTTCTATTCAGAAAAGGGCAGTCCTCCTATGGATATCAACAAAACATGGCATATCAAGTTGCAGTAAGACTGAGCACCACCCTTTGTATTAAGGCTGGGCAAGGCAATCCAGAATAAGGAGTAGGGTCCCAAAAGCCAGCAAAGGTGTTAGAGACAGTTCCTGCTCCCAGTGTTAGGAGTCCCACAAGAAGACCAAACTACACAACTATCCCATATATGCAGAGGGCCGAGGTCAGTCCCGTGCAGGCTCCCTGGTTGTTGGTTCAGTCTCTATGAGCTCTATGAGCCCAGGTTAGTTGATTCTATGGGTATTCTTGTGACGTTCCTGACCCCTCTGGCTCCTACAATCCTTCCTCCCTCTCTTCAGCAGGATTCCTGGCTTGGCCTAATGCTTGCCTGTGGGTCTCTTCATGTTTCCATCAGCTACTGGATGAAGCCTCTCTGATGACAATTGGGCTAGGCACCAATCTATACTAAGACCTTCTTGTGGCCTGTTTCAAGTGTTTTCCCAAGTCACCCACTATTCCTAACCTCTGTTTGGAGCTGTCCAAGAAAATATGGATGGAGCCTTTTTATTCTTGTTGCCCCTGCTTTACACTGACATGCAGAAAGATCAGCAGGGCAGATGCAAAAGAGTCTCAAAATGAGTGAACAGAAAGAAAGGTATAGTACCCTCAACTTCCAAATACTGGTTCACTGAGCTTTAAATAATTGAGAGCTGGTAATAAATACAATCAGATTCTTTTAAATATTCTCCCTGTGGGATGAATCTCAAGTGTTTCTATTGAGTTTGAAACTGGAAACAAAGATTCAGAAAAAAAATCTTAGGTAGCTAGACAAAACAGGTTGATCATCAATAACCTGTGATAACTATACTATGAACAGAATCCCTTTTCCCTGCTAAAGAGGGCTACGGCTGTACTGGATAGTTTTATGTCAACTTGACACAAGCTAAAGTCATCAGAGAGGAGAGAACCACAACTGGAAAATACTTCCATAAGACTGAGCTGTGGGCAAGCCTGTAAGGCATTTTCTTAATTAGAGATTGATGGGTGAAGGCCCAGCCCATTGTGGGTGGTACCATCCCTAGGCTGGTGGTCCCACGTTCTTTAAGAAAGGAGGCTGAACAAGCCATGGGGAAGAAGCCAGTAAAGAACACCCCTCCATGGCCTCTGCATCAGTTGCTGCCTCCCGGTGCCCTGTTTCAGTTCCTGTCCTGACTTCCTCCAATGATGAACAGTGATATGGAAGTATAAGCCCAATAAATCCTTTCCTCCCCAACTTGCTTTATTATGGTCACGGTGTTTCATTGCACAACAGAAACCCTAAGACACTGGCTGAAGAAACCCTGCCTAGGAGAACAAATTGTATTGTACCACTGCCCCGTGTTACCAGATTATTTGACCTATTTGTCACTGCGTACTAGACTCTGCTGTTGGTTTTAAGTCCTTGAGATTAAGCCTAAGGACTGACAAAGGCTAAGGGAATACTCTATTGTTGAGTTATTTCCCTAGCCTAGATCTTGACTTCTGAGTTAAGTAGAACATGGATCTGAACTAAAGCCCAGAAAACCAAAACCTAAGGCCTAAACGTCAGGCTCCCCACTCTCCACTCCTGTCTACCATGAAGAGCTTCAACCTCAGTGATGTTTTTACCTTCCAACTGCTGAGCTCCTTGGCTTTTATCCAAGACTTTCTGGGAGTCCTTTTGGGGGCCACTCTCCTCTTCCTCTACATCCTCTTCGGCTGACTCCTGCCCAGGCAATGGTGCACCTGCTTCCTCAGAAGGTACTCTCTCTCCTGGAGGCAGTTTGGGAGCTGGGGGCACATAAAACTTCAAGTCCACAAGGGCCAATGACAGTACCGAATGCTGGTACTATACTTACTGGCAGGCAGAATTATCCTTCTCTCCTTTTAGCAGAAAAGGATCTTGGATTCTAAGTAAATTTATATATTCTTATTCAAGACAGGGATCTGAAGACCAAGAGTAAAAACCTAGTCTAAAAACCTATGATAATAACAGACAAACCCCTTGAAGCTCAGAACTTTGAAGTCACTGGAAAGGGGGCAGGAGCTAAGAGGTAGGTAAGTGTAGAATGTACTTCCTTGGCCTAGGTCTCCAGAGCCAAAGGGTGGATGTTCAAGGCAGAGACAATACTCTGACTGTTCACTGTTCTACTGAGGAGTCTAATTGGTACTTCAGGCTCATACCTTGCCTCCAAAAGTTTCACTTTAGACGTAAGAACAAGAAAGAGGCTCGGCAAGTCAAGTTCTCAGTCTGTCCTCTCCTGGACTATTTTTCTCTACTTCCTGCTCCTCCACTTACCTCACGCTGCTTTTGTTAGTTTTGAGACTAAAGGGAGAAATTGATAAAGTACCTCCCTTCCTGAGATTTCTTTCTTTTTTTTGTTTTTTTTCAAGACAGAGTTTCTCTGTGTAGTTCTGACTATCCTAGAACTTACTATGTACACCAGGCTGGCTTTGAACTCACAGAGGTCTGGCTGCCTCTGCCTCCTGACTGCTGGGATTAAAGGTGTGAGCCACCACTGCCCAGCAAGATTTCTTTTTTTTTTTTTTTTTAACAACCCTATTCCTCTCTGCCCACTCTTACAATTTATTTGTTTATGTTTTTGGAGACATGACCTCATATAGTCCAAGTTGGCCTGGAACTTGCTATATAGCTAAAGATGACCCTGAATTTCTAACCCTCTCAAGTGCTCAGATTACAGGCATGCACTATTTCATCCAGCTCCAATCTCATTCATTCTAAAGGCAATCAATAAACATTCTACTAGTAGCAACAGTCACCGACAGGCACTTTCGCCCTGAGATAGCATGGTCTGAAACAGATCAACAGAGGATACTGTTAAAATATCTTCAGATTACATGTTGCATAAATCAATTTTACTCACAGACAAAGGCTTCCTTTGGTCCCATGTATTCTGATTGGTTCAAGTTTTCTAGAGCCTTTCCCATATCACCCAGCATTTTTTTTTTCCCTGCGTGGCCCTGGCCAGCCTGGAACTTGCTCTGTAGACCAGGCTGGTCTCTAATTCACAGAAATCACCTGCCTCTGCCTCCCAAGTGCTGGGATTAAAGGCCTGTGCCACCATAGCCTGGCTGAAATCTCATCCTCTTGAGCCATGGTCTACATTCTGTCATACTCATGGAACAGTCATACTGGAAACAAATGTCACAGGAGACCAACTGGAGATACACTCTACGCAGGAGACTAGTTGGTCCCTGGCCCCTACCTGGCAGCAGCTCCTGGGATGGAAGGCCCTGAACAGCAGAAAGTTCTCCCCGTGAGCTGGCTCCATGGCTCCGCTGATGCTGCCGGAAGAGTTTGACGTTGGAGCCCATGAAGCTGCAATGGCTGCAGTGGAAAGGGTAATGGGCCTGCCGATGCAGCTCCATTCCCTGCTGGCTCCCGAAAAGCAGGGAGCAGCCCCGGAATGAACAGGGCACAGGAACTGCCTTGTGGGTCTGTCTCAGGTGATGCTGCAGACCCTTGCGATCTTCAGCAGAGAACACACAGCCAGACTCTGGGCAGGAGAATGTGTTGGGAGTGACCCGGTGAATCTTGAAGTGGCTCTTCAAGGCCTGGGGTTGGACAAACTCTTGTCTACATACAGGGCATGGCAGGGGGCTATCTGGCAGGCTGGGGTCCTGCAGTGGGCCATTGAGGGTGAGGTTGCTGGGGGGCAGCTCTACAGAGCACGGGGGGCTAGAGAGGTCCTGCACAGCCTGAATATGGGTCCCAGTGCACTGGTGCAGGGAGAGCAGAGTAGGCTCTGCAAAGCTCTGTTCACAGCGCTCACAGAAGTATACCTCCACCACCTTTACCAGGACACCTGCAGGCAGAGGACCGACAGAGAAAGGCACAGAATCAGACGGAACAAGACTTGAAAGAGTTAGTCACTAGTAGAAATGTAAGTGAATCTTTTTATAGTCATGGAGTGCAGACAGACTTCAAGTTAGGCTTTGCACCTGAACTATAAGCCCATAGGTCAGGGTAGCCTGTCTGGAATGTGTGTTTGGATTTCTAGTGTCTAGTAAAATACTTGGCAAAGATGCGTGCTTAGTGTATTATGAATCAACAAACAATAAAATCCAGAAAGCATTAAGAAAAAGCAAATTTGGGCTAAGCAAAGTGCCTGCCATGTAAGCATCAGGACTTGAATTCAGATCCCCAGCACTGACAAGTCAAAGACAGGCAGATTTCTGGAGCTTATTGGCTGGCTAGCATAGCCAAACCAAGCTCGTGAGCTCCAGGTTCAGTAAGAGACCCTTTCTGAAAAGGCTCTGTGGGTAAAGGCCTTTGCCACCAAACTTGATGACCTGAGTTTAATCCCCAGAACCCACATGGTAGGAGAGAACTGAAGCCCACAAATTGTTTGCACAGGCACCCATATCCACACACACCACAGATAAAATAAGATGTAAAAGAAAGAAATAAAATGTAGGAAGCAATTGAGGAAGATCCCTGACTCTGACATCTACACGAGCATAGATGTGCACACACACATGCTGCTACATACTGGTGAGATGGCTTCCATCCTTATGATGATGTAATAATGGTGGTGAAAGTGAAGGCTGGCACGAGCTTTTGCTGTGTACCAAGCATCACACAAAGGGCACTGCCTACACTGTTTCACTTGACCTCGAGTTTATGGACTGATTCTCCTGTCTGCACCTCCCATCTCACAAAGGAGTGTTGGCTTAGAGACCCAAGCTACCTCATCTGTATGAGCTTTTCAACATGGTTCTAAGGATGAAAGTCAGGTTGTCAGGGTTGCATGGCAAGCACTTTTATCTACTGAGCATCTCATGAACCCATGAGAGAGGGTCTTGACATGTAACCCAGGCTGGCTTATGCAGTTTAGTCTAGTCTGCCTCAGTTTCCTGAGTACTAAGATTAAAGGAATGCTGGGATTACTGACACATACCAGCACACTCACCTATCAATGTTATTTTTGTGTGTGACTACATATTCAATCTACCTTATCTTTTTAGCAGTTCATGGTATGAAATCAAAATGAAATTATGCCCTGATGGACCACAGAGATGTTCCTAACAACAACCAAGTTGCCTTACACACCTCATCCTTGCATGCATGTATGTCTTCCTTTAAGAAAGGTTCCTAGAGTGGAATTACTATGTCAGAGTGTGCATTATTGTAAAATTTGCAATGTAGCTAAACTGACCTTCAAAAGCTTAATTTACATTGCAGATGCAGCTGGGTGATAGTATAACAATTAGCTACCATGTACAAGAACCTGGGTTCTATGCCCCAGCACTAAAAAATATATATATTTTATATCTTCCCAAAGTTGCAAGATAGTAGTAGCTAGGCATAGTGGCATATGCCTTTAATTCCAAAACCTAGGAGGCAGAGGCAGACAGATCTCTGTGAGTTCTAGGCCAGCCTAGTCTATATAGTAAATTCCAGGACAGCCACAGCTACATAGTAAGATCATATCAAAAACAAATAAACAATTAAAAAAAAAAAACCCCAAAGTTGCAAGATACTATATATCCTTATACAGCATCTTCTCAACTCTCGCAGTTTGTGTGTGTGTGTGTGTGTGTGTGTGTGTGTGTGTGTGTGTGTGGTGGAAACAGGGTTTCAGCCTCGTATAGCCCAGGCTGTCCTGGAGCTTGCTCTGTAGAACAGGTTGGCCTCAAACTCGCCTGCTTTTGCCTCCTGAGTGCTGGAATGAAAGGTGTGCATCACCAACACCCGGCCAATTCTAGAAATTTAAAATACTTAGTTATGGCCAAAATTGAGAGACCAAAATAGCATTTCTATGAAATTAAGCATTTTCCCATAGGGCTATTGTTTATATTATTTCTTCTTTGTGAACTGCATGTAGAGTCATTCATATCCATTCATTTACTCTCTCTCTCCCCTCAAGATAACATCCTGCTGTGTAGGCCTGGCTGGCCTGGGATTCACTATGTAGACCTCTGGCTCAGAACATTCAGCAATCCTCCTCAGCCCTGGAATTAAAGGTGTGTACCACCATATCTAGCTTTCTTTAAAAAACAAAAAACAATGAACTCTAAAATTTAAAGATATTGTTTTTAGTTTTTACTTTTTAAAAACACTCATTCATATGAAATGTGTCCATATGTGCAGGCACATGCTTGTAGGTCAGAGGACAACTTGTAGGAGTTGGTTTTCTCCTTTCACCATGTGGATCCTGGGGGTTGAATTCAGGTCATCAAGCTTAGTGGTAAATGCCTTTACACACTGAGCATCTTGCCAGACCCCTTAACCAGAGACAGGGTCTCACTATGTAGCAATGGCTGGTCTTGAACTCACACAGATCAACCACCCTCTGTCTCTCAAGTATTGAGATTAAAAGTGTGCACCAACACACAGTCCATTCATGCTCTCTCTTTTCTTTGTTCCCCCAGAGAAAAGCTTATGATTTTGTTTGTTTGTTTGTTTTGTTTTTCGAGACAGGGTTTCTCTGTGTTGCCCTGCCTGTCCTGGAACTCTCTCTGTAGACTAGGCTGGCCTTGAACTCACAGAGACCTTCCTGCTTCTGTGTCCAGAGTGCTTGGATTAAAGGCATGCACCACCAATGACTGGCTCAGTTTAGAATTCTTACATGGTCAAATTACCTAATATTTCCCAGAATCCTTTGCTATTATCCTACACTGTCAGAAGACAAAGTTTACAATTGTAACTGAAAGGTAACAGTGAAAGAATAGGAAGTTTCTTAAAAATGAATGTTTTACACGTAGAAAGAATAAAGAGAAACTTCCCTCTGAGATAAACAGCATGCCCTGGGTAAGTACAGCATGTTACACACAGGAAACTAGGGTAAGGAAATACCAGTTACTTCTGGAAAGCCCTGCCAAACTCAGGCTGGTTGATCAGGCTGGGCCTCTGGCCTAATGACTGGCTGATTTAGGGTCAGTATGGAAGAAAGGCTCCCCAAGGACTGTCAGAGTAAGGACAAGCCAGAATGGGCAGAAGTGTCAGAACTGTTTTCTGTTCTTGATTACTGCCTAGCAGACATGAAGCTCTCAGAGGGAAAACTTTGCCAAAAGTTTGTTACAAGGCTGTATGCTACCCTGCCAGCCTTCCATCAACATGCATCAACTGCAAACCAAATGATAACATCTCTAGGTATAAAAATAGCATGCTGCCTTGTGTTCTCATCACATTCAAGAGAAAGACCAACAACAGCCCAGACAAAACACTCAAGGCTATGTCCCACAGGCCTGGCAGCAACTATGCTTGTACCTGACGTCTCTCCAGATGCTCCTGGGGTCAGGGCTCCAGCTACCGCTTCCACAATAATCTCCATGTTCCCTGGACCCTCTTCAGTAGCTGTGGCCTCTACCAGGAGGCAGCCTGGGTCAGCAGGCAAAGGGGCAGGCTCCCCGGAAGCACATGTGTTCTGGACAGGGCCCAGGATTCCATGGTTTGAGAGAGGTGGGGGAATCAACAACAGCTCAGAGCAGAGTCCATCCATCTCTCCAGTGCCGTTAGCCAGCTGGGATGCCAACACGGGGTCTGTCATTATCATTGACTGATGTGCTGTGGCCTCCTAAATGCTGACAAATAACCAGAAAAAAACCAACATATAAATACATACACACACATACAGTTAGAACTCTTAATTTCTCTGAAGCTGGCCCACCCATTTAGGCATTTCCTTTCATGACAACATGCCATACATTATTATCCTAAATATTTTCAAAGCAACATTCAGCACAAAGAGTATAAAATGAGAATGATGTCAGTATTAGCAGAGAACAAGTTGCGGCCAACGTTAAAGAGTGCAGGTTATGTTTCTCGCCAGCTAAGTGACCACTGCCACTAAGTGGGGCCAGAGGCTCTGTCTCTTACTACCTGACGATCTCATTATTCTCAGTGCAGATATAAAACCATCCCTTCACTTATGGTCCTCCCTGACCTGCCTCTCCAGACAACCTTCCCTCCCCGCCCTCCTAAGCAGAGGACTTGCCATTTTCTGACTGTTACATTCTTTTTTTGCTTGTAGACCTTTCCACTTTCTTGCCACTCCCATCCAATCCATCTCAGTCTCTCGTCTAGCTAATCCAATATACAGACTCCTTAAGAAAATAAGTATCATCTCTGCTGTGAATGCTTCCTGACATTCTTAATTTTCTCTCTCTTGGGTCCTGAGTCCAGGTGTACACAACACCAGCTGTTTTTAAGACTTTATTTTTTAATTATGTGTGTTGATATGTATATATGAGTGCAGGTGCCTACAGAGTCCAGAAGAGGGGGTTGGATCCCCTGAAGCTGCAGTGGTTGTCAGACATCTGAAATGGATGCTCAGGTCCTCAGAAAGAGCAGCATTCACTCTTAACCAGTGAACCAATTCTCTAACTCACATCTCCCCCCCAAAAAAATGTGGTGCTGGGGATCATACCCAGAGCTTTGTGCATGCCAAGCAAGTACTCTACAAATGAGTTATTATATATTCCCAACACTGGATGTGGAGCTTTGAGTAGTATATTGACATTTTTCACTTCAATGAACACAAAGCACCAACAAGCTACACAAGTCAGACATGAAAATTCTAGTGACCAGCTAACTTGACGTAAACCCAGGTATCTTACACCTAGGTGTCAAACCAGTGGTTCCTCAAACACAAGGTGGCTTTGGAACTCACCAACTTCCCAAGGCCTCCAGAACCTAACACAACCGAGAAACGAATTAAACTACACGCCCTGTTAAGATACGGCTGAAATAAGGGAGATAATTTAAATTTATGGTACTCAAGAGGCAGAGGCAGGTGGAACTCTGTGAGTTCGAGGCCTGCCTGAGTTCCAGGACAGCCAAGGCTCTTAACACAGAGAAAACCCTGTTTCAAAACACCAAAAACACAAAAACCAAAACCCCAAAATGACAATAATTACTTGATGAAATCGGGTCACCGAGGTTGAAGAAGGGCCAGGTGAGAGCCGCTATTCCTCATTCTGCAGAATCCCTCCACTCAAAACCAGCAAGAGCAGACAGAAATTCACAAGGTGGCATGGAAGAGCACTTCCGTGGTCAGAGAGGCTCTTTGGAAACTACAGCTTCCCCCGACTACTTATAATTGCTGCTCTGGCCAATCTTCCAGCTCCATCACGCGCGGCCTCAGGAAGATGCGGAGCTCGAGGCAGGAGTGCGCCAGAGAGAAGTACCGTGCTTTCTTGGAGACTGGAGAACCAAGGGACACGAAAGCCTGGGGAGCAAGGCGCCCCGGACTACCTCGGTTCCCACGCGCCTCTGGGCTTTGACTCACCCTGAACTAGAAGCGCCCGCCTCGCTTCTCCGGGACTCAGCTTTCCGATCTGTAAAGTGGAGGCGGCGACAGCGTCTACACTCTCCGGGCGACAGCCAAGTCACGAGATCCAGCGAAGGAGAAAGGCGTTTCGGAACCTGCAAGGCGTCGAATGATGCATCGTCACGATTATGGTCCTGAGGAGAGGCAGCGGATACCCGGGCGGGGCCCAGAGCAGTGACGCGAAGATGCGCCCGGGTCCCTGGGGTCGGCTTGCTGCCCTCAGCACCTCCCCTCCTACGGGGTCCCACCTCCCCAGGCCCACTCATGCTGGGGCTAGGAAAAACTTTTACCTCCGGCTCGCAGCACCCGCACTTCCCCCACGTTCCTGCCGCCAGCCGCTCTCTCACCTTCTACCCCAGGGCGGCTGGGAGCAGCATCTCTATGGTCTGACAGAGACCGGAGCGACTGGAGCCTTTGCTGCGGCCGCGCCCGGCCCACGCGCCTCTGGGAATCCGACGTGTAGCGGTCACTCTGTCTCTCTCCGCGGCCGGTGCTACTCTATGGTTTCCCACCCCCCGCCCCCGCCTCTATGTCCTTGAGTACCCTAGCTCTGAAGCCCCAAGCGGAACCATCGAGAGTTGCAGGGCAGAGTGACACGGACTTTGTGGTGGGTGTGGCGGGAAGTAGATGTAGCGCTCGGGGGGGGCGTGGCCTAGCGGCGCTACCTCCGATTGCGGCCTGGTTTTACCATCGAGTCTGAGGGCCAGAGAGTCAATGGCGGTAAGGGGGCGGAGTGACAGGTTTATCCCGACCACGTTCCTGCAAGCGCGAGCTGTGTTGTGTAGGGTGTCCCGGAGTCAGCTGCGGCGTGTCAGGCTCGGGAACCGGGAGCCGGAAGAGCTTCGTCAGTGGCTTTCTATGCAAAGTTGTTCTGGAATCCCCGATCCCAGCTCCAAGCCTTAGTGGAGGTCACCGCTGTCAATTCACCAGTGGCCCGGCGTGCCAGGCGGAGGACTAAGTGGCGGTGTTGGAGTGTCACAGGAGAGGTGTGCTGGAAATAATTCGTCCTTTTCCCCTTGGGAATTGTCTACAGTTAGGCCTAGTCACATCTTATTGGGTTGAATTTGGAAAAGGCTCCGTGGAGGAAATAGCCTGTGAGATCTCAATAACAATGCCGGGAATAAAGAAGGGGGTATTCGGAACCAACAGAACTGAGTGGGCCAGAGGTAGGTAGTGATTTGCATATTTGTTGAACAGCTAGTAAAGGTAGATGTCCTAATGTGGGCGTCCCTGCGTATCCGGTTGTGTTTGAACTCAATGGAAAAAAGTCACCGAGGGTGCTGGAGTAAAAAGTGACAGAATTGGATAGGGTCCGGGTGTGGTGGCTGGATGATGCAAGCGCCGGAGGGCCATTCAAATGCCACTTCAAGAAATAATATTTAACTTGCATAAAATAGTTTAAGTGGGAAGAAATGACGGTCTGAACAGGCCATTAGGAACTGGGTGTCAGGCTGGGCGGTGGTGGCGCACGCCTTCAATCCCAGTATTTGGGAGGCAGAGGCAGGCGGATCTCTGTGAGTTTGAGGCCAGCCTGGGCTACATACAGAGTGAGTTCCAAGCTACACAGAGAAACCCTGTCTCGAAAAAAACCAAAACCAAAACCAAAAAAGAAAGAAAGAAAGAAAGAAAGAAAGAAAGAAAGAAAGAAAGAAAGAAAGAAAGAAAGAAAGAAAGAAAGAAAGAAAGAAAAGGAAAGGAGCTGGGTGAAAGAGAAAGGATATTGAAGGGCATGTCTAATGGTAAGGCATGTGGTTACTGATAGATCAATGGAAAAATCACCTTTGGTGACTCCGCCCAATGGGGACCCTTTTTGTCTCAGCTCTTGCCAGGGACCAAAGTCTTGCCTTTCTCTTCTCCTGATGTGAAGCTAGTTACATTGCTTTTTGAAGTTGAGAAAATCTCCAAACATGGTCTTCTGGCCAAAGGTTTTCTGTTTGAAGATCAAAATGGATTGGAGAACCTGGAGTGCTCTGGCATTCCAACACCATACCTACTCCACCAAAGGATACTGAAGTGCTGACCTTACCTCTTGCCTCTGTGGGGGGAAAGTGGGGCAAATTTGATGAGTCTGGTTTCTAAACTCGTCTTATGCTTTCTCCCAGCTCTGCTGCTCTCCACCCCTAGGTTTTGACATTGCCTCGGGGCCTGTAAGCATCTGTGGTTTTTTTTTCCCCCTTTCAAGATGCCATTTACAGACTTCATTCTGGCCCTGAAAGACAATCCCTACTTTGGGGCTGGATTTGGGCTGGTAGGTGTGGGCACAGCTCTGGCTGTAGCCCGGAAAGGAGCCCAACTGGGTCTAGTTGCATTCCGGCGCCATTACATGATCACACTGGAAGTCCCTGCTAGAGACAGAAGCTATGCCTGGTTGCTTAGCTGGCTTACCCGACACAGTACCCGCACTCAGCACCTCAGTGTTGAAACCTCATACCTTCAGCATGAAAGTGGCCGAATCTCCACCAAGTTCGAATTTATCCCCAGCCCTGGAAACCACTTCATTTGGTAAGATTGGAAGCTAGGAAGGGCTCTGAGGATAGGACCGATTGATGGAGGAAATTGGGTCACTTTGACAATTTTATTCAGGTATCAGGGGAAATGGATCCGGGTAGAACGAAATCGAGAAATGCAGATGGTAGACTTACAGACGGGGACTCCTTGGGAATCTGTCACCTTCACGGCCCTGGGCACTGACCGGAAGGTTTTCTTCAACATCCTGGAAGAAGGTATGAGATGGAACAGGCAGGCTTCTGGTGGGGCTTTTAGGAATGGGGAGGTTGGGCATCAGCTGCTTGGAGAGGAGGACTAAGGACCCAAGTACTTGGGAGGAGGGTACCAGGTCAGAGCTCTACTTAACTGCAGAATCAGCTGTGATCCAGAGACTTACTGCCTCATTGCCTTGCTCTCAGCTCGGGCACTAGCCCTGCAGCAGGAGGAGGGAAAGACGGTGATGTACACAGCAGTGGGTTCTGAATGGCGTACCTTTGGTTATCCACGTCGCCGCAGGCCACTGGATTCTGTAGTCCTACAGCAGGGCCTGGCTGACCGAATTGTCAAAGATATCCGGGAATTCATTGATAACCCCAAGTGGTACATTGACAGAGGTAAGAAGCAGCTGGTATCTAGGCTAGTCTATAGCCAGATGACGGGACAGAAAATTCTAGCTCAGGAGATGGGAAAAGAAAACTTGTCTTTGAGGATATCTTTTTCTGATACTAAGACCACCAGACTAAAAGGGAACAAACAGAGCTGATGGGGAATGTGGACACCTGGGCCAGAGTACAGGATTCACTTTAGGTCTTGTTTATCTTGGTTATGTCCTTAGGCATTCCCTACAGACGTGGCTACCTTCTTTATGGGCCCCCTGGTTGTGGAAAGAGCAGTTTTATGTGAGTAGTCAAATTCTCTTGACTCTGAAAAACAGCCTTTGTGGGAAAACTGGACTGGGAGGGTAGGAAAAGAGACATGGATCTGGGAACTAAGAACCAGGGTAAACATGAGCCATACAGAACATCAAGTGGGTGGTATAGGAGGAGACTTGGGCCTGTGAAGCATACCTCCTAGGAATCCCCAAGAGTCTTCAGGTTGCCTAGGACCTCCTTCCATGTCTCTGTCCACAGAACAGCTCTGGCTGGAGAACTGGAGCACAGCATCTGCCTGCTCAGCCTCACAGACTCCAGCCTCTCTGATGACCGGCTCAACCATCTGCTGAGTGTAGCCCCCCAGCAGAGCCTGGTACTCCTGGAGGATGTGGATGCTGCTTTCCTCAGCCGAGACTTGGCTGTGGAGAGTAAGTGGGGATGCTGGGGATGGGGAGTCTTTTGTTTGGCTGATTTAGTGCACTTACGTGCAGGCACGTGCGTGCGGAGGCGGGAGAACAGCTTTTTGGAGTCAGTTCTCACCTTGTACCTTGTTGAAGCAGCTTCTCTTGTTGGTCCTTCCGTACTCCTGTCTCTGCCCTCAACGTGCCGCCGTCGTAAGATTTAGATACGTGCCACTGCATCCGGCCTTTTCCTTGGAGTCGGGGATCAAACTAGGGTCTTCAGGCTTGTGTAGCTAGCTAGCACTTTTGACCACAGAGCCATCCCCCTGACCCAGGGAAATTCTTACTTAAGATACTGAGGGTCAGAAGTAAATGTGGAAGAGTAGAAGCCGGAATTGTTGGAGGCCTGAGCCAGCAACCAGAGGTGCTGATAAGGAGGGAGCTGCAGTGGGGACAGGGGCTCAATTTTAACTAAGACATGACCATTCACGTTCCTGTCACCCTCTAGACCCTGTGAAGTACCAAGGTCTAGGTCGTCTCACCTTCAGCGGACTGCTCAATGCTTTGGATGGTGTAGCCTCCACTGAGGCACGCATCGTGTTCATGACCACCAACCACATCGACAGGTGACAAGAAAGGGAGGCAAAAACCTCTAGTCCTATACCTTGGATGGGTTGGGGGTTGAGGAGATTGTCTGTTTCGGGTGCTAGCAGGACTGTTGGCTATGATTCTGCTTTTCCCCTTAGGCTGGATCCTGCCCTGATACGTCCTGGGCGAGTAGATCTGAAGGAGTATGTGGGCTACTGCTCACACTGGCAGCTGACCCAGATGTTCCAGAGGTTCTATCCAGGGCAAGCGCCTTCCTTGGCTGAGAACTTTGCAGAACATGTCCTTAAAACTACATACCAGATTAGTCCTGCCCAGGTGCAAGGCTACTTCATGCTGTACAAGAATGACCCCGTGGGGGCTCTTGAAAATGTTGAATCTCTGAGGTGATCCACCAGACCACTATCTGCTCTCAAAAAAATCCATAAACAACTGTCAAACTAATCTGCTCTGTGACTTTCCTCCCTTGCTGTATTTGTACTTGAGAATGAAACAGGAAGCCTGGTGGTGGTGGTGGTGCACGCGTTTAACCCCAGCACTCCAGAGGTGTGGATCTCTGTGAGTTTGAGGCCAGCCTGGGCTACAGAGTGAGATCCAGGACAGCCAGGGCTACACAGAGAAACCCTATCTTGAAAGATCAAAGAGAGAGACAGAGAGAGAGAGAGAGAGAGAGAGAGAGAGAGAGAGAGAGAGAGAGAGAGAGAGAGAATAAAACAGGAGTTGCAACAGCAGGTACCTACAAGATACACATATACAAATGTTGGGCCATGGCCTAGGAGAGGCAAAGAAGAGACTGAGTGTTAATGGAAAAATATATGCCTTCATGAAAGACCACCCAAGGAAGAGACATTATTGCATGACATTATAGCACACGGTATTTTTTTGTTGTTTTGTTTTGTTTTTTGAGATAGGGTTTCCCTGTGTAGTCCTGGCTGTCCTGGAACTCACTCTGTAGACCAGGCTGGCCTTGAACTCACAGAGATCCACCTGCCTCTGACCCCCAAATGCTGTTGTTATTAAAGGTGTGCCATGTGGCACACACTTTTAATTCCAGAGCTACGGTAGCTAAGATTGCTAAAAGCTCAAGACCAACCTGAACTACACAGTGAGACTTTTTTTCCTCTCCAAACAACAAGGGGGCTTGGGATGTAGCTCGGGTGGTAGAATGCTTGCCTAGCATTTGCAGACTGGCCTTGATGGAAATGGCCTGTAATCAGAGCACTCAGGAGGTAGAGACAGGAAGATCAGGGATTCTTCAGCTGTATAAAGCTTGAAGCTAGTCTCGGATACAGTGGGACCTTATCTCAAAACAACCAACAGGTCAACAGGGCATGCCTGTAAATGGACAGGAAGTTATATGTTATGGTACTTTAAGGACTCTGCCCAAATGTCAACCTCCTCAAAACTGACCACTGGCAGGGAACTGAGACCCTTTCCATCTTAGCACTTTTGGAGAACAGACTTAGAGCAAAGGTGAGAGCCCCCTGCCACACCCAAATCTTATGGCAATTTAGAAAGAGCCATACCCACTTCGAACCTGTCAGTAACTCCAGCTCCAGGGGATCCAACACCCTCACACAGACAGACATGCAGGCAAAACACCAATGCACATAAAAGATAAATAAAAAGAGCCATACCACACAAGCTAGATGCTGTTAAGCAAAGAAGGCCAAATCTCTTTATTGCCTCCCTCCCACCCCCAATTCCCTGTCCCCCCCACAGTACTGCTAGGAACCTTCCTCGGGTTCCAAGCCCAGTGGCTCCCTGCGAGAACCAGACCGGTATGCCCCCTGGCCCCGAGGTAGGTGGGAGTAGGAAGAACCTGGTGTACGGCTTTTGGAACGTTCCCAGCTAGCACAGTCACGAGTCCTGCGAGATGTGGGGCCCTGCCAGCTACCAGGCCCCTTCTGAGGGAGACTGGCGAGCCCTTTGTTACGGGGTTCTGGCTTTAAGTCCACAGGCTCCTTGAGAGGCTTCTCAGGAGGTGGCAGTTCTTGGATGTCACTGGTACCTTTTGGGGCACAGCACTCCCCTCCTTTTGGGTACCTCCGATCATACTGTCGCCAGGAGCCACGACCAGATCGTGGAGGATCTAGCATGGATTTCTGGGTCTCACCCAGCCTCTGCTGATTTGGCCCAGCCCCTGGAATCTTCTCATACACATACTGGGTAGCCATGGGTAGAGGAGTTGGCACAGTTGACTGGGCAGCTAGGGAAGTAGATTGTTCTGCAGAAAGGGCATTAGGTGGTTGGGGTCCTCTGGAGACATCCACAACTGACTCAGGTTCCAGAGCAGCAGGAGGCTAGGAAGAAGAGAGGCAATGCATGAAGCGAGACCCCTCTCCACTGCCAGCCAGCCATTATCGATCTGTAACCTCAGGCAGAGTGAAGCACACCCTGGGGCCACGGTGTTCATAAGAACACCGGAGGTACTGAAGCCAAGAGGGGACCCCTTCCGTTCCCTCACCTGCTGAAGGCTAATGAAGTACCGGTTCCGTTCAGCCTCAAGGTCGATGATGCCACCCTTCTCCTGCTGCCTCTGATACAGCCGCTTGAGCTCTTCCTGTTGGCGCAGGCTCTCTGCACTGGGTTGGTACAGCTCCTGGGAGGAAAGGAAGCAGAATGGCAGGAGGAGAAACCCAAATGAGAAAGCAGACGACTTGAACCCGAACTCTTCCAGGATTGTCCAAGGAGAGATGCACAAGGTTCTCATTTTCTTGTTTTGTTTAGACAAGAGTTTCATAGAGCCCAGACTGGCCTCAAACTCACCATATGGCCAGGCATGACCTTGAACTGCTTATCCTCCTGCCTCTACTTTCTGAGTGCGGGGATTACATGAGTGTACCACTGTACCAGTACCAGGTTTTTTAATGCAGTGCTGGGGATCAAACCTAGGGCTCTGTGTGTGCTAGGCTAGTGTACTCCCAAATGAGCCACATTCCCAATCCGAGTTCTTGGTTTTGTTCCTCAGAGTTGGGCTTCTGAAGTCTTAGGCTCCTGGTGGGGGCTGTGGCTTTGCAGAGTAGTCTTATGTAAGTCAAACCCAACTCCAGAGAATTCAGCAGAGACAAGATGCCATTTCTCTCTTTAGAGAATGCCACTATTCCTGGCTTAGACCAGAAGGAAATCCCTTACCATGGGTTGTTGGGGTTCAGGGGCTGCTTTCAGCGAGGCAAGATCATACACAAGGGGCTCCCTGCACACAGGACACTGCACACCGACTGCCTTCTAAAACAAGAGGAGAAATCACATCCTGCTCCTTGTCAGCCAGCCAGCCCAGTCTTTGGAGGGCTAGGATTGAAGGGCACAAGCGTTAGGTGCTCAGCAATGAGGTGGGACCGAGGAGGAAAGGGCTGCCTAAGGAAAGGTCTGGAAATGTTGCAAAGCTGCATGCAATATGTCAGTGTACACAGGATGCCTTTCTCTCTGGATAGGGGTGAGACTTCATCTCAGAGGTATCTAGAACTAAATGATGAAAAGCCACAAGAATGGAGGGATGGCGATGGATGTGAAAGTCTAAGGGTCGCAGGCGAGAGAGTGGGTCTGGCCGGCCGTGTCTACCTGTTTGGTGACAGCATGCTGTCGCTCCTGTTCCTGTCCCTGTGTCTTCAGTTCTTGTTCCATGTGCTGGATGTATCGAGCAAGGCAGTGGCAGTGGAAGTAGTGGTAACACGGTGTTTTGGTAAAGGCCTCCTTTTCCTGCAGGGAGACATGCAGAGTCCTGTATCAGTGACTCGCCAGCCCTTACCCGTCTGCCCGAGCTCAGCCCGGGTCCCGGCTGGAAAACCCACCTGAAAACCATAGAGGCAGATGACACACTGACCATGGGGGATGTTGTTGTCTGTGAGAATTTCCTTCCCTTTCTGAAAGGAGAGAAGATGCTACTCAACTGTGGAGGCAGGAGACTGGGAACACATCCCATGTACTTCTTCCAGAAGTGACTGGCTGGGTGTGATATCCACCAAGCCAGCTTGTTACCTACGTAGTGTTTATGCATTCTTTTTTTTTTTTTTTAATTAAGAAATTTTTTGCCGGGGGGTGGTGGCGCACGCCTTGAATCCCAGCCCTCGGGAGGCAGAGCCAGGTGGATCTCTGTGAGTTCGAGGCCAGCCTGGGCTACCAAGTGAGTTCCAGGAAAGGCACAAAGCTACACAGAGAAACCTTGTCTCAAAAAACCAAAAAAAAAAAGAAAAAAAAAAAAAGAAATTTTTTTCATTCATTTTACACACCAAAGATTCCCCTCTTTCCTCCTCCCACCCCCTCAGCCTTCCCCTCCCAACCCACCCACCCCCCACTCCCCTGCACAAGAAGGCAAGGTGTAGGAATGCATGCCTTCAATCCCAGCACTTGGGAGGTAGGGGCAGACGGATCTCTAAATTTCAGGACAGCCAGAGCTACACAGTGACCCATCATGGTTAACTAGAATCACCTAAGACAGAACCACAACTGAGAAAATACCCCATAAGCCAGGGCTGTAGGCAAGCCTGTGAGCATTTTCTTAATTAGTGATTGATGGAGAGGGTTCAGCCCATTGTAGGGGTGCCTGTGCTGTTGGTCCTGGGTGCTATAAAAAAGCTGGCCAAGCAAGTCAGGAGGAACAAGCCAATAAGCAGCCACTCTTCATGGCTCCTTCCTGCCTCCAGGTTCCTGCTCTGACTTCCCTTAGTCATGGACTGTTCCTCCCCAAGCTACTCTTGGTCACCATGTTTTATCACAGTAATAGAAACCCTAACTAAGACCAACAATAAATAGTAAGTAAACAAACAAAAATAGAAAGAAAAGAAAGAACGGAACAGTACAGAACAGAAAAATAAATGTAAGCTGAAGAGGAAAAGTTGCTACACGGTGGCACACGCCTAGAATTCCAGTATATAGGAGTCCAAAGCAGGAGAATGGCCCAGAGCAAGACCCTGACTCAAAACAAAGCAAATGGATGACCAAAGCCACAATAAAATAAAAGAGGAGAAGTACTTTTTCATCAAGACGCTGGAACTGACAATTTGAGGAAGCTACTCAACTACATTTTGGAGTTTTTTTGAAGCATGCAAGTGATCTTTCTAACCTAACTGAGCCCTTAGGCAAACAGGACTAAATGTACTGACTTACAGGATGCTCTAGCCTGAAAGGAAGGACATTTTCCCGGGCCATCACACTTTACCTCAATGAGTTCATAGAGCATGGCTGTGCCTAGCCCCTCCTTGGCCACATGGCCCAGGGTCTGTGAGATCCTGGGGGAAAAAAATGAAACCAACATTAAAATTTACTTCCTTCAGCAGGCAGAGCTGAATTCTGAGTTTTCCCTGCTCCAACTAGCCCAACTTACTTGTGGATCTGCTCATCTGAAAGCCCTCGGGGGTTACGGATGGAGATCTGTGGCACCTCATGGGGATACTGGTGCAGAAAAAGCAACAAATGGCCATGAAAGCGATCCACTCTGGGGACTCTCCCCTTCCTCCCTTTATATTCGAGCAGAGGCCTCACCTTTCCCGGGACCCGAAGCACCAGAGTAAAGCAGACAAACTGCGAATCTTGGACCTCTGCGGTGGCAGGGTGCAAAGTGATAAAGATCTCCCATGGTGAAGATCTGCAGGTGGATGAAGTGAAGACGCAGGATGTGACTGGGCAGGGGCTGGAAAGCTAGGGAGGAGGGGGGTGAGAGAGTAAAGCAGGCAGAGGAATGCATGTGGGACTTGTGTCTCTTCAGGGGGAGGATGAAAGGAACAGTGTTTCTATGACAAATATCACCTCTGAGCCAAGGCTCCTAACACCCTAAGCCCAGGTCCTGTGCAGAATCATCTCATTACTAAGACTCCTGCCCACCCCTGACTGAATACGTACCGGCCATTTCCTTTCATCACCTGTAGCTCATCCAGATAGATAGACTCTAACACTTCAACTTCAGAGGGAAGGACCCTGGAGAGGAAGGGGGAGACTGAGTCACCACTACAGCTCTCCCTGCCGAAGCCCGCCAAGGCTGATGAAGACTGACTTAAAAAAAGCAATCTGCCTCAATATATTCTCTTGCCAATTTAGTCTGTAAAATAGGGAAATGTTTAGGTTGTCAACTGGCCAGGTAGAAAGAATGGGAACTAGGATTTTAGAGTTCACCTCTGCCAACCTGAGAAAACAGATTCCCAGAGAGATGAAACAACTAACCAAGGCTTAACACAGGAGAAATGGGCCCAGTCAGAGGCAGGCCCTGACTCCCTGCTCAAGTTCCTATAACTGGTTATCCTTTAATGGCTCCTCTCTGACCTACATATATGGTATCTATTCATTACTAACATGGTTACCAATATTACTCCTGTCTACCTATCTACCGTTCAGCACAGTTCCCTGTACCCTGGGCACTGCCAATAACCTTGCCAGCACTAGTCGGTCTAAGCATCCTTAGAGGAGATACCAAGATGAACAAACAGGTTTAGGTAATCTAAAAGCTATACCGCATGAGAAGAGCCATACGCCTTGTAGCTAATAGTAGGCAGAAACTACTTACCAGCTATGTGGTCAGGTCACTTAGTTTGGGAAGCCTGAGTTACATTGTCTACCACCTAGAGATAATACAACATACTCACTAGGGCTACTGTGAGACTTAAAAATGGGTTGTTTCTATAAACTGCCCCCAAGTGTCTGAGACATAGTATCTAGTCTAAGTGATCTTCCCCCCCTTAAAAGGAAAAAGAGAAGGGCCTAATCTGAGTGCTGCCAAGTGCACACATGATGTTGGATGTCTAGTTACATCATCATGTCTAGAACGGGCTTCATGGTCCTTTTATAAATCAGAGGGCACACAATGGAACACAGAAACAACCGTTCTAATGACACTGAAGGTGGGTGATTGAGTCTGCAGCTCTACCCAGGTGACATAGAAACCTGTGCCAAGAGGGAGCACACCCAGTATGGCCTTTATCAGCGGTGGTTATTATTACTATTTTTAGCATTCTTTTGAAGCCTTATGCAGAACCTCAAAATATAAAGCTGATTACCTCACAAATAAAAAGGACATTCTGGCTGACATAGATTATTGCAACCGCTGATACTCTGTCATTGCTCAGGTGTCCTTTATAATCTTAGACATTCCTCCTAATAGCAAAGAGCACTAGTCTACATGGCTTTATAAAGGAAGCTACTGGCTGGCCTCCCTGAACCAATGTAACACTGTGTACAGCCTCAGTTAAGACATCCTTCAGTATTTTGCCCACCTTAGGTGACCTGGGTCTTGGATGTAAGGTACAGACTGAGAGAGTGAGTGGTAAGGTCATAAGTGACAGAAGGGGGTGGGCAGTAGGCTATTCTAGTACTAAGAATATAAGGCCTTAAATCAGACAGACGTCCATTGGGTTATTTTGTCTCTTGACAACTTATACTTCAGCAATGAATGAAAAGCAGGCTTTTAAGTATGTTACAAATCCACAGTGATCCTCCCAACTACTCTATGAGGTAATGCCACGCCCACTTTTTTTTTTTTTTTAATTTAAATTACGGCTGGCAACGACTCACAGGAGCTAGCTGGTCTGGTCAGCATCACATCCAGCTAATTAAATACGAAGTGAGCACATTTTTATCTTCAAAACCCAAAGTCCTTAAAGGCCTTTGGTCTCTTCTTAAGAATGCTGGAGAGAGTAGGAGGGCTTCTGTGGGGAGTAAGGCTCTTCTGACAGTAGTTACTAGCGCTGTCGGGGATTCGGAAGGTTGAGTAAAGCATAGGCAGAAATGGACTGGACCAAAGGGCAGGATCCTAGGGGCACGAGGGATACGAGGAGGGATACGTCCGTTCCGAGAGGCGGGAGTTGTGATGAGCAGCCACCTTCCAGGCTCCAGAAAGTCACATCAGGGAGAAGTGGGAGGGATAGGGCCGTAGGAGGGGACAATTGGAAAGATAAGGCGTGGGCCCAACTGGCCAGGCCGGCGCAGACCCAGTCCCTTCTCCGATCAGCGTCCCTCCACCCTCCGTTCCCGGTCCAGTAGCTCGCCTAGGAAAGGATGCCAGGGTTTCTGCCAGCTCTCGCCCCTTGATCCACCCCTCAAGCCCGCGGCTCGGACGATATGAAGCTGTTACTAGTTCCCAGCACCAGATCCAGGCAGCCAGCCAAAACCTATGACCCAAAGTTACCAGTCCTCTTCAGCAGCAGCTGTCGACGCAGACGCCGCCATGTCTTCTCCGGCTCTTAGCCGGAACCGGAAATGCCTTTTGGGAAGTTAGAGACGGAAAAGTAGGGCGGGGCGGGGTAAAGAAAGCTGGTGCCGTTTCTAGGCAACTGAAGACTCTGGGTCCTTTGTGGGGCCTGATAGCCAAGCGACAGAAGTGCCCTAGAAAGTGCCAATGGGCAGTTCGTGTCGGTCACACATCTCTGAGAGCTTTGTCCTTTAAACTTCTGACCAGTTCCAGGCAGTAAAACTGGTAAGAGTGGGAAACGAACGAGAGCGGCAACGAAGAATGGTGGAGAAAAGTAAGCTAGAGGCCCGGGCCACCAGCCCTCGGCCTGAGAAGCTTGGAGCATCTAGGTTGGGGGAGAGTTGGGGGGACCTCGGCTCACGACGGGAGTCAAGAGCAGGGGTGCTGGGCGAGCCGAGGGTGTCAGGAACTTGGGAGCTATAGGAGGAACATGTGAGCATCGCTGGTGGAGAGGAAAGGGGACACTGTGTGCTGTGGGCACCTAGCCTGAGTGGGAGGGAGGCTTGAGACGGTCTGTTTCCAAGATCTGATCATCTTTCCATCGTGAACATGTTTTTGAGGTCTATGTTATTGTGGAAAGTTGGAAAAGGCATGGCTGATAACGTATATCTTTCTCCCATGTTCCAAGCTAAGCCTCCCAGATGTGTGGAGCTGTTCCTGGATCTACAGCTCGTTGCCACCTTCTTCTTCCTACCTTCTGAGAGACCCTGAAACCCTTGCCATGGAAAAGTACCACGTTTTGGAGATGATTGGAGAAGGCTCTTTTGGCAGAGTGTATAAGGGCCGAAAAAAATACAGTGCTCAGGTAGCGAACAAAGATACCCTTTGGGTGGGATCCAGTGCCTCTACTCCAGCAGAAACTTGGGACAGAAAGGTTGCACAGTGTGTATTCTAGGCCCCGACTCCAGCATACTTCCTAGGATATATAGGCTCTGAAATTTGGTTATTTGGAGTCCAATCCCAGCCTTAGAACTAGGGACAAACTACCTAACCATTCCATGCTTCGGTTTCCCCAAACTGTACAGTGGAGGATGATTGATGGGGTTTGAGGATTAAATGTGTTTCACATTTAATTACTTAGTCCAATATCTAACGACAAAAGCTGTCAGTGTTCTTTGTAGTACTTAAGAAAAGATAAACCCCTTGAAATCTGTTCTTCCAACTTCACACTTCCTACTCCATTAGCTAAATCTCACCTTGAGTCCTCTGCTTAGGTCAGAAGACCTCTCCCAGAATCCATCAGAGGGATCTATTTGGCAGTAACTATTTCCCCCGATGATGGGTTGACAAAGCCAGAGTAAATCCATAGTACCCTGGGGGAAAGTTGAGGTGGGTGGTTAGCATGTGTTAGTATGCATACTAAGAGTTGGTCAAGCACTATAAAATCTTGAACTGTAGAGCTCTAAGGTAAAGCTTGGAATATTTGCACTGTGTTGTGTGTGTATGAGAGAGAGGGGGGGGAAGGGAGGAGAACTAGCAAGTTTTACTGGGGTTACTTAAAGGAGTGTAAGTGAGGGTTACTTACAGGAGCAGAAATGACTCAAAGACAGCTGAATCCCCAAAGCCTACCCCAGCATGTGAGAGCTCAGGAAAGCTGGAGCACACTGCACTGCTTACAGGGAGCACACTGCACTACTTACAGGGAACACCCTGCACTACTTACAAGGAGCACACTGCACTGCTTACAGGGAGCACACTACACTGCTTACAGGGAGCACACTGCACTACTTACAGGGAGCACACAGCACTGCTTACAGGGAGCACACAGCACTGCTTACAGGGAGCACACTGCTCTGCTTACAGGGAGCACACGGCACTACTTACAGGGAGAACACTGCACTGCTTACAGGGAGCACACTGCACTGCTTACAGGGAGCACACTGCACTACTTACAGGGAGCACACAGCACTGCTTACAGGGAGCACATTGCACTGCTTACAAGGAGCACGCTGTACTACTTACAGGGAGCACACTGCACTGCTTACAAGCAGCTCGACAGAATGGAGGAGGTCTCTTTCAGGCAGCTCACCGAGTCCGAGCCTCTCCCAAGCTGCTGAGCTGGTCTGAGAGTTTCTGTGCACTTCTCCATGGTGTGGTTAGGCCTTGATTCTTTACTGTACTCCTGACAGGTGGTGGCCTTGAAGTTCATCCCCAAACTGGGGCGCTCAGAGAAAGAGCTGAGGAATCTGCAACGCGAGATTGAAATCATGCGGGGTCTGTGGCACCCCAACATTGTGCATATGCTTGACAGCTTTGAGACTGACAAAGAGGTGTGTTTGGATGGTGTTGGGTTGCCTCTTTCCAAGCCCCGAGGGCCCCAGACATTTCCCAACCACAGAGTGCCTGGCTGTCCCATCCATGCCGTACTGCCTTCTCCTCACAGGTGGTGGTGGTGACAGACTATGCTGAGGGAGAACTCTTTCAGATTCTGGAAGATGATGGAAAACTTCCCGAAGACCAGGTATGCTTCCTGACTCAAATGTTCCTGTACTTTGAATCTCTTTCTAGGTGAAGAGCTAGGACTGCAAGCTGAGGGTGTCAAGAGTTCATTTGTGTGTATGTGTGTGTGTGTGTGTGTGTGTGTGTGTGTAATATATATATATATATATATATATATATATATATATATATATATATATATATGAGGGCATATTTGTGTATGTGCAGGCATGTGTAGATTCATGTGCTCATACATGTGCATGCGTGTAGAGGCCAGAGGTTAAGTTCAGTCTCTTCTTCGATTTTTCTCCACCTTTACATTTTGATGCTGGATGTCTCATTGAGCCGTCAGACTACGGATTGGCTGGACTGGCATGTCCGACAAGCTCTAGGGATCTGCCTGTCTTTACTGCCTCCCCAAACACCAGGGCTACAGATGTGGGACGCCATACCCAGCTTCTAACAGAGATGCTGAGAATCCAAACTCCCAAGCTCTGATGCTTACGCAGTGGGTACTTCACTGTCTGAGCTGTCCCCTCAGCCCTGACAGTTCTTTAAAAAATGTATCATGCCAGGTGGTGGTGGCACACACCTTTAATCCCAGCACTCGGGAGGCAGAGCCAGGCGGATCTCTGTGAGTTTGAGGCCAGCCTGGGCTACAGAGTGAGTTCCAGGAAAGGCGCCAAAGCTACACAGAGAAACTCTGTCTCAAAAAACCAAAATAATAATAATAATAATAATAATAATAATAATAGTTAATAATAATGTCTACCTTGTAAGGCTATTTGAAGATTAATGATTGAATTCAACAAGATGATCAAGAGCTATTAATGCTATGGATATTGGTCATTGTTATTATCCTTTTAAGGAAGAAAGGCCTGTATTAGAGAGAGCAGTAAGAGAAGCATTGTGGTTGTATAGGATTCATCATCAGGACAAAGAGGCTGCCAATGGGATTTGGTTGAGGAGTGTCCAACTACATTCGTTCTAAGCATTTCTTTATACTCTCAACAAGTAGGCCCCCTCCAACCCATCACTGTTTGTAAGTAGTCACCTTTAACTGGGGCCATATAGCTCAGTTGGTAGAGTACTTGTCTAGAATGTATGAAACGCTGGGTTGGCTTTCCAGTACTACATCAAACTAGACTTGGTGGCACATATATGTAATCTCAGCACTGGTGAGGTAGAGGCAGGAGGATCAGAAGTGCAAGGTCATCCGCAGCTATAGAGTTCAGGGCCAGCCTGGGGATACAACAGACTGTTGTTTCAAAAAACAAACAAAAAGTAGTCATCTTACTGTTTTGTCTGCCTTGTTTAAGTGACTGTGTATCTTTTTGTTTGTTTGTTTGTTTGTTTTTCGAGACAGGGTTTCTCTGTGTAGCTTTGCGCCTTTCCTGGAACTCACTTGGTAGCCCAGGCTGGCCTCGAACTCACAGAGATCCGCCTGGCTTTGCCTCCCGAGTGCTGGGATTAAAGGCGTGCGCCACCACCACCCGGCCGTGACTGTGTATCTTAAGAAAAGGGATTTTACCTTATTTAAAACAGCTGATATGCACAAACTTATTTCCTTCATGCCAAGTACCATTCTTAACATTGCTTTACATGCTTTAACTCCATTAATCTGTGCAATAGCCTTGGGAGGTAGGTGCTATATTATTGTCACCTTACAGATGATGACTCTGGGAAACAGATGGTGATGAGGCCAATAAGAGAGATACAATAGGTTTTTTCCTTGAACAAATAAAAGGGTGAATTAAGGGAACAAGAACTAAGGAGGGTGTAGTATAATGTGAGGGTCTGGAAGAGAAGGAAAGAACAGAAAGTCAAGTTAGCTCAGTACTGAAGTCTGTCTCGTCAGCTGGCTCCGTCCTCTGACCTTTCACTGCACTTGTCTGACCCTAGGTTCAGGCCATTGCGGCCCAGCTGGTGTCAGCCCTGTACTACCTGCATTCCCACCGCATCCTCCACCGAGACATGAAACCCCAGAACATTCTTCTCGCCAAGGGCGGCGGCATCAAACTCTGTGACTTTGGGTAGGGTTTCTGAGCTCCCATCCATGCTCTTCCTCCCGCTTCAGGGAGTCCTAGACTGCCCAAAGCCTCACATTAGAGCCAGAGCTCGAGATGGGCCTCTGGCTGGGCCTTTGGAACTGGTCAAAGGTACTGTGTCTGCTTTGGTTCAGGTTATCCCATATGCTAACAGGTAGTGAACGGCCAGGTTTAATTTTCTTTTTAAAAATATTTTTATGATGTTTATTTATTGTGCATGTAGAGATGTGGGCACACATATGTCATGGCATGCTTGTAGAGGTCAGAGGACAACTTACAGGAGTCAGTTCCCTCCTTCCACCGTGTGAGTCCCGGGGTTAGAACTGAGGTCATTAGGCATGACAGCAGTTGCCTTTACCACTGAGCCATGACATCAGCCCCTCTCCTTGGATGTCATTTTCTAGTTGTGACTAGGTCAAGAAGATCTTTGTCATGGCTCTCCTGTCACCTCTACAGATTTGCCCGAGCTATGAGCACTAATACCATGGTGCTGACGTCCATCAAAGGCACACCACTCTATATGTCTCCAGAGCTGGTGGAGGAGCGACCATACGACCACACAGCAGACCTCTGGTCTGTAGGCTGCATCCTGTATGAGCTGGCTGTAGGCACGCCTCCTTTCTACACGACCAGCATCTTTCAACTGGTCAACCTCATTCTCAAGGACCCTGTGCGCTGGCCCTCCAGCATCAGCTCCTGCTTCAAGGTAATAGGAGGTAAAGGGGGATAACTTTTATGTCGGAAACCTGCCTTCCTCTGTTTCTGCCCCCTTTTCAAATCTATGCAGGCAGGCTATGCTTTATCGCAGTAGGAAGTCATTTCGAGGCAACAGGAGGAAAGAGTACTGGGCTTTTACGAGCCCCTAGTTCCTCTGGTCGCCATCAGAGACAGTGTTGGATGGGATTTAGCTGCTCCCCACACTGTTTTCAGTGCTCTTCAGTTATTAGAGTGGCTGGTGATTAAGGGTGGGTGATAGGAAGTGGTACCTACTCATTTTAGCTATGTCCCATCAGGTTGGTGGAGGAGAAGAGGAGTTTGTTGTACACATTTCTTATTTAGGCCAAGGTTGTTGGCCTCAATGGAATTCAAATACAGTCTTCTCCCAGAATCAATCTCATTAGAGGTTTCCTTTGGCTTACCGAAGATGGAAGGGGACACCTTTTTCCCTAACTTACAGAGTTGGGGGTACTCCAATAATTCTCAAAAAAGTTAAATAAAGGAGCTTTAAATGAGCTTTTAATATACCTAGAATATTCCTTCTTCCTTAGGTTGATGTGCAGAAGTCTTCAGCAACAGCTATATTTGTACAAGTCACCAGATTTTAGAACAGTGTTCATAGCCTATTAGTAACTTCTATATGGGTTTATTTATTTAGATTTTTAAAAATATTCTTTCTTAAAAGATTTATTTTTATTTAAGTGTGTATGTGTTAGCATAAGTTCCCTTGGAGGCTAGAGGCATCAGATCTCCTGGAGCTAGAGTTCCAGGCAGTTGTGAGCTGCTTGATATGGATGCTGAGAACCAAACTCACGTCCTTTGGAAGTGCCTTGACCCCTGAGCTCTCTCTTTAGTGCCTACCTTCTGTTCTTGTTTCAGGCCTAACTAAGGATTTCTTCTTAACAGATACGCCCTTTCTGTCCCTCTCCTATCTGAAAATTCACTGAAATTTTTTTGTTTTTGAGTGTTCCCAAACACATCCTTGAACCATTGCTTGTGTGTGCGTTTAATCATGGATGCATCAGTCCACACCCATCCACCACCCGTGACTGTTTGCTTTGGGAAGATGACTGTGAAAGTGACATCCCTCTTCCAGATTTTTCTCCCTACTCCTCCAAGTTGGTGACACGGAGCTTTGTTTTTCCTTCTGGGCTATGGAATGTCTGTGACTGGCAGCCATGGCGCCTTAGGAGAGGAAGGCAGTGGTCTGCCTGGAATCCCAAGGGAAGATTAGTAAGAACAGATGCAGGAGTTGGCTTGCCTGTACTGTTGAGAGCTGTGGGGAGAGCCCACAGGGACGGGCAGGAAGGGCTGATGAAGTTTTCTTTCTCTTCACAGAACTTCCTGCAGGGGCTGCTCACCAAGGACCCGCGGCAGCGTCTGTCCTGGCCAGACCTCCTGCATCACCCCTTCATTGCTGGCCGTGTCACCAGTGAGTCGCCGCCAGGGTTCCCAGGGCTCTGGCCATTCATCTCCAGTCCTTCTCCTTCCTCCCTGTCTGGATGCCACACACCCCCTTCCTCCCCAGCTTGGACTTCTTCCTCCTGTAGCTCCTACCACTCCTGCTTTTCTATTGTCAGAATGGCCGCTTTCCACAGGGGCCTAGAGACAACTGAAGTTGTCCCTGGCCAAGTGGACATGGTGGCTACAGCCCCAGAATAATCATGTCCTCTCCTCTTCCCTCTCTGCAGTAATAACTGAACCAGCAGGCTCAGATTTGGGCGCCCCGTTTACTAGTCGTCTACCTCCAGAACTTCAGGTCCTAAAGGATGAACAGGCCCATCGGCTGGCACCCAAGGGTAACCAGTCTCGCATCCTGCACCAGGCCTGTAAACGCATGGCTGAAGAAGCCAAGCAGAAGGTGTGTGGGTCAGAGGAAAACACATGGGCATAAACAGGCTAGTGACTTGGGGGAGCTGGAGAAACAGGTGACCTTTAAAAGTAAAAGGATATGAATAAGATCCATACTGCCCAAATAGTTCTCTTGTCTCCTACCCACCTCTCATAGAAAGACCAGAATGCAGGACCTGGCCTTGAACAAGAAGAAAAGTCCGGCAAGGTGACACCTAGCGCAGCCCCTGTGCCTAGACTAAAGGCTGCTCCTCAGGAACCAAGCCTCTTGGCTAGTGTATTGGACTCAGAAATGCAGAGCAACTGGGAAGACTGGGCAGCTGGAGAACTGCCCCCTACACCTGGGTGAGAAGGGTAAAGCGGTGTGTGTGTGTGTGTGTGTGTGTGTGTGTGTGTGTGTGTGTGTCAGGGAGGGGCAGTTATCAGCAGAACTCTGGCCACAATCACACCTCGGTGAGAAGGGTAAAGCGGGGTGTGTGTGTGTGTGTGTGTGTGTGTGTGTGTGTGTGTGTCAGGGAGGGGCAGTTATCAGCAGAACTCTGCACCTTGGTGAGAAGGGTAAAGCAGGGGTGTGTGTGTGTGTGTGTGTGTGTGTGTGTGTGTGTGTCGGGGAGGGGCGATTATCAGCAGAACTCTGGCTACAATCAAAGTAAACATGAACCAGCTGTCACTAGCCATTGCCTAAACAATGCCTAAAGGGGCTTTAGGAGTTTGAGTCTTAGGTTCTTGGGTTCTAATTCTCTCTGGTTTACTTTTTTTCTTTATTTTTATTTTATATGTATGGGTGTTTTGCCTACATGTTTGTCTGTGTATCATGTGTGTACAGTGCCTTCAGAGGCCAAAAGACGGCATTGGATTCCCTGGGGCTGCGGTTACAGACAACTGTGAGCTCTGTGTGGGTGCTGAAACTCAAACCTGGACCCTCTGGAAGAGCAGCCAGTGCTCATAACCACTGAACCATCTCTCCAGGCCCTCCAATTATTTCTTGATTCATCGGGAAACTTGAGGATTTTTCTTTTCCTGTCTCAGTTGTACTTTGAAATCACAAGGACCATTTCTGTTCTAAAGGGAAGATTATTTGAATGGAAAGTCATGGGTGAAAAATCAAGTCTACTTGAGAGTATGATCAAGCTGGGAGAGCAGTCAAGAATCCGTGTGTGGATGTTAACACATAATGAACTGATCACATCCCACAGGCCCCCAAAAGAAATGCCCTCTAGGGGAGCTGGAGAGATGGCTCAGTGGTTAAGCACTGGCTGTTCTTCAGAGGTCCTGAGTTCAATTCCCAGCAACCACATGGTGGCTCACAACATCGGTAGTGAGATCTGGTGCCCTCTTCTGGCTTGTGTACATAATAAATAAAATAAGCCTTTAAAAAAAAAAAAAGGCACCAAAACTACACAGAGAAACCCTGTCTCAAAAAAAAAAAAACAACCCCAAAACAAAAAACAAACAAACAAACAAACAAAGCCCTTGTAGCCCTTGTATGACTGGTTCTCCTAGGCCTTTCCCTGAGCCTGGAGGGAGATACAAGGCAATGAACCTTAAGCCTCACAGGTCCAGAAGTCATTTATCTTACTCCCAGCTTTGCTTATCAGGGAAAACCACATCACCTTGGAGTGTGAACAAGTGTTCCCAGAGCTGAGGCCAGAGACGATGGGCCAGCAGAGCAGCGATGCAATGGATCTAGAAAACGAGGTGGGTCATTAGGTCTAGATGAGGTAAGTGCTCTTCTAGAACAGACGATCTATATTAAAGACGGCTTTGTGGTAGGTTTATAGATTTTAATTACATATTATATGAACATGTCATTCTCAAAGATTAGAATTGGGGATTCTAAGTGGATGTTAGCACATTCCCTATAGTTACAGTTTTTTGGGAGGTTGAGGGGAGAGAATCTCCTGAGCCCAGGAGTATCTAGCTAGTCTGGGCTGCATGATGGACCCTTATCTAAACAAATAAACAAACACTAAATCAACAAAAAACATAAATAAAAATGAAGGTCTTTGTTGAACCTTACCTCACTTCCAGAGATGGATACCATTACTAATCTGTCTCTTTTAGACTTTCTTAACTTCATATATTTATGTGTTTGTGTACAGTTTGGCTGTTTCTGCATTATTGGATTTATCTTGTTTATTGCCTTGCATTGTGCTTCTTTTACCATATGATCTATTTTAGGACTTGTTTCTACATCAGAGCATGTACTTCTTCCTCGACCTTTTGTGTCTCTTTTAGAGTTTTAATTTTGAAAATTTGAAATAATTTCAACTTGAATAATCATGGGACTAGAGAGGTGAGCTCGGTAGTTATGAGCACTTGTTTTGGGAGGCAGAGGCAGGCAGATCCCTGAGTTTGAGGCCAGCCTAGTCTACAAAGCAAGTTCCAAGACAGCCAAGACTGTTACACAGAGAAATCCTGTCTCAAACACACACACACACACACACACACATACACACACACACACACACCAAAACAAAACAAACTTCCCATTAGGCTCCACCTCCTAAAACTGTTGCTTTGAAAATTAAGTGACCAACACAAAATAGTCTAGAGAGGACCAAAACATTCAAACTGTAGTCCTCCCTGCACCCAGATTCAGTCACAGTTTTGTTACATTTGCTGTATGAGTCTCCATGAACAGATGGACAGACTGTCTTTTTCAATCAGTTTGAGGCAATTTGCAGACACGTCCTCCTACCTCAAAATACTTGGAGCATATTTCCTAAAACTGAAGTCATTCCCTTGCACTATCATAGAAATTTCACGTTGAACCAGTTGTGGCACATGCCCAGTACTTGGGTAGCAGAGGCAGGAGGATCTCTGTGAGTTCCAGGACAGCCAGAACTATGTAGAGAAACCCTGTATCAAAAACAAAAATATTAAAAAATTGAAAAAGAAAGAACTTTCACATCGATACTCTACTGTTATTGTAACAACAGTAAGTAGATGAGTAATAAGTCCCCTCCCCCCTCCTGGGGTGGGGTGGAGCGGGGAGACTAGGGAGATGACTCAACAATTAAGAGCAGGGCCTGATCTTGCAAGGGAACTGGGATTTGGTTCCCAGCACCCACATGTTGACTTAGAACCATCTGTAATTCCAGTTTCAGGGAATCTTATACCTTCTTCTGGCTCCTGCTGGCATGAGGAATTTACAAAGGTGTACACATATACACCTATAGAGTAAAACAAATATTAAAACGTATTTTCCCTAGACTAAGAGGCTCACAGTTTTAGAGATAAAAGAGCAAGGTTCAGCTCTGGTGAGGCCATCATTGCTGATAATCTCCCCACAGCAGGGGGCCATGGGAAGAAGGATTGCATCTCAACACAGGAAGTCAGAGAGACTGGGGAGGCCAGCTCCAAGGTTTTATAATAATCTTTTTGAAGCCGAGCACAGTGGTGCATGACTTTAATCCCAGCATTTGGGAGGCAGAGGCAGGTATATATATTTGTGAGTTCAAGGCCAGCTCGGTCTACAGAGTGAGTTCCAGGACAACCAGAGCTACATAGTGAGACCCTGTCTCAAAAAAAAAAAAAGAAAGAAAAAAGAAAAAAAGAAAGAAAGAAAGAAAAAGAAAAAAGGGTTTTGAAACCTAACCAGGGTCCCAGGAAAAATACTTTGTTTCTGCCTGGGTATGTGGCTCAGTGGAAGAGTGCATGCTGCTTGCCTCTTGCCGTGGATATACACGGCCTTCCAGTCAGTCCCTACTACCCAGCAGAGGGTGCAGAGGAAGGGAGATCTTAATGCCTCCTGCAGGGTGGTATCCAGTTTCCCACTAGGCTTCATCTCTTTTTTTGTTTGTTTGTTTGTTTGTTTTTTTGTTTTTTTGAGACAGGGTTTCTCTGTGTAGCTTTGGAGCCTTTCCTAGAACTCACTCTGTAGGCCAGGCTGGCCTTGAACTCACAGAGATCCACCTGCCTCTGAGTGCTGAGATTACAGGCGTGCGCCACCACCGCCTGGTCAGGCTTCATCTCTTAAAGGTCTCAGCTCTGCGGATGCTGCCATGCTGGGACTAGGTCTTTAAATATGAACCTTTGGGAGAAAACACTTGAAGTATGCCCAGCCAGAACCACATACAAGCAAATTAGTTGGCAGTGTTCCTCCAATTGTTCTTTCAGGGTTAGATTCGGCCAGTGCATTTTGGGTAGAAGTCCTGTACAAGATACATCCTCAGTTCTGTGATCTACTTAATGACTTCCTAGTAGTTCCTAGTAATAGTTCCTAATAGGGACAGATCATGGTTTATCATCCCCTTACCAACTGGCTTTATGACATTTCCATGTTTTGTCGTTATCAGCCATGCTGTGCTGAAAACTTTTCTTGGTACCTCTTTACACACACACACCCCAGTGCTCACACCCCAGTGCTCCACAAGGACTTTTCAAGACCCCTTATACACCACCCCTTGTGTTTTTCTTGACAGTGTCTGACAATACACCCCTGTGCTGAAGGAGCCACTGGCTGCTTGTTGTTACTTCGTAAAGCACTCAGTTGCTAATCTGGGGGTGAAGGTGTGCCCAGCACCTCTTGACCTCTTTCACTCCAAATTCCCAGGAGGCAGACAGTGATGACGAGTGGCAGCGCCTCCTAGAGACCGCCGAGCCTGTGCCGGTGCAGCTGAAGGCCCCCCTCACTCTGCTGTGTAACCCTGACTTCTGCCAGCGCATCCAGAGTCAGCTGCGTGGGACTGGCGAGCAGGTAACAAGCAGAAGGTAGAAGAGGTTGGGACCGTCTTCCGAGATGGTGTCACCACCATAAGGAGACAGAGAGGCTGTCCTTTTCCGGTTATTTCAAGGAAAAGGTTAGAAGACCACAGAGCAGGCCTCAGATTTCTCTTTCTGAAGGGAAAAAAATACCTGTCTAGAACAGGAAATCAGTGAACTTTTTCGTAGCAAATACGGTGGGCATCATGGGACAGGAGGGAAAAAATGGAGGATCTTGTGTACTTATAAAGTGAGAGTAAACACAATTCCACAAAATTTTATGATAGAGCACATAGCAGCATTTCATTCTTATTTATTTAGTTAGTTATTTTTTGATGCTGAGATGACCTCAGGGGCCTGCATATGCTAGGCAAGCCCTATTCCACTGAGCTTTACCCAAAGCCTCTTTAATTTCTTTTAAAAATTCTTTGTGACATTTGCTTTTTTGTGAATACTTAGGGCCACTTGTACCTTGGCACAGGTATGGAGGTCAGGTGACAGTTTTCTGGAGTTGGAGCTCTCCTCCTACCGTGTGCACACCAGGATTGAACTCAAGTCACCAGGCTTGGCTGCAAGCACCTTTACTCACTGAGCCATCTCACTGGTCCCAACCTTTTCCTTTATACTGCTGATGACAAATCACATTTTAGTCATTCATTTACTGCCTGATGGCCATTGATTTATTTCCACACATTTTTCTTATTGAGGCTGGGTCTCACTGTGTAGCCCTGGCTGACCTAGAACTCAGAGAGATGTACCTGCCTTCTGAGGATTGGGATTAAAGGCATGTGATACCATGGCTAGTTATTTTTTTGTTTCACAAGCAAATGTATGTATAGATGTGTTAATTTCTCTTGGCTAGGTACTTTGTAGTGGAACTGCTGGATCATATGATAACTACTGAATTATCTTCCAAAGTAACTGTACGGTCTTATATTCCTACTGACAGCATGTGAGTTATGCTGTCTCCACCCCCTTGCTGACATTTATTATTGCCTGACTCCTGACTATAGCCATTCTAGTAAGTGTGAGTAGTAGTTTATCATTATTTTAATTTGAACCCTGGGGCTGGAGAGAGGGCTCAGTGGTTAACAGCACTGGCTCTTCTTCCAGAGAACCGGGGTTCAATTCCCAGCATCCACGTGGCAGCTCACAACCATCTTTAATTCCAGTACCAGGGAGTCTGACACCCTCTTCTGACCTCCGAGGGTGGCAGGCATGCAAGGGATGTAGAGATTCATATGCAGGCAAACACTCACACACACACTCACACACAATACAATTGAAATCAGCGCCTCAGTGTGTAATTTGAATCCCACTGTGAATGTTGAACACTTTTTTATCTGCTTTATTGTCCATTTGTGCATTTTTAGTTTTGTTGTTGTTGTTGTTGTTTTGTTTTTGTTTTTTGAGACAGGGTCTCTGTGTAGCACTGGCTAGCCTCGAACTCATTGTGTAGGCCAAGCTGGAATTCACAGAAATCCACCTGCCTTTGCCTCCTGGGTGCTGGAATTAAAGGTATTCACCATCATTCTTTGCTCTATTTTTAAATTTTAATTTCTATTTTGTGTGTGTGTGTTTGTTTTTGTTTTTGTTTTGAGACAAGGTTTCTCTGTATAGCCCTAGCTGTCCTGGAACTCACTCTGTAGACAAGGCTATCCTTGAACTCAGAGACCTGCCTGCCTCTGCCTCCAGGGTACTGGGATTAAAGGCATAGGCCATGGTGTGGCCATAAAGATTTTCTAAATGTTCCATAGTTTTAGCTTTTACATTAAGGTCTCTCACCCATTTTGAGTTAGTTTATATAGATCATGAAGTAAGTTCATCTCTTGGTGTGTTTTTGAAAAAAGTTCTTCTTTTCCCACTGAATTATATTGGTACCTTGCTCTTATTTTTTGGATCTAACAATTTTCCTGCTTTTGGAGCATTTCTTTCCAAGACAGGGTTTCTCTGTGTAGCCCTGGCTGTCCTGGACTTGCTTTGTAGACCAGACTGGCCTTGAACTCACAGAGATCCACCTGCCTCTGCCTCCTGAGTGCTGGGATTAAATGCATTTGCCTCCACGCCCTGCTATTGGAGCATTTCTAATGTGTGCTAAAGTCTCTTTCTCTAACCAGGGAGGCTAGGCAGATGGTTTCTTTTCTTTTTTCCTCACCCCGCCCCGCACCCCCTTTTTTGAGACAGGGTCTCTCTACCAGGCTAGCCTCAAATTCACAAGAGATCCCTCTGCCTCTGCCCCCGCCCCTGCCCCCATCCACTCTCGCCCCTGCATCTATCCCTGCCTTGATTAAACGTGTGCGTGACCACACCTGGGGCAGGTGGTTTCCTAAACCCAGGAGATTGAAACCAGCCTGGGCAACATAATAGGACCTTCGTTTAAAAACAATCAAGTAGTTGTTAAGAATGAATTTGGGGGCACATGCTATGGTGCATGAGTAAAGGTCAGAGGGAACTTTGTGGAGTTGGTTCTCTATTCCACCTTTAAGTGGATTCTGATCAAACTTAGCTCATCAGGTTTATGCAGCAAACACTGTACCTGCCGAGCCATCTCACCAGCCCAGCCTCTGTCTCTCAGAAAACAAAGTCTTTGGCTTCTGAGATAAGAATCCCTGATCAGAATTCACAAAGACCTAGCTACTGACAGTGCCCCTCACCTCCACCCCTCCAGCTGAGGACCGAACCCAGGGCCTTGTGCTTGCACTCTACCACTGAGCTAAATCCCCAGCCCCTAGCTGTTTATCATTGATAGGCCCTTTTCCACACAGGTGCATCAGTTCCCTGTCTTTAAAATGAGTGGTTCTTCACTGCACACGGTGAAATGGGAGAATAAATGCCAAAATTGAGAACAGGGAACCGTGAGACATTTGGTGTCTATGGTATTCTTTTGAAGAATACCCATTTAAAAATATGACACTATCCTTAGTGTGCAGGCACATACAGATAAATACATGTTTGGCTAAATTTGGCATGTGAAATGTTGGCAGTCCTTGACCTAGAGCTGAATGATGTCTTGTTTCTCTGGAGTTAAATGATATTGTTTCATATCTGTTGTTTTTATTTTTATTTTGTTTTATTTTATTTTTTAAAGATTTATTTTATTTATCATGTACACAGTGTTCTGTCTGCATGTATTCCTGTAGGCCAGAAGAGGGCACCAGATCTCATTACAGATGGTTATGAGCCACCATGTGGTTGCTGGGAATTGAACTTAGGACCTCTGGAAGAACAGCCAGTGGTCTTAACCACTGAGCCATCTCTCCAGCCCCTGTTGTTTTTATTTTTCAGAACACTGTGTGTGTGTGTGTGTGTGTGTGTGTGTGTGTGTGTGTGTGTGTGTGTTGATGCTGTTGTTGTCTTTAAGGTGAAAGGCTATTGAAGGGAGGGAACAGACAACAATGATACTGGGCCTAGTGGACAGCAGATCTTGAGGTCCCCTGCCCCTTGGTCACTGGTGTTCTATGTCAGGTGACCTTCCAGAGTCATCTCTGATGCAGTTCTCCTGTTCTTCCTCCCTGGCTTTTCAACTCCTCCAGGTAGAAATGCAGACATTTGGTTTGCTCTGCTAACTCCTTGGAGCCATTCAGTATTGGGTTTTGTTTTGTTTTGTTTTATTTCCGAGACAGGGTTTCTCTGTGTAGCTTTGCGCCTTTCCTGGATCTTGCTCTGTAGACCAGGCTGAACTCAAACTCACAGAGATCCGCCTGCCTCTGCCTCCCGAGTGCTGGGATTAAAG
Source organism: Peromyscus eremicus (assembly GCF_949786415.1). Classification (NCBI taxonomy): domain Eukaryota; kingdom Metazoa; phylum Chordata; class Mammalia; order Rodentia; family Cricetidae; genus Peromyscus; species Peromyscus eremicus. The sequence goes on along the minus strand of NC_081429.1, from coordinate 36,960,420 downwards.
GCGTGCGCCACCGCCGCTGGGCGCCATTCAGTGTTTGTGACTCTTCTTCCTTTACCTATAGTTATACCAACTGCCGTCTCTTTCTCTCGTCCCCCAGATCCTGAAAGGCGTCCTGGAGGGTGCTTCCCACCTCCTTCCTGCACTCCGCGTCCTGAGCAGTCTCCTGTCCAGCTGCAGTGACTCTGTGCTCCTGTACACCTTCTGCCAGGAGGCAGGACTGCCCCGGCTGCCTCTGAGCCTCCTCAGACACAGCCAGGAGAGCGGCAGTGTCCAGCAGGTACCCAGCAGCCCGGCAGCCTCTGAAGACAAGAGGTGGTCCTTTTCCTTGCCTTCTCTAGGCGGAGGAGCTGCCGTCTGTTGGACCTGACTACCTCTTCTTTTCGATCCTTCTCTTCTGATTAATTTCTAATTACTAACCACTTGCAAATTCCGATGCCTTCTGGGCCTAAACAAGTAGTATCAGTCAGTGAAGAAGGCGAGGTAGGCATACAGCTGTCTGAGTGGTAGGGAGTATGTTAGACATCCCCACCCTAAGTGGGGCATCTTCTCAGCTCCAGCCTATCATTGGCATGGGGAAGTTTGAGCCAGTGTACCTGTATAATGTGGTTTTCTAAGAGAAGATAAAAATCAGACTTTCAAAAAATAGGCCCTTTCCCAATATTGAGAAGAGTTCTGCTCTGTCACCTGGTTTTCAAGCAGCACACTGAAGTAAGGAGATTGGCCCCTGCAGTCTCTGCATATGGCCATATTATAAGTGGGAGAGCTAGGATCAAGACTCAGTGTGGCGGGTTGGGGATTTAGCTCGGTGGTAGAGCGCTTGCCTAGCAAGCGCAAGGCCCTGGGTTCGATCCTCAGCTCCAAAAAAAAAAAAAAAACAGAGTTAAAGACTCAGTGTGGCTGGGGCCAAACTGTTACTTCCCTGCTCTGGATCCTGACATGGCTGAGCCCAGAGAACAGCTCCCCTCCCCCGCATCCGTACCCCCCACCCACCCACCCCCGCCCCCAGTTGATGAGGGTGTGGTAAGGCAGATTAAAGCAGCCCTCAGGATGCTGCCCTCTGCTGCTAAGTATCAAACTCAGGTAAATATAAGAAACTGAAAAGGATACTTCTCCGCCAACACGCTGCTCAAGTCAGATGTCGTCTCCAGATGGTCTGCGACCCTTTGACTGACACTCTTGACTTTCTCCTTCCCTGCCCCTTTCCACCTGGCACGCTGCACGCCTTTGTTGCTTCTTTTTCTGCCTCTGGTCTCCATTCCTCATGCTGCCCTTTCTGTCCCTTTTCACAGCAACCTTGGTATGGGGCCTTCTTGCGGGACCTGTTGGCCGTGGTTCAGGCCTACTTTTCCTGTGCCTTCAATCTGGAGAGGAACCAGACAGGTGACAGGTGGGGGAAAAGACGCTTCTGGCCTGCTGGCCAGTGTGGCTTCAGTTTCTGCTTCGTTAGTCCCCCTCCTCATTAGGAGGAGCAAGTGAGGAGTGGTGATGTGTGACGGGGTTAGAGATGAGCTGACCAGCCTTCAGAGTTTAGTTGATCCCCATAAGGACCTTGAGACACTTCCAGCTTTGCCACGTGACAGTCAGATTCTAAGAGTCAGTACACCCGGCACAGATGGGCTTCAGTGGAAGGACCAAACTGTGAAAACAGCTGAGAAGGGGCTCGAACGGTATATGTGAGCTCTCTCCTCCTCTCCACCACCCCACCACCCACGCCCCCCCCCCCCTCGTGTGTCTGTTAGCAGAGTCGAAAGGAAAAACATTCTGATGTGTTCCTTGGCAAAGATCTACCTTGCCAGAACTGACCCATTTGCCATACCCATATCCAGGGTGGGAGGATGGGAAGATGCCATGGGTTCATTCTTCTCCAGCCTACAGGTGTTTCAGGAGGCTGCCAACCTCTTTTTGGACTTGTTGGGAAAGCTGTTGGCCCAATCAGATGACTCCGAGCAGACATTTCGCAGGGACAGCCTTATGGTAATCTCCTCCGGCTTCCGGGTTTTTGTCTTTCCTATTTTTTCCTGTGTTTCTCCCAGTGCCTTTCTTATGATTATGTTACTACAACAGATGTTATTGACATCTCACCATGTGCCATATGCCACATAAGTAACAGAGGCTTCATCTTGAAGAGACTAAAGGTACTCAAGTAGGGCCGGTTGTAGTGGCGCATGCTTTTACTTAGTCCCAGCACTCAGGAGCCAGAGCCAGGCAGATCTCTGAGTCTGAGACTAGCCTGGTCTACATAGTGAGTTCCAGGACAGCCAGGACTACATAGAGAAACCCTGTCTTGAAAAAAAAAAAAATGAGCCAAGTAGAGAAAGTGAGAACTTCATTTGAACTTTGTACATGGTGCAGAGGCACCACTAAAGAAGATGCCGTTAGCTCTGCATGGAGAGTCCTCAAAGAAATTGTGCACACCTTTAATCCCAGTACTTGAGGGGCAGAGGCAGGTGGATCTCTGTGAGTTTGAGGCCAGCCTGGTCTACAGAGTGAGATCCAGGACAGCCAGGGCTGCATAACACAATGAAACCCTGTCTCGAAAAACCAAATAGATAGATAGATAGATAGATAGATAGATAGATAGATAGATAGATAGATAAATGCATAGCCGCTTGCCAGCTTGGTGGGGTCAGGGAAGGAGACAGACCACTCTAGATAGAAAGAACACCATATGTAAAATGCAGAGGCATTGAGTAGTTTGGCATATATCAGGGACCATAAATATAAGTATCTTAAAATAAATAAATATATTTTTAAAAAGCCAGGCATAGTGGCACATGCCCTTAATCCCAGCACTGGGGAGGCAGAGGCAGATGGATCTCTGAGTTCCGGGCCAGCCTGGTCTACATATAGTTGAGACATCTAGGGCTACATAGTGAGACCCTGTCTTGAACACAGAACAAACAAAAAGCAACAGAAAACGATGAAGCATCCTGCAGATCAGCTAATATTCTCCAGTCTTATTTACACTAAAGCCTCATGAACTCAAATCCCCTTTCTTGGACCCTAAGCTAAGGGCAGGAGAGTGGAGGATTGAATGAGAAAACAGCTGAGTTGTCACTGGTCAGAGAGGACACAGACACTCATGTCCCAGGAAAATGATTGTATAGTTGTTGAAACTAGCGATTGGGATAATTTCCTGCCTCCAGGTAATGGTCCGTTCACATTTTCATCATTTGAGATTCCATTTTTGTATTCATTCTTTCAAGTCAGAATGCTTTGAATGTCTAGACTAAATTTCGACCAGTAGTCAGTCACTGGTGTTATTGGCCAACATCTGTCACGTCACTGAGGACTGAGCACAATGAGGAGTTTGGAATAATTGTCTCTCCTCCTCAATTTCTGAATTATTATATACCCTTGTTCCACATTTTCAGAAACATCATCTAGGGAGATGCTGATGAGAAAATAGAAGGGTTGGTTGGACAGATGTAAGAGTGTGTGTAAGGGGTTGAATCCCAGTACACACACACACACACAGAGGGAGGGAGAGAGAGAGAGAGAGGGAGAGAGAGAGAGAGAGAGAGAGAGAGAGAGAGAGAGAGAGAGAGAGAGAGAGGAGAGAGAGGGAGGGAAGAGAGGTGGTGGGAGGGAAAAGGAGAAAGGGAAAGATTCATCCCCAAATCCTCCTCTGTCATCCAGGAAGACTGTGGGTGCATTTTCCCCGGGAAGAATTCTTAGGTTAGACCACTGTCTCCTGGGCTCTTGACCCCTTTCCTGGGTTCCTGGGGTATTCCTGGCCCTCACTAGGGCCCAGTCCATTTTCTGATGCCCCCTACCCTTCTCCCTTCAGTGCTTTGCTGTGCTGTGTGAAGCTGTGGATGGGAACAGCCGGGCCATCTCCAATGCCTTTTACTCCAGCCTGTTGACCACACAGCGCGCTGTGCTAGACGGACTCCTTCACGGCCTAACAGTCCCGCAGCTTGCTTTCCACACGCCCCCAGGTGAGCCGAACTTCTTCTTCCAAGGGTCTGCCTATGTCCTTCCTACTTCCATCATCTAGAATGGTGCCTGGAACTTGGCAGGTGCTCAAAAAGTGTAAATTGGGCTTGGGGAATGTAGCTTATGTGGTAGAGTGCTTGCCTAGCATGGATGAAGCCCTGGGCTTGATGGCACATGCATGTAATCCCAGCACTCCGGAGGCAGAGGCAGGGGGATCAAGTTCAAAGTGATCTTCAGCTTCATAGTTTAAGGCTTGCCTGGGACATAATGAGACCCTGTTTCAAAAAGCCAAAAAGCAAAGCAAGACAAAACAACAACAACAAAAAATCCTAAAAGAGGGCTGGAGAGATGGCTCAGAGGTTAAGAGCACTGACTGCTCTTACAGAGGTCCTGAGTTCAATTCCCAGCACCCACATGGTGGCTCACAACCATCTGTAATGAGATCTGGCACCCTCTTCTGTATACATAATAAATAAATAAATCTTTTAAAAAAAAAAAAAAAATCCTAAAAGACCAACGGGGGGGGGGGGAATCTGAGGAACAACCAGACCTTACCAGTATGCTTTCCCTTTCTCCGCAGGAGCCCCGCAAGTGACGCAGCCACTGCGGGAGCAGTGTGAAGATATCCCTGGAGCCATCTCTTCCGCCCTGGCAGCCATGTGTACCGCTCCCGTGGGGCTGCCGAGCTGCTGGGACGCCAAGGAACAGGTCTGAGACACGCGGGCTTGCTCCTTTCTTCCCGGCAACTTGGGAACCAGGGAGGCTGGTCATAGTTGCTGTCGAGAGACAGAAAAATTAGTTTTGGGCTTCTCCTTGCTCAGGATTTCCAGAAACAGACACTCCCACGCTGGTCTGGGTCACTTGTTCACCATAGGATGGCTAGAATTCCAGAGTGTTGGCAACCTGGCTCAGCAGTACCTGCCCAGGAGATAGGGCAGCGAACTGGTAGCCATTGTGTCTCTCCAGGGTCAGGGGGCACTCAGATTGAGCGTCCCTACTTTGTTGCTTACTAACACTTTCCTTTATACCTGCCTACATTAAGACCAAACTCAGGCAGGATCAGTTCTCCACTGGCCATGGAGACCGGGAAGAGAATGGGGTCTGAGATTTCCAGTGAACCTAAGAGGGGCTAGCAAGAGTCTGCGTTCTGGCCAATTGAAGATGTGTGAGGAATGACGTGGAATAAGGGAGATGGGATAGAGTCGAGTATGTCTCCGTAGGTCTCTTGGCATTTGGCCAATCAGCTGACTGAGGACAATAGCCAACTGAGGCCATCCCTTGTCTCTGGTCTGCGGCATCACATCCTATGCCTCCACCTTCTCAAGGTACTTCCTTCCCACAGTTCCCAATACTTCAGGTTTCTTTTAACTCCCAGGAAAGGGAGGGAGGGGAGGAGGGAGAGAGAAATAAAAGGAATTATCCATAGCTGGGCATGGTGATGCTTGCTTTAATTCCAGCACTCAGGAGGCAGAGGGAGGCTGATCTCTGTGAGTTTGAGGCCAGCCTGCCAGCCTGGTCTACGTAGTGAGTTCTGAGTCAGGCAGAACTCATAGAGGAGAAAAGTTTCATGGGGGGAGGGAGGCGTGGCTGAGAAGAGCAGGGCGGTCCACATGGTGGCATCCAGGAAGCAGAGAGAAAGAATACGTGCGATGCAGGAGTGTCTGGATTTTTCTTTCCCCCTTTCATTCCATCCAGGCCCCAGCCTGTGGGATGGTGCCATGCACATTCAGGACGGGTTCCCCCCGCTTTGGAAAGGCCCTCACAGAAACACTCAGAGGTGTGCTTTACTTAGGCTCTTCTCACTCCAGTCGTAGTGACAGTCAAAATGGTCACAGCCCCCATGTGTGGACAGCAGCTCTACTGAGAGGCTTGCCTGCTTTTCAGCGGAGCCTTCCACTGTAGGAGCCCAGGGCTGCTCTGTGCACTGACAGGCTCTTTCCGACTTGCCTAGGTTCTCTATTCTTGCTGTTATATCAGTGAACGCCTGTGCCAGATTCTGGGGCAAGAGCCCCTGGCCTTGGAGTCACTGTTGATGTTGGTCCAGGGCAAGGTAAGCCGGGGATACCAGCATGCTTGGGTACCTCACGGTGGTCCATCTCACCCAGAAGTTGTTCTCATAGCTCAGGCTTCCTTTGTAGGTAAAAGTAGCCGATTGGGAAGAGTCCACTGAGGTGGCACTCTACCTCCTGTCCCTTCTTGTCTTTCGGCTCCAAGATCTGCCTGCTGGGTGAGTCATAAAGTCAGGTCTGCGCTAAAGTCTCCTTCCCACAGAGCTCTCCCTGACACATAGGGAATAGCACCCCTTTCTTAGCTTTTTCCTAGAAGGGGCTGAGACAGAGTGACATTTCTCTACAAAGAACAGGCCTGGATTCTCATCACCTCTGGGCCTTGGAAGTAGACACGCAGGGAGAGGGAGAGGGAAGGACCCTTAACAGCCATTGGACCCCCCCGCTGTATCTCTCTCTTCCAGATTGGAGAAGCTGGGCAGTGAGGTTGCTACTCTTTTTACCCGCTCACACGTCGTCTCTCTTGTGGTGAGTCTTCAGCCTTCTCCTTTCACCCCTGCATCTGACCCTCTTGGGAGCAGGCAGCCATTGCTCTGTTTGCTGCTATTTCTGTGAGCACCTTGTCAGGTCCTGAATACCACTCAGATTCAGTGGTCCTTCTCTTCCTCTACCTTTCTCACAGAATGCAGCAGCCTGTCTCTTAGGCCAACTTGGTCAGCAAGGGGTGACCTTTGACCTCCAGCCCCAGGAATGGATTGCTGCAGCTGCTCATGCCTTGTCGGCCCCTGCAGAGGTGAGGTGCTGGGGAAGGTCCAGACATGCTTCCTCTGAGTCCAGCACCGGGACTGAGTCCTCTCCTGGGGAAGCTCAAACCCAGTGAGCCTGCAGGAAACTGCAGAATGGAAAAGGAGTCAAGAAGACCCTCTTAATCTCCTTTGCCACCAGACAGTGGACTGCCCTAAGCCGGGGCTGAGCAGGGCCTCTTTTCTGATTTAGAGCTTTCAAAGATGGAGGTAGGGAGGGAAAGAAAGGAAGCTGCCCAGTTATGAGGAAAGAGATTCCCCTTGTCCAGTTATCTGAGGCGAGAGGTTCCCCTTGTCCAGTTATCTGGGGTGAGAGGTTCCCCTTGTCCAGTTATCTGAGGTGAGAGGTTCCCCCTTGTCCAGTTATCTGGGGTGAGAGGTTCCCCCTTGTCCAGTTATCTGAGGTGAGAGGTTCCCCTTGTCCAGTTATCTGAGGTGAGAGGTTCCCCTTGTCCAGTTATCTGAGGTGAGAGGTTCCCCTTGTCCAGTTATCTGAGGTGAGAGGTTCCCCCTTGTCCAGTTATCTGAGGTGAGAGGTTCCCCCTTGTCCAGTTATCTGAGGTGAGAGGTTCCCCTTGTCCAGTTATCTGAGGCAAGAGGTTCCCCTTGTCCAGTTATCTGGGGTAAGAGGTTCCCCTTGTCCAGTTATCTGGGGTAAGAGGTTCCCCTTGTCCAGTTATCTGAGATGAGAGGTTCCCCTTGTCCAGTTGTCTGAGGTGAGATGTAGCTAGAGTTTTCCTGCCTGGCCCACAGTCAGGACAAGTCTCTCTCACCTGCCAGTCCCACAGCCACTCAGACCCGACCAAGTAAACACAGAGACTTATATTGGTTGCAAACTGTATGGCCGTGGCAGGCTTCTTGCTAACTGTTCTTACAGCTTAAATTAATCCATTTCTATAAATCTATACCTTGCCATGTGGCTCGTGGCTTACTGGCATCTTCATATGCTGTTTGTCATCGTGGCAGCTGGCAGTGTCTCTCTGATTCAGCCTTCCACTTCTCAGCTTTATTCTCCTCCTTGTCCCGCCTACACTTCCTGCCTAGCCAATGGCCAATCAGTGTTTTATTTATTGACTAATTAGCAACACATTTGCCATACAGAGCATCCCACAGCACTTCCCCCCCTTTTTTTTTCAAAATGGAAGGTTTTAACCTTAACAAAGTAAAATTACATATAATTTGGGAATTTGGGCATAGCTTCTCTTACTACTTCCTGCTGGAGGGGGGCGCTGTATCTTATGGGGACACAAAGAAAATTTTAGAATTATGGAGTAGTCCATGAAGGTGTATCATCTGAGCCAGTTGCCTTCAAACCATTCTGGATGTTGGATCATCTGGGCCATGGTGTCATCGGAGACTTTTCAGGGGGTCTTGGCTGGTCAAACCTGATGTATCTTAATCTGGAACAAATCCATAGCCTCTGGCTTTCTGTGGGAACAAAAGCAGTCTCCTTTCCAAAGCAACATATCCTTATATCCAAATTTTGAAGTCAAGATATCTTTAAAATATGCATATTGGTTTAACTCAGCTTCCTTTACAATCAAATATCTCTCTGCAGTTAAGAATCCCAAAGACGGGGCTGGAGAGATGGCTCAGAGGTTAAGAACACTGTTTGCTCTTCCAAAGGTCCTGAGTTCAATTCCCAGCAACCACATGGTGGCTCACAACCATCTGTAATGAGATCTGGTGCCCTCTTCTGGCCTGCAGGGATTCGTGCAGACAGAACACTGTATATGTAATAAATAAATAAATTTAAAAAAAAAAAAAAAAAGAATCTCAAAGACAACACAATCCAGATTCTCTGTGTAATATTCATCTTTACGTGGCTTATTTTTTATACTACCTTTACTGTCTCTTTAAAGACTTTATTTTTTAAAACTATGTATTTGTTTCTATAACTCTATATATATCTCACCTTTTTTGTCTCTTTCAAGCCTACGTATCTTTTTTTTTTTTTTTTTTTTTTTTGGTTTTTCGAGACAAGGTTTCTCTGTGTAGCTTTGCGCCTTTCCTGGGACTCACTTGGTAGTCCAGTCTGGCCTCGAACTCACAGAGATCCGCCTGGCTCTGCCTCCCGAGTGCTGGGATTAAAGGCGTGCGCCACCACCGCCCGGCTTCCTACGTATCTTTTACACACATTGTAAACTATTACATCTGAATCTGTCTTATTGTGAATCTATTGCCTTAAATTGCAGCAGCTGTGGCTGCTGGCTCCGCCCACCTCAGCTTCCCAACATGGCCGTGGCACTTCACCACCGGCTCTGGGAGCCATCGTGGGTCTATGCCTCTATCCAAGCAGCGTGTAGTCCAGAAACCTCTTTTTTTGTTTTGTACCTGCAAGGCTAAATCCACCATGCAGCTTAATGTGCCACTTGCAGAGGCCTCATTCCCGCCATACGGCAGGTTGAGCGTGTACACTAGGAACCCATAAGTAGCTCAAACCAGCAGCTGCTGCTCATTTGAGAGAGACAATTAGGAAGCTGTTTTTAGCTCCGTTTTAGAATCTTTTTTCTCAGTTTTTAGGTGGAAACTCTTGCCCCACGTTGGACGCCATTTGTAGCTAGAGTTTTCGTGCCTGGCCCACAGTCAGGACAAGTCTCTCTCACCTGCCAGTCCCACAGCCACTCAGACCCGACCAAGTGAACACAGAGACTTATATTGGTTGCAAACTGTATGGCTGTGGCAGGCTTCTTGCTAACTGTTCTTACAGCTTAAATTAATCCATTTCTATAAATCTATACCTTGCCATGTGGCTCGTGGCTTACCGACATCTTCATATGCTGTTTGTCATCGTGGCAGCTGGCAGTGTCTCTCTGATTCAGCCTTCCACTTCCCAATTCTCCTCCTTGTCCCGCCTACACTTCCTGCCTAGCCAATGGCCAATCAGTGTTTTATTTATTGACTAATCAGCAACACATTTGCCATACAGAGCATCCCACAGCAGTGAGAGATTCTCCTTGTCCAGTTATCTGAGGTGAGAGGTTCCCTCCCTGCTTCAGTCCCCTCCAGGAGCACACGCTCTTATGGCTGAAGTCTTCCTGATACTTTACCTCATCCCTTCTCCTGCCATGTCCATTCTACCTTTCATGCTTTTCCTCCTTAATGAACATGGAGAAGTGGCTGATACTCTGTGTGTTCTTCAGGAACCCAGGCCATTATGTGGCCTCCTGGTTTGCTTTTCAGGCCCTTTGGGACTCTCTCTCTTTCCTGTTTTGTCAAGGCAGGGTTTCTCTGTGTAGTCCTAGCTGTTTGAAACTCAATGTATAGACCAGGCTGTCCTTGAACTCATAGAGATCCACCTGCCTCTGCCTCCTGAGTGCTGGGACTAAAGGCATGTGCCACCACTGCCTGGCAAAAGTAACCCTACCACATACATTTGGAACTCTTATCTCCCTCATTTTGGAAAAAGGATAGACTTCATATTCATATAATTGTCATCCTTTATATATATAAATATATATATATCCTTTATATATATATATATATACATATAAAATATGACCATCCATTCAATCAATGGTTTTTTTTTTTTTTTTTTTTTTTTTTTTTTGGTTTTTTTCGAGACAGGGTTTCTCTGTGTAACTTCGTGCCTTTCCTGGGACTCACTTGGTAGTCCAGGCTGGCCTCGAACTCACAGAGATCCGCCTGGCTCTGCCTCCCGAGTGCTGGGATTAAAGGCGTGCGCCACCACCGCCCGGCTCAATCAATGTTTTTTAAACATAGAATTATATGTTGAGTGTTTTGCAATATTTTAAATTCTGAGAATAAAGCAGTAATTTACAAAACATTGCGGTATTTTACAAAACATTGCTAATGTGGAGATAAGTCATACCGTGTAACTCTTTATTGGCTTCCCACTGCTTATAGGAAACAGTTCAGGCTGTAGACCAGCCGTTCTCAACCTGTGGATCGCGACCCCTTTGTTTACATTATGATTCATAACAGTAACAAAATTGCAGTTATGAAGTAGCAACAAAATAATTTTATGATTGGGGGTCACCACATCATGAGGAACTGTATTAAAGGGTCACAGCATCAGGAAGGTTGAGAACCACTGCTCTAGACTGTCACGGCCTGTCTGATGCCGATGGGCTCTAGAGTTGTCACTCATTTCCAGAATTCACTCTGAACTCTTACGCCTGCCAGCTCTTCTGTATGCTGTGCTCTGCACTTAGGACGCCCTGCCTTTCTACCGCCGTTCCCCTTTTCTGTCTTTTAATTTTTATATGCTTATTTTGGAGTGCTAGAGATTGAACTCGTGGCCTGGCACAATCTTGGCAAATGTCCTGCCATTGAGCTACATTCCAGCCCTGCCTTTAAAATGTTGCCTATGTCTTCTGCCTCTAGGAGGTGCTGTTAGGCACGTTCAACTGTGTTCCCGACTTCTTGTTTAACAAACATTTTCCTAAGCTGGAATTGCTCTTGGACCCAAGCTTATCTACTAGACCATGTGTCTTTAGGAACATGATGAAAGAACAGGCAAGAACCAAAACTCCTAAATCCAAAACTTGTCTCACTCTGCCAGGCCAGCGAAGAGAGTTTTCTCCCCGCTAGGTGCTGGGAGCCTGGTCTAGGTAGCTGCCTCATCCCTCTTGAGTATCTGTGTTCCTCATGCCTCTCTCCAACAGGTCCGGCTGACTCCACCGTGTAGCTGTGGCTTCTATGATGGTCTCCTCATCCTTTTGCTCCAGCTCCTTATTCAGGTACAGGTGTGCCGTGAGATAGGTGAGAAGCAGAGAGGGGAACTGGGCATATTTCGGAGCCACTGGATGATAGAAATGAAGAAGCAGCCCGTGCTTGCCTATCCCCTCACACTGTGTTAACTATACTAGCCTGATCCCCACGCCGACCCCCCCCCCCTCAACGGGACACTGAAGTGAGCTGTTCAGCTGTGTTGTCCCAGGGATCTGGGGAGAAAAACAGCTTCTCTGGGGTCTGGATTTGGGGTTTGGGTTTATGGATTTTTATTATTGTTGTTTAGATGAAATTTTTCTTCACTCAGAGGTAGGAGTTCCAGGCCAGCCTTGGCCACATAGTGAGTTTGAAACTAGCCTGAAGAACATAAGATCCTGTCTCAACATACCAAAAAAAAAAGTCTTTTTAGAAGCCTTGTACACAACTTGGCCTTGACATGAGCTGATCTGAAAAGGACAGTTTCCTGGCTTTCAGTGGGCACATTCGTAGGTTGAGAGATTGGGTTAAATCATGATAGGAGGGGAACATAAGCTGGGTGTGGTCGACTTACAGTCCTAGGGTTTGAGAGGCTGAGGCAGGAGGATCATAAATTTGAGGGTAGCCTGAATACATAATAAGATACCATTTTCTACAAAGAAGAAGGGAAGGAGAGAGGGAGGAAAGGAGGAACGATAAGGGGAAATGGGCAAGGAACGGGAGAAAAATACAGAAATATCATGTAGGAAGACAGCAGGAATGATTTCAGTGACTCTGTTTCCCTGTATGGTTAGGGACAGAGATGACCAAAGGAGTTTGGACCCCTGACTTCTGCATATCCTCCTCTCCAACAGGGGAAGCCTGGCCTGACCAGAGAAGTGGCTGCTTCCGAGGTGTGGACCATTCTGTGGCACCGCTTTTCCATGGCCCTGAGGCTACCTGAGGAGGTGACTGTACAGGAAGACGATCTGTCACTCTCAAGTCCGCCCAGCCTAGAGCCAGACTGGACACTGATTTCACCGCAAGGTGTCTCTCTCTTAGCATAGCTCTGTTTGTAGAGGTCCCTTTTCAAAAGGAGGCAGCTTAGAACTGGGTTAGCCCATAGATAAGTACCCCTACTATGTGCAGAGAAGGTGTCCGAGACTATAATGGACCTGCCCCTCCTATAGTCGGAGACTATCATGGGGGACAGAAAGGACCAGACAGGTTATGGGATCCTTGGGTGATCAGGGGCAGCTGGGCATCTTGCTTGCTTCACTAGGCCTGCATTCTCTGTTGTCTTCAGGCATGGCAGCCTTGCTGAGCCTGGCCATGGCCGTCTTCACCCAGGAGCCCCAGTTATGCCTGAGCCATCTGTCCCAGCATGGAAGCATCCTCATGTCGACCCTCAAGCACCTGCTTTCCCCCAGCTTCTTGCATCACCTGAGCCAAGCGTGAGTCTGAGCTAGAAAAACAAAAGACTCAGAGTCAGAGCCAACCAGGGGAAGTAGAGGTGGGGGCAGGAGAGAAGGAGCTGACAGCTTGAGTTGTAAGGCTAGAAGTGGGGTAAGAATCAGGCTGGGGCCGGGCAGTGGTGGCACACGCCTTTAATCCCAGCACTCGGGAGGCAGAGGCAGGCGGATCTCTGTGAGTTCGAGGCCAGCCTCGTCTCCAAAGTGTGGCGCAAAGCTACACAGAGAAACCCTGTCTCAAAAAAAACCAAAAAAAAAAAAAAAAAAAAAAAAAAAGAATCAGGCTGGGAACCTGAGGAGTTGTGGAGATTGGGAGAGTGGAGCTGGGAGAGTGGACGTGAGGGAGGAAGAGTCATAAAGGGTCCCCTGGTTTGCTCCCTTCCTAGGCCTCAGGGGCCCGAGTTCCTCCCTGCCGTGGTCCTCTCCGTGTGCCAGCTGCTTTGCTTCCCTTTTGCCCTGGATGTGGATGCTGACCTCCTCGTAGGCATCTTGGCCGACCTCAGGGACTCAGAAGTTGCAATCTACCTGCTGCAGGTACTTGGCGGAGTTATTCAGGTGCCATGGTGGGAAAGGGAGATGGCCAATGTTGTATCTTCTGACTCACCTCCCAATAGCTCTAGGGCTCTCCTAGGCCCTCAAAGAGTAGGGCATCCAGCTTGACCAAAGTGTTAGAGTGGAGGCAGCACTCAGACCCAGACAGAGACATGCAGCTGAAGCTGGGCTAAGGTCTTCCCTGTCCACTGGTCTCTTGTCTGGTTCTATTGGAACTCAGTTGGGAGGCCAGGCACTGTAGCTGAGCTCCTTGGTCAGGAACTACTGCCCTGGCATTCTTTGGCAGTATTCCTTAGATCTCTGGAGGCAGAAAATTGTGCCCTTGCAGAGCCAGGTGTGAGTGTAGAAAGGCCCTGCTCTCGAGCCCCACATGGGTTTCCTGGGTTGTGCTGTGGGGTGAGGCTCTGCTGTCCGGGACAGTTCTCTCCTTGGCTCGATATTTCTCTCGCCCACTCCCCATTGCAATGTTCCTCTCCCTCTCCTGGACTCCTTTACCTGAACTCAGATTTCTCACAGGTCTGCTGCCACCACCTCCCGTTGTTACAAGCAGCGCTGCCCATTGGTCTCCTTACACGCCTGGCCCTCATGGATCCCACCTCTCTCAAGCAGTTTGTGGACACAGTGGCTACCTCTTCTAGGACCATCATCTCATTCCTCTCTATTGTCCTACTGAGTGACCAGCCTTTCATGATTTCTGACCTTCTGTCCCTGCTGACCCACACAGCCCGGGTACTGTCCCCCAGCCACTTGTCCTTTGTCCAGGAGCTCCTGGCTGGCTCTGATGAATCCTATCGGCCATTGCGTAGCCTCCTGGGCCACTCAGAGAACACCGTGAGGGTCCGTACTTACGGGCTTCTGGGACATTTATTACAACACAGCATGGCCCTACGTGGGGCACTGCAGAGCCAGACAGGACTGCTCAGCCTTCTGCTGCTAGGACTTGGAGACAAGGACCCTGCCGTGCGACGCGGTGCCAGCTTTGCTGTGGGCAATGCGGCCTACCAGGCTGGTCCCTTGGGACCTGCCCTGGCAGCTGCTGTGCCCAGTTTGACCCAGCTGCTTGGAGATCCTCAGGATGGTATCCGGCGCAATGTTGCATCAGCTCTGGGCAATCTGGGACCTGAAGGATTGGGCAAGGAGCTATTACAGTGCCAAGTACCCCAGCGGCTCCTAGAAATGGCATGTGGAGACCCTCAGCCAACTGTCAAGGAGGCTGCCCTCATTGCTCTTCGGAGCCTCCGACAAGAGTCCTGTATTCATCAGGTAAAGCCACGGGACTCAGGAGCCGTGATGGCCAAAGGCCCTGCAGGTCACAGCATTTCTCTGATGTAGTTTGTGAGGACCTACAACACCTAGAAAAGCCAAATATGGCCCTGTCTGGGTGTAAGAAACTCAAATACAGTACGTTGGAGATGGGTTTCTCTTTTTCCCTCTCCCACCCTAGAGAAGGGAAGGGATCTGGAAGGCTCCACTGGGCTAGGACATGCCTGAGATCCCAAGAATCATAGCTTATCTCTTCCAGACACAAAACAGAAGGGAGCCGGGCGGTGGTGGCCCACGCCTTTAATCCCAGCACTCGGGAGGCAGAGCCAGGCGGATCTCTGTGAGTTCGAGGCCAGCCTGGGCTACCAAGTGAGTTCCAGGAGAGGCACAAAGCTATACAGAGAAACCCTGTCTCGAAAAACCAAAAAAAAAAAAAAAAAAAAAAACCAGAAGGAAGATGGGGGAAACCAGAAGATACTGAGGCCATGAAGCTGCCAACTGCTTTTGTTTTTAGTGCCGTGCTAAGCATTTCACCTTGATTATCTAGTTTAAGCTGTTACTACACTCATTTTGTAGGCGAGGAAACGGAAGCATAAATAATTTAGTGACTTGTCCAAGTTACAGTGCTGCCGGGTGACACTGGACTTTTGAACTCACCAATCTGGGTCTAGAGCCTATACTCATCCAATACTCTCTTAGTTTGCTTCTTCTGCTTAATGTTGAGTCTCTAAAGAACTCAGGGGGAGTCACACATCTGAGAGATCACAGAGCAGAATCAGTTAGTGTGGTGACATTAGAACCACAGGCATTTGACAGGGTGGTGCAGGCACTAAAAGAGTTTCCCACAATCCATGTGGGGAAACAACAAAAGAGATGCTTGGTTGGAGATGCGGGACCCACTGGGAAGCAGATGTTCAGGCTTCCTGTCAGTTACTGCTGTTTTCCGTAACCTCTTACCAGGGACAAGTAACTGGGTCACCTGGTGCATTGATTTTATGGCCAGTACCAAAGAGAGTGCAAATAGATACTTGGGTCTTATTGATTCATAGCTCTTGAGATTCTTGTCTTGATCAGTCTATCCCAAGTCCCCAAAAGGCCATTTCTCTTTCCTTGGTTAAAGGGGAATCCCTTGCATGGGCCAATACCACCATTTCTCACCCTTACATCATATTCTGCCATTTGCTTCCTATCCCACAGGTGCTGGTGTCCCTGGGTGCCAGTGAGAAATTAGCCTTGCTCTCGTTGGGGAACCAGTTACTGCCGAATAGCAGCACCAGACCTGCCTCTGCCAGACATTGCAGGAAACTCATCCACCTCCTGAGGCCAACCCACAGCACGTGACCCCGACTCCTGGGGCTCTTCTTCCAGCCTTCACTACCCTTCTGTTGCCAAGTCTTCCTTATTCTCCTACCCAAGCTACTGACTCAGCCGAGAGCTGGAGAGACTGAAAAAGAGTGATAAGCTGCCAACTCCCCTGTGAGCAAGAAACTAGAAGAGATTTTCATATTAAAGCTCCTTCCTTTCCCTAGATTCATGATGATTTGAATCAGTAAACTTCATCATCACTGTTGGTGCCAGAGAAAATTCCTTCCTTCCTACGTGCGGGGGTCTTGCTCCAGGAATGTGCCTTCAACCCCAGGACCATGCCACCCACCCAGGCCTTAGGAAAACATGTCTGACTTGCTGGGTCTCTTCCCTTCTGGATCTCCTGTGTCTGTCTAGCTATTTTTGCTTTATGTACACTGGTCTCTGTCTCAGCTCTAGCCTGTGGGGATAAATGTCATCACCTCGATTGTTGGGGTTCCTCAGCCTTCTATGAATGGGAAGTACGCGTGTGTGTGTGTGTGTGTGTGTGTGTGTGTGTGTGTGTGTGTGTGTGTTCTGTTTGTAAGCACTTACTGAAAAATGTGCCTCACCCTATGTGAAACTCCCAAGGTAAGGGGTCAGGCAGCTCAGTCCTTCTAGTATCTCTGTGACATTGGACACCCTGTGACCCTGTTGACACAAGATCCTGGTTTGGAGAATTGTTTATACCTTTCAAGGCAAGGCCAGTGGAGCTGATACAGAGAAGAATGGGACTAAAGAGGTAAATCGGGGTGCTTTGAGATGATAATACGGTCGTTTTCATATTTAGCACCGTGTCAATGTATATGGAATCCTAGCTGCTTTGGAAGAGTGGTTGTTTATGGAGACTGTGGGATTTGCCAGAAAAGAGTGTTTGACAGTCCCATCAGTTAAAATCGAACGTACCTAGACATTCCAATTTACCAGAAAGGGTGTTTGGCAGCACATTAGTTAGAATCTTAACCGAGACAAGCTTCCAGGGCCCTGCTTTCTCCATCCAGTAATGGGGAGAGTCCTCTTCGTGTGGCTCAGTGGTGAGTGCGCCTGCCTATACATGAGGTTCTGGGTTCAGTCCCCAGCAGAAAAGGGAGGAGGAAAGAAAGGTGTCTTTCTGTCCTTCCTTGATTAAAGGTTGTAAGAAATGAAAGATGAGTGTGATTGTCGTATTTTATAAGGAGTTTTCTCATTATCCACTGTATTTAGTTACACTTGAGCAAAAGTAAGATTTCTCGAAGACCCTCCTTAATTTCCTGCTCTCCATATTATTTTAATTCAGAACACACACACACACACACACACACACACACACACACACCCCTTCCTATGTACTAGATACTGTGCCTGTCACAGTTTCTATTTTGGTCGGAAAAACCAGGGAACTTATTGAAATAAGTGAACTGAAGGTGGGTGGGTCGGCAACTACCAAAGAGGCTGAAGCAGGAGGATTACATTCTCAGGAGTCTAAGACCAGCCTGAACACAGCCAGTCTCACAAAGTGAGTAAATTAGATAAACTACATAGAAAGATGATTCTAAAAATGCTCTGGAGCTGGGTGGTAGTAGCATACTCAGGAGGCAGAGACAGGTGGATCTCTGTGAGTTCAAGGTCAGCCTGGTCTACAGAGTGGGTTCCAGGATAGGCTCCAAAGCTACAGAGAGAAACCCTGTCTCAAAAAAACAAAACAAAACAAAACAAAACAAAAACAAACAAACAAAAACAAAAAAACAAAAAAAAACCCTATAGAATTTAAAAAGAAAGCAGAGAAAAGGGTTTAAGAAGTGTTAAGCTGGGGGCTGGAGAGATGGCTCAGAGGTTAAGAGCACTGACTGCTCTCCCAGAGGTCCTGAGTTCAATTCCCAGAACCCACATGGTGGCTCACAACTATCTGTAATGAGATCTGGCGCCCTCTTCTGTGTACATGATAAATAAATAATTAAAAAAAAAAAGTATTAAGCTGATCACTCATGTTCCCATCCCCATCCGTCCTCAGTCCATTCATGAAATCTCTTCTGTTTCCGTTCCTACGGAGATCTGGGTGTCCTCTCCATGAACCATCCTTGTTACCTAGCCTCTCTGGTCTGGGGCTGTGCGTTGTAGCATCGTTATCCTTTATTTTATAGCTAATATTCATTTATGAGTGAGTACATGCCATGTTTGTCTTTCTCGGTCTGGGTTACCTCACTCAGGATGATTTTTTTTCTAGTTCCATCCATTTGCCTTCAAATTTCCTGGTGTCCTTGTTTTTAACAACTGAGTAATACTCCATTGTGTAAAAGTACCACATTTGCTTTATCCATTTCTCGGTTGAGGAACATCTAGGTTGGTTCCAGGTTCTGGCTATTATAAATAAAGCTGCTATGAACATAGTCAAGCAAGTATCCTTGTGGTATGGTTGAGCCTCCTGTATATGTCCAAGAGTATAGCTGGGTCTTGTGGTAGGTTGATTCCTGGTTTTCTGAGAAACTGCCACACTGACTTCCAAAGTGGCTGTCCAAGTTGAACATGATCAGGTTGGGGTGGGGGGAGTACTGAAAGAGACTACTGGAAAGAGGGATGCATTTTGGGGTCAGGTAAAAACCTGGTGCAAGGGAATCTCCCAGTGCTGCAAGCCAAAAAAATATATGAAGTGGGATTTCAGCTATGATAAGCTAATACCTGGTAGAAGCCAAGGCCCTTCCAGAGGGCAAGCTGAGGCTCAAGGAGTCTTGGTGATATTGGCTTTTGATTATTAGCTGTTTCCTGCTATGAATTTCTTGTGTGCTGTTGTAGCTTTTCCATCATTCATTGGGCACCATTTCCCCTCTACTAAAGGAATATTTAGATAACCTTCTGTGCAGTAACGCAGCCAGGATCCCTAATTTCAGGCCTTTCTGTAATTATCGTCATTAGCAGCATCTGGCCAGGACCATCCCCAGAGTACCTCTGTACTCTCTAAGAACAGACTTAAGCATCCAGACTATCTGTTTGAGAAGGCCTGGAGGATGTATGTGCTAATTAAGCTTAACTTTCTCCTTTCCAAAGTCTTATCTCTAGTTTTAGATCCACCCTTAACAATTAACTTAGAACTAAAGGGTTCCAACTTACAGGTACATCTAGCTGTCGGCTAGCAAAGTTGCCTAGCGACCGAGCACACTTCCCCCACCCTGCCAGAACTGTCAGGAGCAGAGATAGCTTGGAGAGATAAGGACCAAAGGGATAAAAGGCAGTTTTATTTTCAGAGGAAGGACAGAGAAGAAAAGAGAGAATGGAAGAACTAGATGGGTAAGAACTGGAGAGGAACAAACTGAGATGGGGAAGAACTAGATTAGATAAGAACTTGGTTGGAGGGCTAGAAGAGATTACTAGAGGAAAGAGATGGAAGATGAGGAAGAGCCAGATGGGGAAGAACTAGGTGGGTAAGAATAAGATGGGAAGAACTAAGGAGATGGGAAAGAACTGGATGGCAAAGAATGAGAGAGAACTTAGAAGATGATAGAGAGGAACTAAGGATGAAGAGGAGCTAAGATGGGAAAGAACTAGATGGTTGAGAACCTAGATGGGCCAGAATTAGATGAAGGAATTAAGATAGCGCATAGGGGGAACGGCATATAAATGTAGAGAGAAATCAGGCAAGAAAGGAGCTAAGAGAGCAAAATAGAAGACATAGAGAGAACTGACTCAGAAGAGTAAAGTGTATGGACTAAAGAATAACGTGTATGCTGGGCGGCAGTGGTGCACGCCTTTAATCCCAGCACTCGGGAGGCAGAGCCAGGCGGATCTCTGAGTTTGAGGCCAGCCTGGGCTACAGAGCAAGATCCAGGAAAGGCACCAAAACTACACAGAGAAACCCTATCTCGAAAAACAAACAAAACCAACAACAAAAAAAGAATATCCTGTACATTGATTTATTAGTGAACCTCTCAGATTAATCTGATGCGCCAGTATCGTCTCTTCTGGAACTCTGGGTGAAGGCTATTGAGGGGCTGGACCCCAATAGTCTGCAGTATCCTAGGAATCTACAAGGAAGACCCTAGTTTAGACTCCTAGTAATAGCAGATACATTGGTAGCCTGAACTGGCCATCTCCTTTGACCAGATTGGTACCTAGCCTAATTGTCATCAGAGAGACATCATTCAGCAACTGATGGAAACAGATGCAGCAGACCCACAGCCAAACATTAGGTGGAGTTCAGGGAATATTGCAGAAGAGGAGGAGAAAGGATTGTAGGAGCCAGACGGATCAAGGACATCACAAGAAAATTCACAGAATCAGCTAACCTGGGCTCACAGGGACTCACAGAGACTGACCAACAACCAGGGAGCCTGTATGAGACTGACCTAGGCACTCTGCCTATATGTTACAGTTGTATAGCTTGGTCCTCTTGTGGGACTTCTAACAATGGGAACAGGGGCTGTCTCTGACTCTTTTACTGGCTTTTGGGACCCTACTCATACTGGGTTGCCTTGCCCAGTCTTTTTTTTATTATTATTATTTTTATTTCTATTTTAGATGCATTGTTGTTTTGCCATGGGTGTCAGGTCCCCTGGAACTGGAGTTACAGACAGTTGTGAGATGCCATGTGGGTGCTGGGAATTGAACCTCGGTCCTCTGGAAGAGCAGTCAGTGCTCTTAACCCCTGGGCCATCTCTCTAGCCCTTGCCCAGTCTTCTTAATACATGGGGAGGTGCTTAGTCTTACTGCAACTTGATGCGCCGTGTTTTTTGTTGATACTCATGAGACCTGCCCCTTCTTCTTCTTCTTCTTCTTCTTCTTCTTCTTCTTCTTCTTCTTCTTCTTCTTCTTCTTCTTCTTCTTCTCCTCCTCCTCCTCCTCCTCCTCCTCCTCCTCCTCCTCCTCCTTTTGTTTTTTGTTTTGTTTGTTTTTTTTCAAGACAGGGTTTCTCTGTGTAGCTTTGGAGCCTGTCTTGGAACTCACTCTGTAGTCCAGGCTGGCCTTGAACTCACAGAGATCTGCTTGCCTCTGCCTCCCAAGTACTGGGATTAAAGGTGTGGGCCATGACCGCCTGGCTACTTGCCCTTTCTTTCTTTCTTTCTTTCTTTCTTTCTTTCTTTCTTTTTTTTTTTTTTTGTTTGTTTTTTTGTTTTTCCAGACAGAGTTTCTCTGTGTGGTTTTGGTTTGGTGCCTGTCCTGGATCTTGCTCTGTAGACCAGGCTGGCCTTGAACTCACAGGGCTCCGCCTGGCTCTGCCTTCCCGGTGCTGGGATTAAAGGCGTGTGCCACCACTGCCCAGCTACCTGCCCTTTCTTAAACAGAAACAAAGGCAGAGTGGATTAGGGGTTGGGAACAGACGGACGATGGGGGGAGGGACTGGAAGGAGAGGGGAAACTTCGGCCAGGGTGTAAAATAAATAAATTTATTGAAAAAAAAAGTACTCGGCTGACTGGTCAGGTGGGCTCTTACCTGGAAGGTGCACCGGAGCTCGCCCTTGAAGGCAGTGGAGTGCAGAGTGCACCGAGGGAAGGATCTAGGCAGCGAGGGCATCTCACAGGCCTGGATCCTGAACCGTGGCTGCCAGGCTGCAGAGGTGTCAGGAAGCCAGTTTACCAAAAAAGCAAAGATGGAGAGGCAGCCAGGCACGGCGACTCGTGCCTTTCATTCCATCACTAGGTAGGCAGAAGCAGGACTGTGAATTTGAAGCCAGCTTAGACTATATAGTGAGGCCCTGTCTCAGAAAGAAAAGAGAGTAGGGAAAGGTGTTGAGGGCAGGAAGGGAGCGATGGGGCAGGTGCAGGTTTTGGAGACCTTCCCGGGCTGAGAGTTTTTATAAATGCTGTCGGGATCCACGGGAGGGTTTAGCACAAAGGAGCAATGTGCTTTACCTTATGCTCTAGGAAGGATTACTCCGAGGGCTAGGGAAATGGTTTGGTGTGTACAGTGCTTGCTTCACAAACATGATTCCAGGATCCATGTAAAAGCTGGGCTTAGTGGTGTGCTGCTGTAATCTGAGCACTGTAGGGATAGAGACAGGCAAATCCTCTGGCTTTGCTGGCCTGCCCATCTAGCCAAAACAGCTCCAGGTTCAGTGAGACCCTGCCTAAAAAAATAAGGTGGGCCGGGTGGTGGTGGCGGCGGCGGCGGCACGCCTTTAATCCCAGCACTCGGGAGGCAGAGCCAGGCGGATCTCTGTGAGTTCAAGGCCAGCCTGGGCTACCAAGTGAGTTCCAGGAAAGGTGCAAAGCTACACAGGGAAACCCTGTCTCGAAAAACCAAAAATAATAATAATAATAATAATAATAATAATAATAATAATATAGAGAGTCTCTCTCTCTCTCTCTCTCTCTCTCACACACACACACACACAAAACATACACACACACACACACCATATACACACAATAGTAGATTAATGAATATTATCACCACTTGAACAGATACCATGTTTTTTTGTTGTTTAGGCATTTTAAATAAATTTACTTCTAAGTACTTAGTGTGTGTATTAACATTAGGACTGTTTGCTTTTAACAAAATTACAGTATTGTACCAAATGACAAAAATAATAGTAATAGTTTAATATTAACTACTTCATCTTACATCAGTATTCTTTACTCACAGTTTGTTCAAACGGAGATCTAAAGAGAACATTCGATGGACATGTTGGGCGGTGGTGGTGCACACCTTTAGTCCCAGCACTTGGGAGGCAGAGGCAGATCTTTGTGAGTTTGAGGTCAGCCTGGTCTACAGAGCGAGATCCAGGACAGGCTCCAAAACTACACAGAGAAACCCTGTCTTGTAAAAACAAAACGAAACAAAACAAAAAAAAAAAAAAAAAAGAGAGAGAGAGCATTTGATGGACTGTCTTACAAGACTAAATATAGAAGCTGGAGAAACCTTGGTGTGAAAAGTACTTACTGTGTAAGCATAAGGTTTTGAGTTTGTCAGAGCCATGTAAACACCGGGCACTGTGATGCATGAACATCAACACACTTATATGCACACACACACTCAATATAAAATAGTTTCTGATACATCTTATTAAAGAAAACAGTTGACCAGCAGAATTTCCCACAATTAGACTTGTTGATATGTATTAGAATGTCAGATATATATACATATATATATATACTGGAAATATATACTATAATATATATTACTGGAAGAGAATAAATATATATTATAATATATATATATATATTTATATTACTGGAAATACACACACTCATATATGTGACACATACACATTCATGCCCCCATCTCTTTGGAAGACAGGATCTCATATTACCTCAATATATAGCCACAGCTGGACTTGGACTCCATGTCTTCCTGGTTCTACCTCCCTAGAACTGGGAATATGAGCACTAACACACTTGTCCATATTTTCTTTTTTCTTTTTTCTTTTTTTTTGTTTGTTTTGTTTTGTTTTTCGAGACAGGGTTTCTCTGTGTAGCTTTGCGCCTTTTCTAGAACTCACTTGGTAGTCCAGGCTGGCCTCGAACTTTCAGAGATCTGCCTGGCTCTGCCTCCCGAGTGCTGGGATTAAAGGCATGCGCCACCACCGCCCGGCCCGTGTTTTCTTATTTGTATGTGTTGTGTATATGTGTGTGCATGTATGTGGCTACACTTACCCAAATTAATTTGTAGAGATGTTAGATAGAAGTTGACATTGGGATATCTCCCTCAATTGCTTCTTTACCTTTTTTGAGACTCTCTCTCTCTCTCTCTCTCTCTCTCTCTCTCTCTCTCTCTCTCTCTCTCTCTCTGAGTCTAGAGCTTTCCGTTTCTGCTAGACCAGCTGGCCAGCAAGCTCCTGGATCTGTCGATCTCCATCTTGGGAGTTCTGGGATTACAGACGTGCAGCATCACGCCTAGTTTATATGCCGGATGTGCGGATCCGAGCTCAGGTCCGTCCTCATTCTTGCACAGCGAACACTTTACTCATGGAGCCATCTCCCCAGCCCTATATTTTCTTTTTTTCTTTTCCATAAAGAGTCTGTAGGACTGGTGCACACACACCTGAATCATCAACCCATGAATCCCACAGTGTGGCAGGAGAGAACCGACTCCTGAGACTTGTCTTCTAACCTTCTACAGGCCTTCCAGACTCAAGATCCAGATCCTCAGTATGCCTTCCATTTCTGGCTTGTGACTGTATCATTTCAGATATAGTCAAATTGACAACCAAGACTAGGCATAGCAGTCACCTGTAATCTCAGGACATAGGAGGCTGAACCAGGAGAATCAGAAGTTCATAGCCAGCCTAGGTTACACCTAAACTCATCTCAAATACCCCCGCCATTGACAAGATAATGTGCAAATTTCCTAAGAGCAAGAATATTCCTTGTGTAACTATGGTGTATTTAATTAGGGAAATGAACATCTCTAAGATATTGTAATCTATGTCTTACAATTAAACATTGCCTCAGTCCACAGGCATCATGTGTTACCTTTGGCTGTCACATCTCTTCAACCCCAGAAACCACCTCATAGCCTTGGCTTGTCTATTATGACATTGGTTGATACTTTCAAAGAGAACAGGTCAAATTTCTCTGAGGTTTGTTTTCTGTTAGTCATTTTTGGCAGGGACACTATGTAGGTAATGTGTTTTCCTAGTGTACCATATCATGTTGCTTTTTGCCATTTTTAAATTAGTATTTATGTTCAGTTGGAAGCTCCAGCTTGTCCCTGCATGATCCAGAAAGCCCCATTCCTATCTCTCTCTCTCTCTCCAAACCCTGCCCACTCAGAGAATCTCCAAACAAAGGGAAGGCACCAAAAAAAAACCTCTCAAATGTTATTAATGGACTAGGGGCCCAGAAGAGAAACCATGAATGGTGAGAATTCAGGGAAAGAATCTAAGTACACCACGCTCTTTGTCTGTTTATTTTATTCCTCTATGACAAAATTCTATCTATATAGCTTCAGCTCTGTCCTCACACACAGAGCTCCTCTCTGTGTCCACTTTTCCTGTCCTCATAGTTTTAGTAAGCTCCTATGCTTCTGACCTCATCTTCATCCTCTGTTCCTTCATCCTGCACCTTTCTTTCCTTGCTCCTTACTCCTGGCTCTGAGAAAACTCTACAAGAGATCTGCCTTACCATCTACACTCTGCCTTTTTCTCTTCTTTCCAGCCATGCGGCTCTGTGGAGCATCTACAGAAACTGCCTTGTTCTTCCTCTCCTCACCACAGGACTCTCTGCCCCCAGGAATTCTGCCTCACTCTTCACTCCACCTGGATATGCGAAAACCTCCTTTGTTCTGAGTCAATTGCTCTGGGAATGCCTTTAGGCCTGAAGGCAAGGGATGGTCTGAGCTTCACTTGCATAAGAAGCAAAGCTATGCATCTACAGCCTGCTTGTCTCCTAGGCTCTGTGGGGGAGTTAGTTACCTAGAGAGTTAGTTACCTAGAGAGACGATCAGCATCTGAGAAGCTTACACTGTTTGCCAATATGGTCTAATAGTATATGGGCACACAAGAATTTCATAGCAGAAGACAGCTGAAATATTAAAAACTGAATAACACCAAATATTCCATGGTAAATGGCTTTCTCTAGAAAAATGCCTTGAAATGTCTAGGTATAGCTTTAATATCCAGCTGAATCTCTATAATATATTCTTGCAGCCCGCAAGCAAAGCCCAGTTCCACATTCTTAGTGGCTATGGCAGTACCTCCCCTGAAGTTGCCAGCAGCCAAGTCCCTGCCTAAAGCATTCAGCTTTTGACCATACATGGGCATAAACCAATCTTGTGGCAGACACATCATCAGCCATTGCCTACAACCTATATAAACTCCCTACTTTAGTTCTAGTGTGTGATTTCCTGGCCTCAATCTCGGACTGAAGGTCTCACCTGGGAGTTGCTTTGCTCAAATAAACCTGTTCTTCTACTTTTTCAGTGCTGCTTGATCTGGCTTACTGTGTCATCGCAGAAACCTATTATTGGGCTACAGAAAACCTATTAATTTATTCTTTGCAAACTTCATGCATGTATGCAATGTATTTTGATCATACCCACTCCTGTCCCAAACTCCCTTTGCCCGCTCCTACATTGTAGGGCCCTGGTCTCCTCCCATATTGAGTAAAGCCGTTGCCTGCTTGCTGACCTTGACCAGATGTCCTCCCTATTCTAATTCCCTGCCGGTATCCACCCTCCTGAATGCTTTAGGGAAGTTCCTTGTTTGTGTATCCTGCATATTGGGCGTTAACAGCTTAGATGCAAGAATGTAGAACATTCAGTAGCAAACTTCTGCCCTCCGGGGATCCGCCATTGTGCTGTAAGCCTGTATTTAAGGTTTCCTCCCTCTTTCAATAAACGGCATTCGGCTGGCACCCGGCTTACAGCCGTGGCGAATGACTCGCTGTTTCTTGTCTCTATTTTTTATCCGCAGCCCCTCGCTCGGACATGGTGAACGGGTGACAGTAACGCGGGCGTTACCGTTACACTACATATCTCCTTCCAAGCTTCATGTTTTTCTTATTCTACTTTTAAGTAACCTACTGAGCCCAATTAATGCTGTTCACATGCTATCCACTGGAACATGGGTAACATCAGTAACCACACCCCCAAAGAAAAATGACTCTTCCTCAGCAGCCATCCACTACCAAGAGTTCCTCAGATGGGGGTGGGGCCTCAGGATCCCCTACAGTCATCATGCTGGAATTTTGACTGGCTTGATCATGTTCAGGTTGCCACATCTGTTGTGAGTTCACATGCCATACCCAACTCTCTTCCCCAGTCTCAGGCTCTCCTTTTCTCTGTCTGTCTGTCTGTCTGTCTGTCTTTCTATCTTTTTTTTTTTTTTTTTTCTTTTCTCGAGACAGAGTTTCTCTGTGTAGTTTTGGTGCCTGTCCTGGATCTCACTCTGTAGACCAGGCTGGCCTCGAACTCATGGAGATCTGCCTGGCTCTGCCTCCCGAGTGCTGGGACTAAAGGCAGGTGCCACTACCACAGGCTCTCTCTCTCTCTCTTTCTCTCTCTCTCTTTCCCTCTTGTTTCCCCCACCCTGACTCACTCTGAGACAGAGACTCACTAAGCATCCCTGGCAGGCCTGGAATTTCACACTGTAGACCAGGCTGGCTTTAAACTCACAGAGCTCTCATCTGCCCCTGCCTCTGCCTCCCAGGTCCTGGTATTAAAGGCACACACCACTTAGCACAGCTGGTGCATGCTTCCTGCCCTATCTTTTGCAAAGTTCCCTGCACCTGGGATAGGGATGGAGTCAATACGGATATCCCGTCCATGGCTTTGTATTCGGCAGTTACCATTCTCAGCATATCGACAAGTTATGAGTGTCTGCGTGAACCAATACCCGCTGCACAAAGAAACTTAACTGAGGGGGACTGAAAACACTACAAGTCATGGATCAGCTCCAGCTGCTTGCTTGTGATGAGATTTTTGTATCCTGATCAGGCTCCCCGCCAACGCAGCAATCCAAATCAGACTAAATCAGACCGAATTAGAAAAAGCCCCTGTTTAATAGGTAATGTGTTCCCGGGCAGTTCTCCAGCCCTCCCCCAGAGAGGAGACGTGGAAGAGAGACCAGAAAACCACGTGTCTGTTTTCTAGGATGCAGCTTATATACCCTGTGGGGTGTGGTCTTGAGCCTCTCTAGGGAGGAGCTGTGTTTGGCGGGCTTTGAAGGGGTGGGTTTGGGGAAAGAGATGGGGAGGGGAGTTGAGGTGGAGCTTCCACCAGAACATTCCAGACTCTTTGGGTATAGGATGCCAGGGTGCTAGGGGCTGAGGTGGAGCTCCCACCCAAACAGCTTGCTTTTTGCCATTATTGATGAAGTTGCTTCTAATCACTCGGTTAATATAGTCTAGGCAGATTTCAGTTGATATATTTTTCAATATGTATACTTTATTTTTAGAATAGATTTCAATTTGTGGAAAAATAGGGTGGACAGTACATTTATACCCTGTCCCTATTTCCTCTATTATTTAGAATATTGCACATTACATATTATGATATCTTGTTAATACTTAACAAAGTGTTATACAATACTGGCATATTATTAGCTTTTTTTTTTTTTTTTTTTTTTTTTTTGGCTTCTCAGAGCAGAGTTTCTCTGTTTAACAGCCCTGTAACTCATTTTGTAGACCAGGCATGTCTCAAACTCACAGAGACCTACATGCCTCTACCTCTCGAGTGCCGGGATTAAAGTCATGCTCCACCACATCTGGCTTATTATTATTATTATTTTTTTTAAAATAAAGGTTGCCGGGCAGTGGTGGCGCACGTCTTTAACCCCAGCACTCGGGAGGCAGAGCCAGGCGGATCTCTGTGAGTTCGAGGCCAGCCTGGGCTACCAAGTGAGTTCCAGGAAAGGCGCAAAGCTACACAGGAAAACCCTGTCTCGAAAAAACCAAACAATAAAAAATAAATAAAATAAAGGTATCTTCTTAAGATTTGTTCTTTTTTTTTTCGTTTATTTTACATCCTGCAGTTTCCCCTCCTTCTTTCCTGTTCCCTCCCCCTTATTTATTTTACATAAGTGTTCTAAATGCATGTATGCCTTTATGCCAGAAGAGGGCACCAGATCTCACTACAGATGGTTTTGAGCCACCATGTGGGTGCTGGGAATTGAACTCAGGACCTCTGGAAGAGCAGCCAGTGCTCTTAACCGCTGAGCCATCTCTCCAGCCCTATTTTATCTGATGTCCTTTCCTTGTTGTTCTAGGATCCAATACATGTTACATTTAGCTGTCACCTTAGGCTCCTCTTGGATGAAACAATTTCTCAGACTTTCCTTGTTTTTAGTGTTTCTGGGGTATACTGGTCATGTTATTTTTCAGAACACCCTTCTATGTAGTTTATCTCACATTTTTTTTTTTTCAATGGGTAGACTATGGTTTTAGAATTTGGGGAGGAAGATTACCAAAGTTAGGAAAGTAAAGTGTTAGCTGGACATGGTGTGCTCGCCTTTAATCTCAACACTTGGAGGCTGAGGCAGGTGGATCTCTGAGTTTGAGGCCAGCCTGGTCTACAGAGGGAGTTCTAGGACAGCCAGAGCTACACAGAGAAACCCTATCTCAAATCATAGCAACAGAGGAAAATAAAGTGTTATTTTTTTTTTTAAAGGAAACAAAAGTGTTCTTTTAACAAGATTTTACTATTTGTAATTATTCATGTGTCTGTATGTGGGTATGTTCATGTGAGTGCCTGAGGAGACCGGAGATGGGCATCTGGGCTGTAACTCTGGGCTGGAGTTACGGGCAGTTGCGAGCTATCTGATGTGAGTCCAGTCCAAAGAGACTTTCATGACCCATGAGCCCTTTCTCCAGCCTGAGTGAGTGGTTTTTTTTTTTTTTAATATCAGGGCTCAAACACCTGGACTCAAGCATTTTGTGGCCTCAGTCTCCTGAACAGGTATGTACCTTTTTGCCTGACTTAAATTTGCATATTTAATTATCATACAGAGCAGCAGGTTGCATTTATGGCATTTTTTCCAGGGGTCACACATCAGATGTCCTATATATCAGATATTTTACATTATGATTCACAACAGTAGCAAAATTACAGTTATGAAGTAGCAACCAAAATAATTTCATGCTTGAGGGGTCACCACAACACGAATCATTGTATTAAAGGGTCTCAGCATTAGGAAGGCTGAGAACCACTGCTGTAAAGGAACAGAGCTGACAGGATGAACGTATGTATCAAAAGGGGACTTACTACATTGGCTTACACAATATGGTCTGGGTAGTTTAACAATGACTGCCTCACAGTAGAGAACCCGAAATCCTGTAGTTGTTCAGTCATGAGGCTGAATGTCTCAGCAGTCCTAATCTGGTGTTGAAGATCTAGAATATTCTTGGAGAGTTGTTGGTCTCTAGTCTATACTGGAAGCCCAAAGAAGCTCGTTTTAATATCAGTGAAAGAGTTCAGTAATGACAGGATGCTCGAACTTTCCAGCAAGAGTGGAGACGAGCAGGAAAAAGGCAAACATTTCCTTCTTCTGAGGCCTTTTATCTGAGCTGCCCCCGTTCAGGACGGTCTTCACGATTCAAGTAATCTGGTCAAGAAAGTCCCTCACAGGACTGCACAGGGACTTTAGTTGATTTCTGATTCCAGTCGAGTTGACAATCGAGATCCATCACATCCCCTTTCTAAATGTCATCGCCGATGCCTACTTTCACTCCCACGTGAATACATACATACAAACCAGAGCCAGTGCCACCTATGACAGCAGACGCAAGGTGCCCACATACCCAAGTACATGCTATGAGCATGATTCATGTCTTGATGCTGACCTTGGTCAACCAGCGGAAGTGTTTGGCATGGTTTTATTTTTTAAGACGTGGTCTCATCTATAGCTCTGGCCAGCATGGAACTCACCACGACGCCCAGGTTGGCCTCAGACAGTCCTTCCACCTCGGTCTCCCGTGTGCTGAGATTATAAGTATACAGCACCATATCTTGCTCTGTAGGATTTCTCCATTGTAAATAATTCTCTTTGCCTCACACAGGCATTACTCATAATTAAGGAGAGGGAGTACCCCCTTCCCTCCTTCACGATAGAGTGTCTACATACTTAGATTTCTGCTCCAGATTTGTCCTTTCTATTAAAGTACCAAATGATTCCAAGGACACATGGTTATTTGGGTTAGGAAGTAGTATTTCTTTACTTTGTTCTTAATTTGTTTCAGCCTTGTCTGTTGGGAGCTCTTTCAATTAATTCCAGTGACACACTTCTTTCCTACCATTGTGGGAGGTTATGTGTGCATGTGGCTGTGTATGCAAGGCTTCCTTCGCTGATAACAAGAGACTCCAGGCTCATATATTTTCTGCTGAAGCCTAGAATCAATCTCTTTTCCAAAGATGCTTGGTTCCCTTTCATGGAAAAACGTATTAGGAACTAAGACCTGGCTGGGCTCACAGTGGTGGCATGCTATAGTGGCACACACCTTTAATCCCAGCACTTGGGAGGCAGAGGCAGGCAGATCTCTGAGTTCAAGGCCAGCCTGGGCTACAGAGTGAGCTCCAGGACAACCAGAGCTACCCAGAGAAACCCTGTCTCAAAAACCAAACCAGACAAGAAAGAAAAGAAAGAAAGAAAGAAAGGAAGGAAGGAAGGAAGGAAGGAAGGAAGGAAGGAAAGAAAGAAAAGAAAGGAAGGCAGACAGACAGACAGACCTGGATCATAACTGTATTCCTTACTACTAAGGTGTGTTTTCTGTAGGTGTTGGGGTTTCTTACTCTTGTTCTTTTGGTTATTTATGTATTAACTTACTTATTGAGATAGTGTCTCACTATGTAGTTCTGGCTGGCCTGGAATTCTTTATTTCCATCAGGCTGGCCTTGAACTGGTAGAGACCACCTACCTCTGCCTCTAGAGTGCTGGGATTAAAAGTGTATTCTACCATGTCCAGCTGTTTGGTTTTTGTGATGGGAACTGAATCCATAACTGTGTGCATACTCCCTAGGCAAGCATTCTCTCTAGGTAAGGTCATACCCTTGATCTTCCTATAGCATTTATTTGGTTACTTACATTTTTTATGCATGTACATGTTTATGTACAGAGGGAGTTTATGTGGAGTGGCTTCCTCAATCACTCTCAATCTTAATTTTTGAGATACTGTCTGTCACTGAACTTGGAGCCCACCTATAAGCTAAATGGACTGGCCAGCAAGTAGAAGGGATCCTCCTGTCTCTACCTTCCAAGCACTGGGATTACAGGCCTGCACAACTGTGCCCCGCTTTTTATGTGGGTGCTGGGGATATGAGCTTTGTTTTTCTTTTTCGGGGAATAAGGGATCTAAGACAGGGTCTCTCTTTATAGCCTTGCCTGTTTTGGAACTCACTCTGTAGACCAGGTTGGCCTAGGACTCACAGAGATCCGCCTGCTTCTGCCTCCCGGGTGCTGCCACCACCTCCTGGTGTGAACTTAGTTTTTCATACTTGTTCAGCAAACACTTTACTGACTGAATCACCTCCCCTACCCTTCCTGCAGTATTTTAAAACAATAGCAAACCACTAACATTATACCATCTATACCCTGAGAACTTCTATGCTTCCCAGAAAACAAGATTACCTCCTAAATCACTAAAAGTCAAAACACTTGGTTTAGTTTCCTGTGGCTTTCATAAGAAGTTACTACAAACTTGTCAGTCGTGGAGGTTAGAGGAGGACTTTGTGAAATTTGTTCTCTCTTTCCACCATGTAGTCCTAAGGCTCGAACTTAGATCTTCAGGGTTGGCGGTAAGCATCTTTATCTAGATGCTGAGCCATCTAGCTGACCTGACCTCTTACATATTATCATCTAAAACACTTCTTTCTTAAAAAATATTTGCCAGGTGGTGGTGGCACACACTTTGAATCCCAGCACTTGGGAGGCAGAGGCAGACGGATCTCTGTGAGTTTGAGGCCAGCCTAGCCTACAAATTGAGTTCCAGGACAGTCAGGACTGTTACACAGAGAAACCCTGTCTTGAAATCCCCCCCCCATTATTTGTGTGTGTGTGTGTGTGTGTGTGTGTGTGTGTGTGTGTGTGTGTGTGGCGCAGGTGGTTATGTCCAAGTGACTGCAGGTGCCCTCAGCCATCAGAGGAGGATGTCAGATGCCATGGGGTTGGAGTTACAGCAGTTGCGCACCATACAACATGGGTCCTGCGAATGGAACTCAGGTATTCTGGAAGGGTAGTGTGCTCTTAACCACGAGGTTTTTCTTCTAGCTGCAGCTCTTCCATTTTGTCGAAGAAAGTTCATTCATACTGCATATTGGCTCAAATTCTGTATTTATATGACTATAACATTATTCAATTGTTTTTCTTTATATCCTCTATACTGCAAATTACAGCCAATGCTTGATTGGAGATTCAATTTTTAAAATTAAATTCTTTTAAAATTTAACGTTTTATAAAATATGTTGTATTTCATAAATACTGCTGTGTAATCTAAATCACACCAGAAGACAAACTGGACGACTGCCCTAGCTTTCCTGATCTAAGATTGGCCAAGTAATCCTTTAATAGTTTACCATCCACCAATGACGCCTAAATATTTTGTTGAGCGTCCTTGTTGTGGTCTAAATTATTTCCATCAGGTTCATCTTCTCATTGATTATTCTCTAAATTTCTGTAGCTTGCTCTCTGAGAAAGATCCATTGCCCTCCAACTGTCTCTGTAGTTCTAAAAATTCAATAGGTCCAATGACATCTGAAACAGGCGGCAGATCTCTTCTGTGTGGGGTGAGAATGAAGGACTCACTTAAAGTTCTTAAAGTCCTCCCTTGAATCCCACAGAGCAGGTAGGTAGTTGTAGTTACGTCCCCGATTAGTCCTGTCCCGCCACATGGTTGAATTTAGAGAAAGGTGAGTGGGAGGGAGTCAAAGTGGCTTGAGCTACCTCTTCTAATCTGACTCAAACTCATGGAATTTTAGTGGAAATTCTTTAATAGAGTCTGGGCACCGCATGGTCCATAGTGGTTAGGTAGAATGAATTGAGTCGTGGATTCCCAGAACGGAGCCTTTAACTGCAGGACTACAGTTCCCAGAATTCCGCTCGCAGAGTTCCAGAGTGCCACCAAGGCTGCGCGTGCGCAACTCTCTTGCATTTTTTTTTTTTTTTTCAAAAAACCTCCCCCCACCCCCCTCTCCCGTCCATTCTCTAGGCAGCATAAAGCGCTCGGATTCGGCGCGCCTGCCTCGGGCCCGCCCCCTTCCCGCCCCTTCCTGGCCTTCGGTCTGTCTGCTAGGGGCGCGCGCAGCGCGCGGCAGACGGCCGGCGGCGTCGGCGGCGGAGTGCGGGTCGCGTGGCAGAGCGTGGTTGCTAGGGACACCTGAGGTCGCCCGCTCGCCCAGCAGGCGCAGCGAGGAAGCAGCGCGGAGCCGGCGCCAAGCCGTGGTGAAGGAGGGTACCCTAGGTGAGTGTGGCCGCGGAGCTGGGGCCCCACCCCGGCCGGCCGCTCCCGCTTGCCTCGGCCCCGGCCTTTGGCACGGGCCCCCAGCCCCGCTTCCGGTCCGCCACTTCGCCATTCTCCGGTGAGGCCGGCACCGCGGCCTCCTCCCCGGCCCGCTCCCGAGCCCTCCTCGGCAGCCGCCACGCGGGGAGAACTTAGTTGGCTTCTCGGGCGGCCCGAGCCCCGCAGCCTACTCGGTCCTGGCTCCAGCGGGTCGTCTTTCCCGCCGCGCTGCGGTTTAAATTCTGGCTTGGGTTGGAGACCAGGCTCTTCTCAAGGCCTGCTTTTCCTCGACCCCACTCGGAGTTATCCGTCAGCACTTCCCTAGAGTCCAAGCAGGAGCTGTGATCCTATGTAATTTAACTCATTTATCTAGCCATTTCTTCATTTAATCATTTACAGACAGTTTTTTACAAACATCGACAAGTAGGTAAAGAGCGAAGCCACACTATGAAAGGTCCTAGGGAGGGTACATTGGCGAGCAAGACAAACATGCTTTCAAGAGTTTACAGAACGGGGGATTTTTAATCAAGTATTTGCCATACTGTGTGGTATGTGCTGTGATAGAAATGGAGCACTTAACCGAGACCTGTTCGGAAAAATACGTCACCCCACCTCCACTCTTTACATTCCAGTTCTGAATCTTGGGAATGTTTTAATCCTTTTTTGAGACCCATCCTTTATGGAGTCATGTTGGATATTCCAAATCTCTTCCTTTATTTCAGCGCTTGTTCATTTGGCCAATCTGCAATAATCTGGAGGACCCTTTGAGAGAAGACATCATCGGATCCTATGCTTTCATTTGTTGCAATAAATACGGGGATTATTTGCATAAAACTATTCCCTTTGTTGCCGGGAATGTTACTGGCTACTTACTGACTTGGACTCTTAAGCCTGGCCTTAAAAGTTATCAAATGTTCTGTGGGAATAAGAGGTGGGAAGACATTCAAGTTACAAAGTAGCTTTAGAAAAAGATACAGCAAGGCTTGAAAAGAGCAGCGTGGAGTTGTTTGTTGTGGGCCATTTCTAGAACAGATGGCAAGAGGAATGTTCATAGGGATCACAAACGGTTTGGGGGGTTTTGCTGCATTAGAACTGTATCCTCCAGAGCGGTGGTTTTTGAGCTGGGGTTATGAGGGCCTAAGACTTCACATTATAAGTTTAAATGAATCCATTTCCTGACTTTAACAGTTTCTAGGTAACTCTTTTCTAAGAGGGTCCTAAAAGGAAAGGGAGGGAATGTGTTTCACATATTGCAAATATATATATGAGAAACCAAAAGAAATTTTTTTTCTTAAATGCCAAACTAAGAATGCTTTGGAGATCCTGATTACAGGAAAGCCTCTAGTAATTAAGCTACCTTCTAAACCCTGATAAGTTCCTTCCTGTCTTTCCCTAATATACATTACTGGCTGTGCAGATTGTTCGTTTTTTGTGGGTATTCTGAATTCAGAAAAATACAGCAGTTAAATATGACTAGACCTTTTCTTTCTTTCTTTCTTTCTTTCTTTCTTTCTTTCTTTCTTTCTTTCTTTCTTTCTTTCTTTCTTTCTTTCATTCATTCATTCATTGAGAGCTATCTTGGAACTTGCTCTGTAGACCAGGCTGGCCTTGAACTCAGAGATCCACCTGCCTCTGCCTCTGGCGTGCTAGAATTAAAGGCTGTGCCACCACTGCCTAGCTATGATTTCTTTTTTTCTTTTTGCGGGGGAGGGTGTTTTTGAGATAGGGTCTCTTAAGTAGTCCTGGCTGTTTCTTAAAGGGGGGAGGGGTTCAACTAAGTAGCCCAGGCTAGCCTTGAACTCACTCTCTATAGTTCAGGGTGACTTGAACTTAGTGTTGTAATTATGGGTGTGAGTTACTGTGTCTGGCTTGGAATACACAATTTAAAAAATTCTTACGGGGCCAGGGAGTGAGGTGGTGGCTCACGCCCTTAATCTCAGCACTTGGGAGGCAGAGACAGGTGGATCTCTGTGAGTTCGAGGCCAGCCTGGTCTACAGATCGAGATCAGGACAGGGCACCAAAACTACACAGAGAAACCCTGTCTCAAAAAAAAAAAAAAAAAATTCTTATGGAAAGAAATGAGTAAAATTATGAGTATATTTTTCCATGTAAAGATAAAAAAGCAGGAAAATAACGTCAGGTTTGTGTCTAAGAGTACAGAGGCGGCCGGTGGGTAGGTTGATTAAGGATTTCAGACTAGAGCCAAGTGACACCACAGTCTAGAAATGATACAGCTTAGGGGTCTTGATTAGTTTATTTTTTCTGCCAGTTAAAGAATTAAAAGGCAGGAAAAATCTGAATCGCAACAGGTAGCAGCAGAGAGATCTCAAGCTCCACAAAAAGACTATCCCTTAAATTATTGGAGGAGGAGGAAACAGCCAGATCTCAAGCACCACAAAAAGACTATCCGTTAAATTATTGGGGGGTGAGGAAACAGCCAGATCTCAAGTGCCACAAAAAGACTATCCGTTAAATTATTGGGGGGGGGAACAGCAAGATCTCAAGCGTCACAAAAAGACTATCCCTTAAATTATTGGGGGGTGAGGAAACAGCAAGATCTCAAGTGCCACAAAAAGACTATCAGTTAAATTATTGGGGGGGGGCGAGGAAACATGCACAACCAGACACAGAGAAAAAAATCCTCTGCAAAACAGAGAGGGGACTTGGAAAGCCAAAAATCTAGTCTTTTCTCAAGGCCTGGGGATTTTAAAGCCTCTGGAGAGTCCTCCTGTATTTTAGGGTTGGTCAGTTTGAAGACAGGATGGTTGCTTGGTCCAAAACAGTGGTGTGACATGTCCTAATTAGGCCTTGAATTTGTTGAGCCAGTCCATCAGCAGGGGGCATGGCAGTTTTTTTTTAAAGATTTATTTATTTATTATGTATACAGTATTCTGCCTGCATGTGTCCCTGCAGGCCAGAAGAGGGCACCAGATCTCATTACAGTTGGTTGTGAGCCACCATGTGGTTGCTGGGAATTGAACTCAGGACCTCTGGAAGAGCAGTCAGTGCTCTTAACCACAGAGCCATCTCTCCAGCCCCAGTTTTTTGTTGTTGTTGTTGTTTTTTTTCTTTCAAGGGTGGAGGTTGAGGAAGAAGCTGGCCATCTTGGAAATTCGCCATCTTTCTGCCTATCAAGGAGTGTCTAACTCCTGGTCTTTCCTAAGGAGCCAGTGAGAAAATGGCCATCCAGAGATAGTGAAGATTTTCGTGGTTGGTACTGTGGGAATGCAGAGCCTAGAAGTGAAATCTGGCAGAATGAAGAAAGGTGGACAAGGGTTAGAGTGGAATGGTCTGGGTTTCCACCTTTAGTGGCCACATGGGTCAGGAAACTGTTAAGAGCTGCAAAGAGCCACAGCTGTGAAGGGGAAGATTAGAGTTACATTTTGGAGTAGAATCATCCACACCATGTCCAGGAAGAAGGGCCCAGGAAGCCATTTTGTAGGTCTGGCGCTCTTGAGTGGAGGAGGTGGTTGCCGTGGAAGAGGCTTGCTCTGGGAGCGTGGCAGTGAGGAGGAGTGCAGTGTCTCTAGCCAAGGGAGGAGACTGAGCTTGGAGGAGACAGCACTGAGAGAGAGAGGGAGGTTGAGCATGGGAAGGGAGACAGGAGGGCATGGCCAAGGAAGGGAGTGGCCATGTGGGTGGAGAGCCATCCCTGGTGGGAAGTGAGCCTGCTGCAGGGTCTGCTCAGCACTTAAGATCTGGAGTGGGTTCGTCTTCCCACCAGACTCTGTGACCTTGGAATTGTCTGACCAGAATCTCCCTGGATTTTAGCTTGGGACCAGATGCCCTGACCTGCCAGTAAAGAACAGAGAAAGATGTTTTGTTTTTATTTCCAACGCCCTGAACTTTTCACCTTCTCTGTGAGAGCTGAGAACTGACAATTCTGAGTTCTCTTGGGCACTGAAATACCAAGAACCTTGTCCTTTAGAGGCCTGCTAGATGTGTCCTGGATAGACAGTGCTGCTCCGGGCCAGCTGCTCCCCGACCCCCCCTTTTATTCCTTCATGCATTCCAGAAAGCTCTTTGAGTTTTCTCACCTTCGAGTATTATTGGGGTGCGTGTGCGTGACTGAGTGCGTGCGTGCGTGTGTACACACAAGAGATTATACTCAAGGAGTCATGCTAGTCAGACATTTGTGAGTGTATGTACTAGAGATTATACCCAGGGGTTATGCATGCTAGTCATTTTACCACGATTTGTATCCCCAGGCCATGATGATGGGTGATAATTTTTTTTTTTAGACAAGATCTCATTATTGGTCTGGAGTGATGGCTCAGAGGTTAAGAGTACTGACTGGTCTTCTAGAGGTCCTGAGTTCAATTCCCAGCAACCACATGGTGGCTCACAACCATCTATAATGAGATCTGGTGCCCTCTTCTGGCCTATAGGCATATATGCAGGCAGAACACTGTATAATAAATAAATAAAAAAATCTTAAAAAAAAAAAAAGATCTCATTATGTACTCCCTCCTCGCCTGTGGAACTTGATATGTAGACCAGGCTTGCCTTACTCCACCTGCTTCTGCCTCTCGAGTGCTGGGATTACAGGCTTGTTCCACTATATAGAGCTTTGATTTTTTTTGTAATGTAGGAGGTATATCTCAAATTTACCATATTATAGAAACTGAAATTTACTTCATTTGGAAAAATTAGTAGGTCCATTATTTACATGTTATGGTTAGTATAAATTAAATGTTTTTAAATGAAAATCATTTTTGAGAATGAATTAGATTTTTTTTTTAGATGAAGAGAAGATAACTGGATTTTCATACTTATTTCTTCACTCAATTCTATTTTGATATATTAGTTTTTGTGTTAGGAAGAAAATTTAGGAGAGGTGGCTTAGTGGTTAAGAGCACTGGCTGTTCCTCCAGAGAACCAGGCTCACTGCTGATTTTGGTTTTCCTGGCCTCTTTGAATATTGCATCCTTGTACACAGACATAGATACAGACAAAATACTTAGACATATAAAACAACAACAAAAATATTTAAAAAAAAGAGAATTTGGCCTTAGATGGTTAGAAGGGCCTGAAACACAGGAGCTTGTGAGCATTATACTTTGGTATTATATAAAAGAAGGATCAACTCTTGGTTGGTAGGGCTTTGTTTGCTATTTGGTTGTTCAGAGTTGAAGTTTCACTGGGGAGTTCAGTTTTTTCTAGAATTTTAAGATTTTACTGCATCAGTCTCACAAGTGTGGGATAACCACAGATGTGCGCCACCACACCGGCTTGTATGTATTCTTGACTCCATGATATCATGTGGTAGGCACTGATTGAGTTATACAGCTCTTCCAAACACTGTCATGTTTCTTACACAGTATTTAAAAAAATCATATTTGAAAGCAGGCATGATGGTACCAGTGGGCCTATTACATTAGAGACCAACCCTGTGCTACATAGCAAGACCTTGTCTGAAGACACCAAAAGTGGGCCATTGAGATGGCTCATCAGCTAATAGCACTTGCTGCCAAGCCTGATGACCTGGGTTCAATCCTTGGAACCCACATAGTGGAAGGAGAGAAGAATCATGAAAGTTGTCCTCTGGCCTCCACGTTCTACTGTGACATTAACATGTACACATACTCACAAGTAGAGAAAGAAATGTTGAAAGTTTATATAAAGTTTATATAAAGTAAAATAAAAAGCCATTTGTGTTACCTTCACAATTTCCAAAGAAACAGTCCTGCTTCAAGTGGTGGATACGGTTTTGCCAAAATTCTGATTTTTCTTTGGGAAGCTCAAATTTTCTCATTGGCACTGAGTACTGTCAGCTGTTTACTTGAAGTGACAGGCTTTACTTTGTTTCATTTTCCAGAAATGTCTGCCAGATACCAAAGTCTGAAGGACTTTGTCGCTTATGTCATTCATTCTTTCAAGTAAACATGTTGTTCTGCAGAGAAATCTGGCAGTTCAGTCCCTCGAGTGACACACGAGCTTATGAGCTTAAGTGGTTTTGTGTTTCACTTGGTTTGAGATAAGGGTCTCCTGGAGCCCAGGCTGGCCTGGAACTCCCCGTGTGGTTGAGGATTGCCGTACACTCCTGCCTCTACCTGGAAGTGCTAGGATTCCAGACCTGTGCCACCGTGTGCCACTAGTGTATCTAAGTGCTCTGTTTCGCCATCCCACCCGGGGGCTGGGGTCTGAAACTAGACCTTCGTCTTGTTGGGCAAGTGCTGTCCACGAGCTGTCCCCTCAGATCTTGCCTCTTGTTTGTCACATAGACTATTTGAAACCTAACAATGATTATTGCTGTACTGTGACATGAAATTGCTGACCTTTCAGTGTGCTGCCGGTCAGTCCCGCCTGTGGAGAATCTGAGCAGCTGTTGTCCTGAGCTGGGCTGGGGTGACAGTGGCTCTATTCCTCGTTGCCTTTCTTGTACCATCAGTGGGAAGGTCAGCACAGTGGAAAAGGCGAATATCCTCTTATTTCTGGTAGACAAACAGTTCTGACCTAGTAGAACCTCTGAGAGAGTCTCAGGGCTCCCTCCATCAGGTTCTGTGAACTGTGCTTTGAGGACTGCTGTTTGCCTGAGGTGTCTGTGGAAACTGATAAAAATCAAAACTTGAGAAGAGCTAGTCGCCTGGTCATATAAAGCTTCGACTGGTTTCCCTTGTCCGCAGTCTGTAGTTTTACCCTCTTGGGTCCAGCTGTTGTGACCTGTATCTTTTTCATGGTTTACTCTTTCAGATGCAGTCCTGCACTGTGCTCTGCCAGACTGCCTTTGACTTCACCTTTCTTCACTTGTAGTAATACTGACCTTCCCAAGTTTCTTAAAAACTGGAGTTTGACCTTCTTTGTGTGACTTCTAGAAATCAGTTTGCCTGGGACTAGAGAGGTTGCTCAGGCAGTGGCTGAGAGCTTATCACTGCACATGTGGAGGTCCTGCCTTCAGTTCCCACACAACTAACTGCCTGTGACTCCAGCTCCAGGGGCCTCCGAGGGTACCTGCACTGATGTGCACATACTCACGAGTATCTACATACATACACATGATGAGAAATAAAAATAAACCTTAAAAAATTTATTAAATTCATTGCTTCTCCAGCTTACTTTAGGGGGCTAGAGTGTGGGATTTATCATGTCAGAGAAAGTGGGTTTGATTCCTTCACAAAGCCCTGTCCATTTGCTAGGTGAGTTACTTACATCAAGGGATCTTGTCAGGAACCTTGTGGATTGTATGTAGATGACGAACCATTTCCAGTGCCCCACATTCCCCAGGTGACCTACAGAAACACCTAGATGGAGGAGGTAAAGGAAACTACAGATCTCAGTGCCACGTCCAAGGTAATGATTTAATCAGTGTGTAATGAATAATTGCTTTCTTTTTTTGGCATAGGCTACTAATTGTTCTCACTTGCTTAAAGAAACAAGGCAAAAGTATCCCTGCAGATTGGACAGAACAGAAAAGAGACACACTCTCTCTCTCTCTCTCTCTCTCTCTCTCTCTCTCTCTCTCTCTCTCTCTGTGTGTGTGTGTGTGTGTGTGTGTGTGTGTGTGTGTGTGTGTATGTGTCTCTGTCTCTGTCTCTGTGTGTGTGTGTCTGAGAGAGTGAAAATATGATTTGGGATTGAACCTCAAGCACACCAGGCAACTAACTGCTCTGTTCTAGGCTACATCCCAACTCTTCTTACCTTTTTTTTTTTGTTTTTGAGACAGGATTTCTCTGTGTATCCCTGGCTGTCCTGGAACTTACTCTGTAGACCAGGCTGACCTCGAACTCAGATCTTCCTGCCTTTGTCCCCTGGGTGCTAGGATTAAAATTGTGCACCACCACCGACCGGCCATTTCTTACTTTTTATTTTGAGACAGTCTTTCACTGAGTTGCCCAAGCTGGTCTTGAATTCCTTCTGTAGCTCCTGAAAACCTTGGACCCGTGATCATCCTGATCATCCTCCAGTAAATTAGGATTACAGATCTGCACTATCAGGAGCATCTGATGGCTCTAAGCTGTATTTTAAAAAGAGCATTGTGAGCCATTTGTGGTGATGCATACATGTAGCCGGAAGTTTCTCTAGTCCTACCCAGCCTCAGTGAGGACGAGTCTCTGCCACCCACATCCTTCAGCCGCTGGGTCCCAAGTAAACACACAGAGGCTCGTATTACTTACAAACTGTATGGCCTATTGCTTCAGATTCTTGCTAGCTAGCTCTTTAATCTTTTTTTTTTTTTTTAAGATTTATTTATTTATTATGTATACAACATGTATGACTGCAGGCCGGAAGAGGGCGCCAGATCTCATTACAGATGGTTGTGAGCCACCATGTGGTTGCTGGGAATTGAACTCGGGACCTCTGGAAGAGCAGTCAGTGCTCTTAACCCCTGAGCCATCTCTCCAGCCCCTAGCTCTTTAATCTTAAATTAACCCATTCCTATTAATCTATATGTTGTCACATGACTGTGGCGTTACTGGTCTGCTGGCATCTTGTTGCTCCTTTGGCGGTGGCTGGCGCTCTCTTGACCTTTTTCTTCCTGTCTCTTTAGTTTGAATGTACCACCTATCCTTAATCTGCCTCGCCATTGGCCAAACAGCTTTATTTATCAGCCAATAGAGCAACACATATTCACAGTGTACAGAAAGACACATCACAGCACTTAGGATGGCTAGGCAACAGGATTGCCACAAATTCAGTCATCCTGAGCTACAGAATGGAACGTGGGGGGTGGGGTGGGGGGGGTTAGAGAGAGAGCTCAGATGGTAAGTGCTTGTTGTTCAAGCATGAAGACCTGGGTTTGACTCCTCAGAAGCCACGTAACAACACAAGCATCTGTAATCCCAATGCTCCTATTGAGAGATGGGAGAGAGAGACAGAAGCTGGCAGGAAGCTCACAGGCCAGCTAGCCTGCTATACGATATGGAAAAACAGACACTGTCTTAGACAGGAGAAGGTGAGGACCAACAAACACTTGAGGTTGTCTTCCTACCTCCACATGAGTACTGTGGCATATGCACTTGAGTCACACCCACACTAACACCAAAAAGAAGTAGAAGAGATTCTAAGGAGAAGTAAGTGTAGAAGTAGAGAATTCAGCTGGTGACCGATGATGGTGACCTGATTGAGGTAGTGACTGGAGATCAGGAACAATTCATTAAAAAACTTATTTGAGCTGGGTGCATACCTTTAGTTCCAGCACTCAGGAGTCAGAGGCATGTGGAGCTCTGTTAGTTCGAGGCCAGGCAGGACTGTTACACAGAGAAAGCCTATCTTGGGGTGCGGGGGAAACACCCCAACAAAAACCCACAAATTTTCTTTGAAGCTGGAAATACTTGTTGATAGATTGAGTGGAAGAGAAAGGTCAGCAGAGGTCAGGGTCAAGTCCTCATTACTCTTGGCAGGTTGTAAATTCCTGTGTTACATAGATTTCTGTTCTTGGGCCTGAGACCCTCTCTTTTCCCTAGATCTTTTTTTTTTAGGATTTTATTTTTTTATTATGTATACAGCATATATGCCTGCAGGCCAGAAGAGGGCACCAGATCTCATTACAGATGGTTGTGAGCCACCATGTGGTTGCTGGGAATTGAACTCAGGTC
Organism: Peromyscus eremicus; assembly: GCF_949786415.1. Classification (NCBI taxonomy): domain Eukaryota; kingdom Metazoa; phylum Chordata; class Mammalia; order Rodentia; family Cricetidae; genus Peromyscus; species Peromyscus eremicus. The sequence goes on along the minus strand of NC_081429.1, from coordinate 36,917,020 downwards.
CTCTGAAAGAGCAGTCAGTGCTCTTAACCTCTGAGCCATCTCTCCAGCCCTTTTTTTTTTTTTTTTTTTCCCGGGTTTTTCGAGACAAGGTTTCTCTGTGTAGCTTTGTGCCTTTCCTGGAACTCACTTGGTAGCCCAGGCTGGCCTCGAACTCTGCCTGGCTCTGCCTCCCGAGTGCTGGGATTAAAGGCGTGCGCCACCACCGCCCGGCCTTTTTTTTTTTTTTTTTGAGAGTGGTCATTCACCATGTAGTCCAGGCCTCAGACTTACACTCCTCCTTCCTCAGCCTCGAGTGCTGAAATTATGTCATTGTCACCATACCTGGTTTGAATTTTAGTATATTAAAGTCATAATATGGAATATCAGCGTCTTTCCTGCCCCTGATACTAATTAAAGTTGAACTGGGCAGGGGAGAAGGGTTGATTCGTTCTGGTGTCCTTAGTACTTCTCTCTTGTCCTCTAGTGTGGCTTTCCTAAAAGTTGACATTCCCATCTGCTTTTAAAAAGATGAAAAGATCCTTTGTTCCCTCTTAAATGACAGTAGCTGTAGGAACCTTGATTTCCCACAGTGCCTCTCTTGTTTCATTCTTTCTAGCACCAGAGACCTTCTCTCGGCCTCTCAGGTTCCTGCTTCTCAGCTGTGTGTAGACAGTACCTGCTCTCTCTGCTGAGGATAAGACTTGGGTTTTGTGGACAGGGAGGTTTCTGTGGAGAATCAGGTTTTAATGGCATTCTTCATGCAACCCCAACCCCATAGCATGTTGACTGGCCCCAGAAACTGCTTTGTTAAGCTTCATCTGCCAGACCCTGGTGTTTGCCGCCTCCTCTGAGTTGCCTTGAAACAGAGTTTGCAAATTTACTGACAGATGGATTTTAAAACAGCTACATTTAAAAGACTTCTCATATGGGCATGTGTACCTTAGAGCATGACAGGTGGATTCCTGTTAATCTTATTTTAGGTAGTAGAATGTGCCTGAACGTGAACATCCTGTTGCATCAATATCATTTGTTAAAAAGATGATCCCTTCATGAAATTGCCGAGGCAACAATTAATTGGCCAGAATGTGTTTTATTTCTGGACTCTGTTGTGTCCCATTGGCCTACATGTCTATTCTTAACACTAGTGTCATAGCCTTGTTCTAAATTGTGAAATTAGGCAGAGTAAGTCTCCCAGCTGTTAGGTCTCCTGTTCTGTTCTATTTGTATATAGATTTTCATGTCCACTTGTCAGCTTCATCAGAAAAGCCTTCTGGAATTTGGATAACAATTGCATTTACTCTGTGTATCAATCAGAAAGAATTGCCAACTTCATAGTGAGACTTCTGATTCATGAACATGCTATCTCTTCATAGGTTTACACCTCTAATTTCTTTTAGCAGTTTCTGTATTTTTCATTGTATAGGTCTATACTTTTTGTTAATGTTAAAGTTATTCCTAAGGTTGGGCACATCGATAAGACATCCTTAGTTTTTACAGGAGATAGCGGCAGAAGACTAGCTTGAGCCCAGGTGTTTGAACCTAGCCTGAGCAACACAGCAAGACCCTTTGCCAACCTGAAAGTAACCATATAGGCCCAAACAGGAACCTAGGAGATTTAATTATTTTTGATGATACTGTAAATGGAATTGTTGATTTGCTTGTATGATGCTAGAGATTACACCCAGGGACTGTGCATTAGCTAACTGCTCTACTGTGGAGCTATGACCAGTCTTGGTTTGGCTTGGTTTTTGCAGACAGGTGTACCCATATTGGCCTCACACTGAGAATAGTCTTTAAAAAATTTTTTTTAGATTTACTAATTTTATTATTTTATGTGTATGATTGTTTTGCTGCATGTATGTATGTGTGCCATGTGCATGCCTGGTACCTCCAGAGGTCAGAAGAGGAAGTGAGATATCCTGGGACTGGAGTTCAAGATAGTTGTGAACTACTGTGTGGGTTCTGGGAATGGATCCCAGGTCCTCCAAGAAGTGCTTTTAACTGCTGAGCCAACTCCCCAGCCCTGAGAATAATCTTGAACTTCAGATCCTCTTCCCTCCGTCCCCGATTACAGATCTGGGCCACCATGCCATTTATGTGGTACTGCAGCTTGAACTGAGGGCTTGCTAGGCAAGCGCTCTCCTAACTGATTCCCCCACTGGACCATTTTCTTAGAGTTTGAGTAGGTAAAAGCACTTGCCATGCAAGTGTGAGCCTCTGAATTTGAATCCTCAGAATCCACACATAAGCCAGGAGCAGTAGCTCCTGTTCCTGCAATCCCATGTTCCTACAGGGAGATAGAACGGAAAAGCAGGAGACTCCCCGGGAGCTTGCAAGTAGCTAACCTGGCATATGCAGCAAAAAACCAAGAGCTCTTGTTTCAAACCCAGCAGAAGCTGACTTTACACATACATGAAAGGTGAATTAAAAATTCTTAATTGTTTTTGTGTATCAGCCTTGTACCCTCTGGCCTTACTAAACTTGCTTCTTTATTCTAGTCGGTTTTCTTTTGTAGATTTCTTGGGATTTTATAGATTTCTTAGGACTTTGTGTATGTATGTGTGTCGTCCCCCCCACCTCCATCCCCCCATTGATAGGATTTCTCTTTGTAACATCCTTAGCTGCCCTGGAACTTGATTTGTAAACCAGGCTGGCCTTGGACTCACAGAGATCCACCTGCTTCTGCTTCCTGAGTGCTGGGATTAAAGGCGTGCACCACCACCGCCTGGCTATGGACTTATTTTTTTTTTTAAACATATATTGTGTGCGCGTCAAGTAAGCATGTTCTATAGTGCATGTGTAGAGGTCAGAGGACAACTTGTGGGAGTTGGCTCTCTCCTTCCATGTGGATTCTGAGATTGAACTCAAGTGGTCTTCAAACTTGGCAGCAAGAGCCTTTATCCACTGAGCCATCTAGCTGACTTGATTTCTTAGATTTCTATTTCTGCTGCCAAGAAAACTCCCTTCCACCCCCCCCCAACCTTATTTGTCCCTTTTTAATTTGTATTCTTTGGATTTCCTTTTTTTTTTCCTATCTTTTTCCCTCTTTTTTAGTTTTTTGAGCCAAGGTTTCTCTAGGTAGCCTTGGCTGCCCTAGAACTCACTCTGTGTTGTGGAATATTTGTTTAATTATGTAAAGATGTGTTGCTGTTTTACCTTGCCTGCCTAAGGCACCTGATTGGTCTAATAAAAAGCTGAACAACCAGTATCAAAGGAAGAAAGAAAAAGAGGTATAGGCAGGACTTCCAGGCAGGGAGAGTAAATAGGAGGAGGAATTTAGGCTCTGGGAAGAAAGAAAAAGAGATGCCAGGGACCAGCCAGCCAGACATGGAGGAAGCAGGAAATCAGGACATACAGAGTGAAAGAAAGGTAAAAAGCCCCGAGGCAAAATGTAGATGAAGAGAAACAGGTTAAGTTAAGTAAAAGAGCCAGTGGGACAAGCTTAAGCTAAGGCTGAGCATTCATAATTAATAATACTCTGTCTTTATTTGGGAATTGGTTGGCAACCCAAAGAAAATTGCAACTACAGCTCTGTAGACCAGGCTAGCCAGAAACTCATAGAGATCTGCCTGCCTCTGCCTCCCAAGTTCTGGAATTAAAGGTGTGAGCCACCACTGCCTGGTTCCTTTGATTTCCTTTTGCCTTCCAGGACAGCGTTGACTAACACTGATAAACAGCTGTCCTTGCCTCCTTCCCAGCTGTTGGGAAGGCACCATTGTCTGTCTCACTATTAGGTTGATAGGTGTTTGGGGATCTTTTGATGTCCCTCTCAGCTGTAGAACAGCACTACTTTTTGGGTTACCTTTTCTTTCCTGTTTTGGTACACTAAATGTTCCAGGCCTGTCTCGTGGTTTTCCTGTCCCAGCCCTGGAATCATTCACTTTCAAATGGCTCTGGCTCCTTTTATTAACAGATGGTGTTTAGAAATCAGAGTCTAGGGCTGGAGAGATGGCTCAGCGGTTAAGAGCACTGGCTGTTCTTCCAAAGGTCCTGAGTTCAGTTCCCAGCAACCACATGATGGCTCCCAACCATCTGTAATGAGATCTGGCGCCCTCTTCTGGCATGCAGACAGAACAGTGCATACATAATAAATAAATTTAAAAAAAAAAAAAGAAGAAAAGAAATCAGAGTCTAGGAAGAGTTCAGGAAGAATTTCGTTTAAAACTCTTTTATGCAGTGTTTCGGGAATCGTAAGTTATCTAATTGTAAAAGCCAGTAAGACCCAGAAGCCAGAGAACAGAAAGGGCTTTAGTTTACCACACACCTCCTGGCATGATAGTTTTTAGTTTTCAATTTTACATTTTATTTACTTACTGTGTGTGCGTACATGTATACACACATGTATACACATGCCATGGTGTATATGAGGAGGAGGTCAGAGGACAACTTGAGGAAATGGCTTCTTCCTGTGTGTGGGTACTGGGGGTGGAACTCAGGTCATCAGGCTTGGTGGCAAGCACCTTTATTTACTGAGCTATTTGGCCTTTCTGATATGTTTGTTTTTTTTTTTTTTTTTTTTTTTTTTTTGGTTTTTCGAGACAGGGTTTCTCTGTGTAGCTTTTGCGCCTTTCCTGGAACTCACTTGGTAGTCCAGGCTGGCCTCGAACTCACAGAGATCCGCCTGGCTCTGCCTCCCGAGTGCTGGGATTAAAGGCGTGCGCCACCACCGCCCGGCTTCTGATATGTTTTAATGGGAATCATACTATAGCTGAAGAATCTAAGTATTAGTATTATAATAAATGTCACAAAAGCTCCCAAATAGCTTTTATGTCTTTTTGTTTGTTTTGAGACAGTGTCTCACTTTGTAGCCTAGACTGACCAGGAACTCAGTACATAGCCCAGAGTGGCCTAGAACTTGAGGTGGTCCTCCTGCCTTAGCCTCCCAGGTACTAGGATTATGAGCCTGAGCTACTACCCTGCCTAGCTCCAGTGATGGCTTTATAAGAGAACATTGCTTGTCCTGGTTAAATTTTGAAATTCCTAGTGGAGCGATCATTGCCTGTTCCTTGTATTTTTCTTTCAAGCAGTCTTATACAAAGACTGAGGGGAAAGATGGGGTCTTTGGGTACCTAGTTAGCTTTTGATTGATGTGATAAAACAAACACTATGATCAAAAGCAACTGAGGGAGAAAAGGGTTTATTTCATCTTAAGTTTTATTCCATCCTGAAAGGAAGTCAGGACAAGAACTCAAGTCAGGACAAGTCAGGAACCTGGAGACAGCTGAAGCAGAGACCACAGAGGAGTGCTGCTTGCTTTACTGGCTCGTGCTCCATGGCTTGCTCAGCCACCTTACTTAAGCAACCCAGGACCACCTGCCCATAGTGGGCTGGACCCTCCCACATAAATGATTAATTGCCTATAGGCCAGTCTGATGGAGGCATTTTCTCAGTTGAGGGTCCTTCTTGACAGATGACTCTACCTTATGTCAAATCGGCAAAAACAAACAAACAAAAACAGGACAGGTATCAATACCAAAGAATAGTAACTGTTATGCTGCCAATGTTCATTGTGGGTCAGTGGCGAGAGCCATGGGAGTATACAGCAGGTGACAACTAGTGTTTGAAAAGCTGACCCACTAGATGCATAACTCCCTGATGAGGAGCCCCACCTGGCAAAGCCTTAGGGTCACTCACTGGCTGTGGAAACTGGCTGTTTTCTGTCTGTAACTTTCTCAGGTGCCACCGTTATACCTCCCTATAAAAACAGCTGTGGGTGCTCTCCACAGCCCCTGGGTAGTGTGTTCACGTCTCTGAGCACACATTTAGCTGTGGATTTCTGTTTAAGCTGTATAATTCTGCTGAACAGAAATATTTCCAGAATATTCTTCTTTACTGATACTGGAATGTAACAGTATTCTCAGTCTCAAAGACAGCCTTTTACACATTTTGCAAAGACCTTAGAACAAATTCAATACAGACTAAACTGCCCCTGCAGAAAAAGACTAATTCCCAGGTGGTGTTTATTGCTAAATCAAGGCCAGGCTTTTTACATCAAGACATAGTCCTTGCAGTAGCTCTCTTTCTGCAGGTACCCTGACTGCTCAAGGTTCAGCCAATTGTTTAATGTCTGAGACTCCTCACCAACTTAGAACTACGAGGCATGGGTCAATGTGACATTACTAGCCTAAGAGAAACTACGTGACTTATCTTGTGTTTTGAGAATAGGTAGGGCCCTGAAAATGTAACTTATAATTGTCCAGAGTTTGGCTGTGGAGCAGCAGCAGCGGTGTGGAGAGAGATGGCTGTGGAGAGCTATGTGAGAGCTGCTGCAGAGTGTGTGTGTGTGCAAGCTCTGGGTGAGAGATGAAGAGCAAGCATGAGAGAAGTGTGCGGAAGTGAGTGGGTGAAAGAGTGAGTAAAGTGAATGAATAATGTAGAAGTAGGTGTGTGAGTAAGTGTGAGAGAGAGCACTGTGTGGAAGAGCTGGTGCTATGTTGAGGAGCTGTGCCTAGGAACTGTAAAGTGCTACATGGTGTGAGAGCTGTTTAGCTGTGGCTGTGTGATTTGTAACTGTGGAGACAAGGAAGATGAAGCTGTATAGAAAAGAGATAGAGAAGAGAAATGTATGTAAAAGACTGATGTGTAGTCATGTGAAAACAGATGTAACTGTGTATAGAGACATGTAGCATGTATAGAATGTAGCAATGTCGAGATACATAGCTGTGTGGAAACAGAAAGAGTCAGAGATGGTTCTTAAAATGAAGTAAAAAAGAAAGTTAACATTAGAAAACGTGTGTTTTTTTAATTTTACCAGTCAGATATATAGAAACTTATTTGTAAATAACCTCAGATAGAAAAAGTCTAGCTCTCACCACCTTCGTGGATTTTCTTGCATTACCCTGGAGGTGGCCTTGGAGCAGGCTCTCCATAAGCACCCCCCCCCCCCATAAGTCAGGTACTGTGCTGGCCCAAAATTCACAACCCTCTGGCTCTGCTAGGATTATGGGTGTGCCATCATGCCGATTGGTTGGTATATGCTATGCTTCTGTGTGCCTTATGTGAATTTTCAATTTTCTTTTTTTAAAGATTTATTTATTTATCATAATACAGTGTTCTGACTGCATGTATGCCTGCAGGCCAGAAGAGGGCACCAGATCTCAAAATAGATGGCTGTGAGCCACCATGTGGGTGCTGGGAATTGAACTCAGGACCTCTGGAAGAGCAGCCAGTGCTCTTAACCTCTCAGGTATCTCTCCAGCCCCTCAAATTTGGTTTCTTGAAACTACTTAGTAGGGTTATGGTTATTTCCTCTTTCATGTCTTTCCCAGAATACTGCAGCTGTGAGGCCCAGCATTATAAAGTGGCTAATTGCTGAGCACTGAATGTGATGAACTGCTGACCAGGACTTTGCTTGGCAGGAGCTCCTGTGAGCTGGTAGCTGCTAATGCAGCGTGGCTGGGAAGAGAAAGAGTACCCTGGAGACTCTTGGAAAACTTCGCACAAGTAATACGTGTTTTTGTTTGAAATGTTAAACAATGTAGGTGTCTTGAAATAAATTATCAGGTATCCCCTCACCTTCACCTGCCTAATCCTTTGTCTTATCCCTCTGCCCAGGATGACCCCACTAACAATGGGGTGTGTATTCCTAGCCTTTTGCTTTTACACAAATAGACTTAGATGCCCTGAAAGTTTTCTAGTGGGACTTTCCAACAATTCTCTCCTTAACTACTAACTGTGCTCTTAATTAACTTTGACTTTCCTTTCAGCTGGGCAGTTTCCTGTTTAGGCCTACATGGAGGAACTTAGCCACAGAAACAGACTTGTATTCTTTTAAACTTGAACCCTACAGGCAGTAGTTCAGTGTCTGTACACCCTCTTCCTTTTAGCTCTTCTTGTTCCCTGGGGATAATATATAGGGACAAGAACCATGTAATTTCATTTACTCTCTAAAATGTTAGATTATTCACACTGCTGTTTCCCAGGGGAGTTCAGTTTATTGGCTCCCTAAGAAAGTTCTTTGCAAGGGCCTGATTGGAGGGTCAGGCAATGTTGGGTCATTTGGTTATATGCAGAGAAAATAAGTACAAATGCCTGTGCCTGTCTTTAAGTTTTGTGTGTGTGTGTGTGTGTGTGGTATGTGCACGCGCAGTTTTAAAAGTATGTAAATTAAATGAAAATAATAGAGCTTATGGAAAATTCTCTTTTTAAAATTTTATTTTATGCATATGGTTGTTTTGCCTGTATGTCTGTCCATATGTGTCTGGTACCTGTGGAGGCCAGAAGAAGGCAACAGATGTCCTGAAATGAGTTACAGACAGTTGTGAGCCATTTGGGTGCTGGGAATTGAACCTGGGTCCTCTGGAAGAGCAGTCAGTGCTTTTTAACCACTGAACCATCTCTCCAGCCTCAGAAAATCCTTTTTTTTTTTTTTTAAATAAATTTTTAAAAAAGATTTATTTATTTATTATGTATAGTGTTCTGTCTGCATGTATCCCTGCAGGCCAGAAGAGGGCACCAGATCTCATTACAGAAGGTTGTGAGCCACCATGTGGTTGCTGGGAATTGAACTCGGGATTTCTGAAAGAACAGCCAGTGCTCTTAACCACTGAGCCATTTCTCAGGCCCCAGAAAATGCTTTTTAATTTGCTTAATTATCAATTGCTTTTATGAAATTTGACTTAAGTTGGCTACTTTTAAATATTTTTGTTTTATCTGTGTAAGTTTGCCTCCATGTATGTGTGTACACCATGTGCATGCTAAGTCATGGTAGGGTGGTTTGGGGTTTTTTGTTTCTTTGTTTCTTTGTTTTGAGACAGGGTCTCACCATGTAGCCCTAGCTGGCTTGGAATTCACTGTGTAGTCCAGGCTGGCTTGGAATCTACAGAGCTTTATCTGGCTCTGCCTCTCAAGAGCTGGGATTAAAGACGTGTGCTACCATGCCTGGCTAAATTGGGTATTTGTCTTTGTTCTGAGACAGGATCTTACTGTATAGCTCTAGCTGGCTAAGAACTGACTGTGTAGAGTAGTCTAGCCTTGAACTCATAGAGAGCCATCTGCTTCCTGAATGCAGGAATTAAAGGCGCACACTAACACACCGGGCTAAATTGGGTATTTGTGAAGGAAGACTTCTACCAATGGTCTGTGCATGGCCTTCCACACATGTCTTTACTTTCTGTTCTCTTTCCCTGGGTGGCTCATCCTAATGCTTCCTTTGGGAGAAGGACAGTCTGATCCCTGGGTCCTGAAGGCATACAGACAGATCCACAGTGTGTCATCACAGTACACTTACATGTTTAAGGGGCTGCGAAAAAGCTTGTGAAATGATACTGTGTTCGAAATCAAGAGAATACTTCAGGGGATGGGCTTCGCCCAGCAGGAAACTGCCTTGTGAGGGTGTCTGGGAGCCAGGCAGTGTCTGCCTGTGTGGACTTTGACTTGATGGTGGAGCTTAGCATTTTTTGTTGTTTTGTTTTGTTTGGAGACAGGGTTTCTCTGTGCAGCCGTGACTGTCCTATCTGCCTCCACCCACCACCACACACACACACACACACACACACACACACACACACACACACTACTGGGATTAAAGGCGTGTGTCACTTTGCCCAACTAGAACTCACCATTCTTAGTGTGTTAGCTTTTGAAACTATTTTCAAATTGATTTGAAAATAATTTGATTTCCTCAAATTATTAGAATTTGGACCCTTTCAAATCTTTTAAAGCTTGACACTCACATTCCTGTAGGCACTGGGAATCACACAGGAAAATGTGGCCTCTGGCAGTGGTGGGGACACACACAGTGCTTGAATATTGTAACTAAATCTGTTTCCCATGACACTGAGTTTTGATTTCATTAGGAATTTCCACAAAGAGAAAGAAGTTGCTTTTAGCAAACATCATTTCCTTGTTTGAGCCAGAAACTACTTCTGAACTAAAGCCAGATTGAGGCACCTCTAAGTGACACTGCTGTGGAGTGGTACTGTTTACTTTGTTTTCTTGGAGCCACTGTCTACAGAGTATCTGACACAGCAGATTTGTTTGCTTGGCACTTCGTAACACCTCCATGTTAGCCGACACTGGATGTCTCTTATGAGCTGTGGAACTCTTTGTCATAATTAAAGAAACCGTCTCACCTCCCTGGACCGTACATACAGACACTTTTCTTAAAGACAAAGGCCTTCCTCTAAATTGTTATCCTACACACCATGGAACTTATGAGAGAACAGAAAAAATGGAAATGATTGTCTCAGAGACAAGAGTATCTCATCAGTGAGAAAAGAGTTCACCTACATTGGGGCTAACTCAGGTTGCCAGTTGGATACCATATGGGAGCCAGCTACCCTTAGCCTTTGAAGATGGTGGGATTTTATCCTTAGACTCCTCCTTCCTTAGTTGTATTAAAAGGCAAGCCAGCCAGGTGCAGCAGCATATGCCTTTAATCCCAGAATTGGGAAACAGAGGCAAGCAAATGTCTGTGAGCTGGAGGTTATCCTGGTTTACATATTGAGTTTCAAGCTCACCAAAGCTGTATAGTGAAATCCTGTCAAAAAACAAACAAAAAACAAAGAACAAACCAGTTGGAGTCTGTGGTCGATGTTCATGACACAGAGGATTAATTACCTGGTGAGTTACAGAGAAGAAAAATCGAGTAGTATGTATGTCAGAAGGAAGGGTCTCTTCATCCACCTGTCTAGCTCTGAGGTATTATGCAGTGGTTTTGATTGACAGCTGTGGGGGAAAGTGGGACTGTCTGTGGTATTGGTGAGAAATCTATGGAATGCTCTTAGACATGTCACCCATAAAGCCTTGGGCCAGACCTTATAAAAGCATAGAGGTGATTGGGAACTCATTAGTGGAATTGCTTTTCAGGGGATGTCAGCCTTGGGTTTTATTTCCTTAGCGCTTGTGTCCTATTGCTTTGGGGTATCTATTGCCTTGCATTGGTAGGGCAAGATGTGGGTTCCTGAAAGAGAATTGGGTTGAATTGTGAGTCTTTTGAGTGTACCCAGCACTCATACATGCGTACACATGTGCTGTCTTACAAAGTCATCAGTAGGGCTTGACTCCTTCAATGTCAGGCTTCTCTATTGTATGTGTACAGGTTAATTGTCCCCTAAACACTATTTCCAGCATTTGGACTTGAATGGAGTTGCATTTTGTCTCTTCCTTTTGAGGATACTGACCTCAATACTGTTTATAGCACTTACCTGTTTTTAGCTCATCCTTCCTTTTGTCGTCTTGTATGTTTTTGTACTCTTGAAAAGGGCTCCCTGTAGGTCCGCATTTGTAGGAAAGGAGGGCAACATCACATGACTTCTTCAGGCTCTTTGTTGGTGTCTTCCCTCTAGTGGTGGTAGACAGGACTCTTGGATCTTGGACAATACTCTGTTCAAAATACAAAATCTCTTCCTATTATATCGTAAATGCAACTTGAACAAAAATCTCCCTGCTAACTCCTTCTCTCTAGCTCTCTTGATAGGGATATCAGGATTCCATCATCTGAGGTTTAGACAGGTGTTAGTTCCCTCTGGATGTGGTCATGCAGGCAGATCCACCTTTTCCCCACAGCTGTGAGAACTAGAATGTTCTGTGAGTTCTATCTAGACAGTGACCATGTTGAAGAATTGTGAGATAAGGCTGGGCATATATTGCTTTAGAGAAAAATTTGAAAGAGAAGACATACAAAGCAATTTCTCCACCCCCAGAGAGTACCAGACTGTAGGCTGGGTCCTGGAGTGAAAGGTGCTGTTCTTTTCCTGCCTTTCTGCCTCTCCCTCAGTTCTCCGTTCCATACGGATGCTGAGGATAAAGTCACCACTACAAGTAAGAAAGTGTTGGTGTTTAGTTCCAGCCTTCCTTCTTTCCAACCAGTATGTTGGTTGGAATTGTAGTTGGAATGGTTGACGAGATTCTTGAAGAGATGAAATTGCTCAAACAGATTTCAGGGTTAGCCAGAAAATTTTCTATTTCTGTCTGAATTTGTCTAGTTTAAAAAAAAGGACCAAAGTAAAGACAGTTTAATTGGAGCAAGAACAGTAGAGCCAATGCATTCTTGGACAACCTTTGAGCTTTCTGAATGAGTTGAGAAGGGGGTACAGGCTGGTCTTTGCCACTTTCAGACCTACCTATTAGGTACAAAAGGTAGGCATTCAGATACAGTCTGGGATGGTGATAGACACTTCTTCTTCTTCTTCTTCTTCTTCTTCTTCTTATTATTATTATTTTTAAAAAGGCTTTAACTTTTTCTTTGACAGTTCCATATTTATGTGTGGGTGTCTCTTACTCATATCTACCCAACAACTACTCCTCTTTGGAGAGAGGCAAGCTTTCCAAGAGTGTGGACACATGAGCAGCCTCGCACTGGTGGACCCTTAAAATCTTAGTCCTTGAGAGAGCCAGATTTGATCCTGTGAAGGCCTCAGGAAGGCCACTGCAAACTCCCTGGAATTGTGTTCTTCTCCCAGGACCCCAAATGATGACCAAGACTGGTCACTAACATGGAAGCAAGACCCTATTACTTACATAGTTCAGGACCCATCCTTACAAGCCAGCAGCATTTCCAATCATTTCTCTCCCTGCAGGCTGACGGATTCAAGGATGCAGCTGGTGCTAGAGGTGTGTGGCACCTTACCTGAGCCAGACCATGAGGCCATGTCACCATGATGTGGGCCCCTCATGGCCTCAGCAGGAACAGAGCACTACAATATTGGCCTGCGCCGAGGAAACAGCTTCAAGCAGAGACATCCCTCAGGCACAGTGTCTGCTTCACCACCTGAGAAACCCTCGGAGGTCAAAGTCTGGTCTCAGGCCCATCAGCAGGTGAAGCCAATCTGGAAACTGGAAAGGAAGCACGTAGGCACACTGTCAGCAGGGCTGGGCACCAGTCTCTTGGGAGTCCCGCCCCAGCCAGCCTATTTCTTTTGCCCCAGCACTCTATGTAGCTCTGGGACTACAGCTGTCATTGCAGGCCACAGCAATCCCTGTTACCTGCAATCTCTCCCTGACTTGTTCAGCAATACTCTGCTGTACCGCCGCACCAACGTGAGGCAAAAACCATACCAGCAACTGGAATCTTTCTGCTTGCGTTCCAGCCCATCAGAGAAAAGACCTTTTTCTCTCCCTCAGAAGGGTCTCCCTATCAGTGTCACTGCCAATAAAGTCACATCTTCTACAGTCTTCCCCATGGCCCAGCCCATGGCGTCTTCACCCACTGATCCATACCTCTCACTGGCAGCAGCTGGGGAAAATCCTTCAAGGAAGAGCCTGTCTTCTGCCATCTCAGGGAAGATTGCATCTCCACTGTCCTCCTACAAGCCCATGCTGAACAACAACTCCTTCATGAGGCCAAATAGCACTAAAGTGCCCTTATCACAAGCCACAGATGGCCTGAAGCCAGTATCCTCATCCAAGATCCAGCCTGTCTCCTGGCATCATTCAGGGGGTACTGGAGACTGTGTATCCCAGCCTGGTGACCGTAAGGTACCCCAAAGCATTGGCGCTGTCTTAGATGATGCCACTGCCCCTAACACCCCGTCTATCCCTAGCACCTTCAATATATCCACAGCCAGTGTTACCTCTTCCCAGTGCAGTCAGAGTAACTTTAGGATGGAGGCACATCCCTGTGGCCTGGATGAAAACCCGGATTCCCAGAGCGCTACTAAAGAGGTACACTTCACTGAGGCTGTGAGGAAGTTGACTGCAAAAGGCTTTGAGAAGATGCCACGGCAAGGCTACCAGTTTGAGCAGGCTTGTTTTGTGAATCCCAGCTTCCAGTGGGGTCTTCTCAACAGAAGCAGGCGGTGGAAACCTCTGATGGGCCAGCGGTTTCCTCAGGAGGATATTGGATTAGACAGTGGGATCCTTCCTGGTGCCTCAGACACTTTGGGGTTGGACAGTACAGTCTTTTGTACCAAAAGGATCAGCATTCACCTCCTTGCCTCACATGTCCATGGGCTCAACCCCAGCCCTACCTGTGGGTCTATAGTTGACCCCCAATTACTTGGAGAAGACAGAGCTCCTGTTCCCCCTTCTTCCCTCCAGCCTCTTGGTGTAGCTGAAGTGGCCACCCGCCTTTCTTCTGTCCATCTTGGCCAGCCTGGGAAGGAGCCTGAGGAAGCCAAGGAGCTGAGCTCAAGTGCTAGGGGTAGTTGGTAAGTTGCACCCTGTCTTTGGTTCATTTAGAACAGTACAGTAAGTAGTTAGACCATAATCTGGGGACACTGCTACCCTCTACCTCTGATAGTTGGTTTTATTTTTTAGCTGTCCTACAAGTTTTAGTTTTCGCTCTAATGTAGGGATTGATTTTAAGGGGGGGAAGGAAAACTAGCTTGCAGACTAATTCTTGCTTTTGTAAACAGTTTTATTGGATGCAGCCTTGTCCATTTATTTACTATGGTTTTTTGTCTGCTTTCTTGCTACAACAGTACAGTTGGAAAGTTGTGACTGAATGACCTACAAAACTGAAGCTGTTTACTGATAGTTCCTTTGGAGAGTTTGCCCATCCCTGTTTTAGGTTATTACCAGGGGAGAAGTAAGAATTCCAGACACCACATCTTAGGATCTGTGACTTTTCTACTTACTCCAAACCAAATTGTATTTCCATGCATTCTTGGTATGATAGCAATTCAGAGTTGAAGACATAGACATAGTTGGTTCCTTCTCCTGTGTCTTGTTACTGTTCCAGAACCTTGATCCACCAAGGCCTTCTGAGTTCCCAGTGAGCATCCCAAGGACATATAAATTACCAGATACTCACTGATGACTTTTGTATGCAGAATTTTAAACTTACATACTGTAAAGAGACTTCAAAGAAAATGATATTCAAATAAGGGATGTACAACTGAGGAACTATGGCTGGACCTAAATTCTGAGGACCTGAGAAATAGTTTATGAGGTCCAGGCAAGAAATAGCAGATTAGTGATGAGACTGTTACTGGGAGACAGTGAAGGAATGAGACTCCAGTGTGACTTCTTTTATGGAGTTGGCCTGGGTGGAGGCATGATTCTTTTCTTTCAGTTCAGCTACTGACCTCCAGCCAAACCAGGTGGAGCCTGAAGATACAGAAGATGAACTAGGAGATGGTTTGGAAGATTGCTGCAGCCATGATGAAAATGACGAAGAGGAAGGTAAGTAAGGAATCCTTTTGCCTCTTACTATGGGGTTTGGTCACTGTCCCCTAGGGAAGGGGGATAACAGTGTATGCCAGGCTTGACTGACATTATCCTGGATCAGTCATTTGCTTTGGAGGCCTAACTTGGGAGCTTGTGAGGGCCTTTGGTCTCTAGCCCCTCTGTCCCACTGGTCTTGCCTCCTCTCATCTGTTAAGTTCAAGGAATGCAGTGCAGAGCAGGAGTGGTGCTCATTCCTCCCTCAAGAAGGGCTGACAGCCGGGGTGTAGAAATAGTTGCCTGGGCTTGGTGAGGGTGCACATGCAGCACCGTCTTCTGCTGAGGATTTCTCTGTTCTTCCTCTACAGGAGACTCAGAGTGCTCTTCCTTAAGTGTTATCTCCCCCAGCGAGTCAGTGGCAATAATATCTCGGTGAGTGCTATGCCGATCATTGGCAGATGCTCATTCCTTACACTTGAAGGTTGTAATGACATTACCCTAACTGGGCCTAAGAACCCTAATTCATTCTCCTCAAGTTTCTTGTTTGTTTGTTTTGTGTATACTTGTAGTTTAAGAAATGTTTGTTTTGATTTATTTTATTTTTTTATTTTTTTGAGACAGGGTCTCTAGATAGCCCTGGCTGTCTTGAAACTCAGTATGTACATCAGGCAGGCTGGCCTTGAACTCACAGAGATCTGCCTGAGTGTTGTGATTACGCACCATTATGCCATTTAAGTCCTTTTGTAGTGCAAATACTTTGGAATGCTATGTCAAAAGATATTGAAAGCTTCTGTATTTTTATTCTGTAAAAGGCTTTTAGAACTTATTTAAGGACTCTTATTTAAACCACATTTGGACCAAACAGTGGCTCAGAGTGTAAAGCTGCTTGCTTCCAAGCCTGACAGCTGAAGTTCAGTCCCTGGACCCCATGCTGGAAGAAGAGGACCAATCTTCTCCCCCAAAAGTTATCTTCTGTCATCTGTATGTGCACTTTAGCATGTGTGCACCCCCAGCACACATACACACAAATAAATAAAGGTTATTAAAATTAAAAATAAGCAAAGAGGTACTTGTATTAGTTAGGGTTTTTATTGCTGTGATAAAACACCATAACCAAGGCCGGGCGGTGGTGGCGCACGCCTTTAATCCCAGCACTCGGGAGGCAGAGCCAGGCGGATCTCTGTGAGTTCGAGGCCAGCCTGGGCTACCAAGTGAGTCCCAAGAAAGGCGCAAAGCTACACAGAGAAACCCTGTCTCGAAAAACCAAAAAAAAAAAAACAAAAACAAAAACAAAAAACACCATAACCAAAAGCAGCTTGGGGAGAAAGGGGCTTATGTCATGTCAGCTTACACTTCCATATCCCAGTCCATCATGAAGGGAAGTCAGAGCAGGAACTCAAGGCATAACTGAGGCAGAAGCCATGGAGGAACACGTCTTACCTGACTTGTTCCTCCTGGCTTGATCAGCTTGCTTTCTTATATACCCCAGGCCCACCTGCCCAGGGATGGCACCACCCACAGTGAGGTAGCGGGGTCCTCCCCCATTAATCATTAACCAAAACCCAACAGACTTGCCTACAGGCCAATCTTACAGAGGCATTTTCCCAGTTGAGATTCCTTCTTCCCAGATACGGCTAGATTCGTGTCAGTTTGAGGAGATTTATTTCATCTTTAATGGGTGTGTGTAAGTTGGTGCAGGTGCCTGTAGGGTCCCAGTGAAGGTGTTCTAAGCAGTTATGAGTTGCCTGATGTAGATGCTAGGAACTGAACTCAGATCTATTGCAAAGCTGAAACCATTTCTCTAGCCCCAAATAAGACACTTTTGGTGCTAGGTGCCATGGCATTAATCTTAGTTCTCCAGAATCTGATGCTGGATAAATACTGTGAATTTGAGGCCAGCCTATACAAGCTCAAAAAACAAAGAGTAAACCATATTCTCCAGCATAGTCTTCTTTGTTTCCCTTCCAGCCTTGCCTCAGAATTAGGCCTGTCTTCATTAATTAAACTCTTTAATCATTTGTTTAAAAAAAAGAGAGAACTCCTGAATTATTGAATATTGAAGGTTTTTCTCTTCTAAAAATACAAAGGATTGGAAAATTAAGGGTGACAAGATGGCTCAGCTGGTAAGGCACTTGCTACTGAACCTGATGACCTGAGTTCAAGCCCCAGAATTAACATGGTGGGAGAGAGAAGCAACTCCCTCAAGTGTCCCTGACTTGAATGACACTGGCAGTCATGTACGCACAGCCCATAATAAGTAAATGTCTGGGTTAGCATGAACAAAGCTGTCATGTCTCTGTAAATAAGATGGTGTGGCGGCAGCAGCAAACCAGCAAGGTGAAGGCAGAGGTGTCTGGAAATGGGAGAAATGAAATTCGATCTTTCTGTGAAGGGAACAGAAGTCCTGGCATGTGTGTCCTCAGTATGTTGCATGATTTGTCTCTTTAAGCTCACCCTGTCTTGGTTTCATAAAAGTGAAGCTGGTTCTGGTTGCAGATACTAGATGTCAGTTAAGTGCCTCTGTTTGCTATAAGAGAAAGATCATAGATCTACTGAATTGGAGTCCTGCCTTTTCACATACAAGAGTGGCTGTGTGTTCATTTGTGGGCCATCATCAAGAAAGCTGCACACCCCTTTAGCCTTCTAGATGGAGAAGATAAATTTCATGGGTGAAGGATTTAGCTTGCTGGTAGAGTACTTGGCTAGTGTGAGGCCTTGGGTTTGATCTCAAGCTCCATCAAAGAAAAATTGGCTGTGTAGCCAGGCTGGCTTTGAGCTCATGGTAACCTTCTTGCTCCAGCCTATAGAATACTGAAATTACAAATGTGAACCACCATGCCTAGTTTCCTCCGTTATTAAAAAAGTTACATTTGACAACATAGGAAAAATCAATAAATCAGATGGATCCTTGCCTTGTCCCCAAACTCAGAAGCTCAGGTGATGCCCCTGCCTCCCAGCAATAGTTGTGTTGCATTTTCTGCTGCTGTGCAGAATCATGTGATATTAGCAATGGAAGACATTTGAAACCAGCGAAAATACTGAGAGCCGTTGAAGGAGATTAAATGTTCCAGGATCGTAGCTTATAGCCTTGCCTAAGGATAAGTTCAGTGCCCTTTCATTATGCTGTTTGTTCTGTCTCCTTTTAAAAACTGTGTGTGTGTGTGTGTGTGTGTGTGTGTGTGTGTGTGTGTGTGTGTGTGTCTGGCTGGCTTTCTGTCCGTCCGTCTGTCCCCGTCCATCCGTGATCTCTTGGAACCGGAGTTATGGGTAGTTGTGAACTGAAATATAGATGCTGGAAAATGAACCCAGATCCTCTGCAAGAACAAGTGCTCTTAGCCACTGAGCCGTTTCTCCAGCCCCTAGTTTTTTAAGAAGGGTCTCGTACAGCCCTGGCTGGCCCAGACCTTGTGACTGTAGATGATAGAACGACCCCAGCATGTGCCACTACTACTGCCACACTCTACTGATACGTGTCATTAGCTTCACCATTCTTGTTGAGGCTGTTTGGGTTGTTTCCAACTTTGAACCTTCGTAAGTAAGGTTACTGAACGGAATCCCGCCCTTATTTTATGTGAACATGAGTGTTTTTAACAAAATCTCAACTGTTCGATTTTACCAATAGAGACTCTCTGGGAGCCAGATGCTGGGGTGAAAGCCTGCTAACTCAGGCAGAGAAAGCACCTGGCTGACCTTCCTCCTCTGACATCCCAGAAGTCTCCCTCTTCTCAAGAACTACACTGTCTTAAAAACTCTTAATAATCCTATGTTCCCTTCCTGTCAGCTGGTTGCCTGCTCCACCTCTTGACCTATGGTTGACTTTATTTTAATCCTATTTACATTATTTGAGCAGAAAGCTTAAAAGTGTGTGCTAGGGCTGAGCTGTACGACAACTAGAAACAGGTTTTTCCAGTAATAACACAATCTTGGGGTTCACAGTGTGATGAAATATCCTGCAATGCACCAGTCTTTATTTCTCGGAGCCATGGGTCCGTCCAGAAATGCATTTGCTAGCTGTAGGGTGGACGGATGCTTTCAGTGCCTCCGTATCTTCCTGCCTTGTCTCTGTTCTGTAGCATGGCTCGTTCTCTTCAGTTTTCCTTGTTTGGTGAGGCATGGTGGTACATGTCTAATGCCTGCACTTGAGAGGCTGAGGTGGGAAGATTAGGAATTTGAGACCAGCCTTGCCTTTCTGTAGAAACTCCTACCTTTAAAACAAATTTTAAAAATCATAAGTTATGGAACACTGAATTATTTTACATATAGAGCTTGTTTCTGTTGTACTGAAAATAACAAGAGTAACTTTTTAAAAAAAGTATTGTCACAGTTCTAGGGATCAAGCTCGGGGCCTTCTCTGCTAGGCAAGGGCTCTGCTACTGAGATATTTGTTTTTTTCTTCTTTTCTTTACAATGTGAAAATTAATCTTACGGTAATATTTATGGCTCATATCAGTTCAGTGTAAAGACCCTGGCCCAGGGTCCTCCTCCCTCTGTCTATGAGATCCGGACCTGGGTTGCCATCAGAGTCGAGAGTAGAGAAGGACACGAGCCAGCCATGTTTTCACATGAGCCAAAGCTTAGAACACGTTTCACTGTTGCTTTTCTTTCTTTTGTTCTTTCCTCACTTAAAATATTTCTGGGCCAGGCGGTGGTGGCGCACACCTTTAATCCCAGCATTTGGCAGGCAGAGGCAGGTGTGATCTCAGTGAGTTTGAGGTCAGCCTGGGCTACAGAGTGAGTTCCAGGACAGCCAAAGCCAAAGCTACATAGAGAAACCCTGTCTGGAAGAAACCAAAAACAAGACACCAACATTTGTCTCTTCCTTTCAGTTATCACTGTCATCCTTTTCCTCCTCCCCCACCTTGTTGTAGTGTAGCAGTCTTCTCCTTTCTCCTAGTGTCCACCCAGACTCCCTCTTTCAGAACTCCTTCTGGGGATCCCCCAATCTGTGACTTACCATGGGATGTGTTGGAGATGTACTATCAGAGTGTTGGGCTCTTTGACACTTGGTGGTGTCCATAACTATAGGCAGGTTAGCACTGTAGGAGTTCATATTTGCAGAATGACTATTAAACACTTGTCTTTTCAGAGTCATATGCAATCCTGTTAACACCTCAAAGCTGTCACTTTCCCATGCTCTGTTTGTTTTCCATCACAGGAACTGCGTGGATTTAATGTCCAAATCCCTTCCCAATCATGAGAAAGTTGTACGACCAGCCCTCATCTATAGTCTCTTCCCCAATGTGTCCCCTACCATTTATTTTGGAACTCGGGATGAAAGAGGTAAATGTAACCAAGGGACAAAATTCAGAGGAACTCACAGGAGGATGCTAGCTAACCTGGGTGGAGGGGACAAGGTGGGAGAGCTCTTCCAGAATGGCTCTTGTAGTAGTTATTGCCCTGTGCTCAGTTCTCACAGGGATTAGGTTCAATAGTGGACTTTGCATGTCTGTCCTTTGTTGGCCTTTCTCAGTCTCATAATCCCTGACTTAGCACACGGCCTCTAATCGGTTTCTTTCCCCTTCCAACCTTTCCTTTGCTCCTCACTTCTGCACAGCCCCCTTTCCATAAAGTGCACTTCTCTAAAACCTGATCTGGAACATTTGTAGTGATCTGTCTGCCCAGGAAAGGATGGTACCACTGCCATCTTTTTCATCTCCTCACTGGGACCCTCCTGCCCTTGCCTTTCCCCAGTGGAGAAGCTTCCCTGGGAACAGAGGAAGCTTCTGCGGTGGAAGATGAGCACAGTGACCCCCAACATAGTCAAGCAGACCATTGGACGGTCGCACTTCAAAATCAGCAAGAGTGAGTTACTTTTCCACTGACCTCCTTGCCCTGCCAGATGGGGTTTGGACAGGAAGAGCGCCTTAGAGACCCCTTGTTGTATGTGGGGACCCTGTCTTGAAGCTTCCAACCTCATAGAAGGGTGTAACTCTAAAAATCCCCTGGGCTGAGCCAGTTGCTCAGAATTAAGAGGCAGAAGACCATTGTTTTGGCTTAAAAATCCTCTGGGCTGAGCCAGTTGCTCAGAATTGGGAGGCAGAAGACCATTGTTTTGGCTCTGGTCTTAAGGCCTCATGTAGGACAGCTCCATGGTAACTCTTAAATCACCTTTGTGAGTCCAGCAGTGAGGCCTTGTTCTGTCCCAGAGTCTGAGCTATTAAGTGAGACCGACTTTCTATTGCCTTCTGCAGGGAATGATGACTGGCTGGGCTGCTGGGGTCACCACATGAAGTCTCCTGGTTTTCGATCCATTCGAGAGCATCAGAAGGTGGGCCCTTTCCAAGGACTAGGACTAGGCCAGGATGAGAGTGTTGTTGGGGCAGTGAGAGGGAACATTGGAGAGCATTCACGTGAGGACAGTTGGAGAGGAGAGTTCTGGAGAACACAGTGGGGGTCTTAGCAAAGTGTCTCCCACCCCAGGCCTGTTGCTGCTCAGCTGATTTTCTTTCTGTGTCTTGAGAGGCCTTGTCTGTTTTCAGTTGGATGAGTTTCCTGTTACCACTAACTGCTTCTACTCCACAAGCTACGTTTATGTCACGAGTGTTCTGTGGTTCTGTTGGAACACTGTGTCCTCATGCCCCTAGATTTCCCCGTGGTCTTGTCTCACATGCTGTCATGGGAAAATAGGTAATAGTTTTTCCTTTGTATTCCAAATGACTGTCACGACTGTTCCAGTTTGCTTCTCTCTTGCTGTGATAAAGCACTGGCCAAAAGCAGTCTGGAGAGGAAAGGGTTACTTTGGCTTACAGCTCAGTCTGTCACTGAGGGAAGCTGAGGCAGGAGCTGAGTAGAGACTGTGGAGGAACACTGCTTACGGGCTCCTTCTCCATGGTTTGCTCAGCTTGCTTTCTGCCTAGGTGGGCCTGGGCCCTCTCACCTCAATAGTTAGTTAATCAAGAAAATGCCCCCATAGACACAGGCACAGGCACAGGCTAGTCTGGTGGAGGCAGTTCCCTGGTTAGTTCACCCTTGCCGGGTGACTCTGGTTTGTGTCTAGATGGTGGCAGAAAAAGGAACATGAACTTTGCGGGGGATGCTGGAGTGTTGGGGTGGGCGGGCCTTCTCTTGTTCTTCTTGGTCTCACCTCTGCCTTCCCCTCTACTTGCCTTTTTGCCTTCTGTAGCTAAACCACTTCCCAGGCTCCTTCCAGATTGGGAGGAAGGACCGGCTGTGGCGGAACCTGTCTCGCATGCAGAGCCGTTTTGGCAAGAAGGAGTTCAGTTTCTTCCCCCAGTCCTTCATCCTGCCCCAGGATGCCAAGCTCCTGCGCAAAGCCTGGGAGAGCAGCAGCCGCCAGAAGTGGATTGTGAAGCCAGTGAGTGGGGCAAAGGGAGAAGTAGATGATGGGACGAGAGGGAAAGACAGCAGATCTCATCTCCTTCCCTTTGACTTCTAGCCAGCATCTGCTCGAGGCATTGGCATTCAGGTCATTCACAAATGGAGTCAGCTCCCCAAGCGCAGGCCCCTCCTGGTACAGAGGTGAGCCTGTCTAGCTCACATTCCTCTCCACCTTCCTGTCTTCTTGGTCTCTGAATTCCCTTCTTAGAGTGTTGTACCTCGTGACCTCCCAGCCGAAGACCTTCCTTAGTCAACTGTTGAAGATTTTCACCACAGCTCCTTACTCATTCGGCTGGTGTAAAGGTAGCCTTTCCTCTCCGTAGGTATCTACACAAACCCTACCTCATTAGTGGCAGCAAATTTGATCTTCGGATCTACGTTTACGTTACTTCTTATGATCCTCTACGGATTTACCTCTTTTCGGATGGACTCGTCCGCTTTGCCAGTTGCAAGTATGTGCTGGTGGTGAGGCATTCCCCTGACACTGGGAGATTTCCTTTCCTCGGGATGACGTCACTGAGCAGAAAAGGAACAGATAGCTCAGTAGTGGTTTTTGTCAGTAAGGAAGGTGGGAGGGTGGGAAATGAGGAACGAATTCCTGAGCTTGCCGAGTGGATTAGCACTTGTCCTTTATCTCCTTCCTGGGGAAATAGTTGGCCTCTTCTCCATCTGCTCTCGCCATCATGCCTCTGCCATTTTCTCACTTCCAGGTATTCACCTTCCATGAAGAGTCTTAGCAACAAGTTCATGCACCTGACCAACTACAGTGTCAATAAAAAGAATGCCGAGTACCAGGCCAACGCTGATGAGACAGCCTGCCAGGGCCACAAATGGTACTGAGGGCAGTGTGTCCTGATCAAAACTCTGTCTTGAACCTAGGAAGGGCTTTCTTTGCCTTTGGGAGGTTTGGGGCAGGAGTTGAGGAATATTAGTGCATTTGTCATTTCAGAATTGGTCTGTTTGCATCCAAATGCATCTCTTTCTTATGTCCAGATACCATTGGGGAGATACAAAGAAGGTGTCTTTACCTCCTTACTCCTTATTTTTTCTCATCACTCATTTCTAGGACTAAGCACAAGTCCTTCCTTCTCTCCCTTCAGGGCACTGAAGGCTTTGTGGAATTACCTGAGCCAGAAGGGAATTAATAGTGATATCATCTGGGAGAAGATAAAGGATGTTGTTGTCAAAACCATCATCTCGTGAGTTTCAGTGCTTCTTTGGCTGTTGGGTGTGCCATGAACCCTCATGTTTTCTCCTTGCCCCTCTGCTGTGCCCTGAAGCTGTGCCCTGAAGCTGTGCCCATTTTGTGTTTCAGTTTTGAGGACAGCAGATAGGAAGAAGTAGAGTTAAATTCTGCTTTCTTAGTTTTCTGTTAATGTGATAAAACACCATGACCAAGGCAACTTATAAAAGAAAGCATTTAATTTGGGATTTAGGATTCCAGGGAGCTAGCACAAGGCTTGGGGGCTAACTGGGAATAGTTTGGACTTTTGAAACCTCAAAGCCCACCACTAGTGACACACCTTCTCCAATAAGGCCACACCTCTTAATCCTTCCCTAACAGTACACCAACTGGGAACCAACTGTTCAAATATATGAGCCTAGGGAAGCCGTTCTCACTCAGACCACCATACCTCTCATTTACCAAACTTCATCAAGGTGATGGCCCAGATCAGGCACATCTCTTAAGAGCTACTGTTTTGGGATGGGAGTGGATGGTGTTCGTGATTGAGATGGTCTGATGCTGCCAAGATTATTTCCCTGCTTTCTGCATGGGGATTGTACGCATACATCCCCTGTTGGCTCTGAGGAGGCACTTTAAAAGAGAAAGTTGATTCTGCCCTCCTAATTCAAGATATCCCACCGGCAGGTCAGAGCCCTACGTGACCAACTTACTGAAGTTGTATGTGCGGCGCCCCTACAGCTGTCATGAACTCTTTGGTTTTGACATCATGCTGGATGAGAACCTAAAGCCCTGGGTCCTAGAAGTCAACATTTCCCCAAGGTAGGTGGTACTGTTAGTTACTCTGAGTAGAATCCACCTTTCATCCTCAGAATCCCTGTCATTATCGTCTTGTTGACTTGGGAAGGTCTCTCTCACTAGGATATGTATCTTCCTGTCATGGTCTATACTCATTCACTGATACTTTGCTGTTAACTTAAGGATCTTTGAGAATAGAAAAGTGTTATTAAAAGTTGTTGATCCCTACCATTTTCTAGCAAACCAAGGGCGTGGGCAAGTTCACCAAGCTGCATGAGGGTATTTGTTGTCTTTGAGGGTATTTGTTTGGTTGTTGTTGGTTTGTTTGAGTCAGGGTTTCTCTGTTGTAGCTCTGGCTGTTCTGGAACTCACTCTGTAGACCAGGCTGGCCTTGAGCTCACCTGCCTCTGCTTACTGAGTGGTGGGATTAAAGGCGTGCGCCACCATACCCAGCTGAGCATATTTGCTGAAGATGCTCACACATGTGGTATTGGGGTTTCTTTTGTTGTAAAGAAGCCAGGAAATAAGAAACCCTGATTTTGATGGAGGACCCCAAATCATTCTGGAGTGCTGCTTTGACCCTGGTTTGCGTTCTTCCCCTGCAGCCTCCACTCCAATTCTCCCCTGGACATCAGCATCAAAGGCCAGATGATCCGAGATCTCCTGAACCTGGCAGGCTTCGTTCTGCCCACCATGGAGGATATCCTCTCCAGTTCCAGCAGCCCCAGCAGCTCCAGTGGCTCCAGCACCAGGTCTGCTTCTCAGCTTCCCTAGGTTGGGATGGCAGCAGGAGCAGCCCATTGTAATTTGGGGAAGGAATGGGTTTGGGAGCCTCTCGCTTGCGCTTGCGTGGTCTCCTTTATGGCTCAGTCTGCTTCTGCTGTCTGTCCACATACCACTGCCATATCAGTACCCTGGAAGTAAGTCTGATTACTTTACTTAGGTTCAGAATCTCCACAGGACCCAAGGATCAAATTTAACCTCCATACCTGGATATTGGAGGCCCCAGCCATTTTTCCTGGGTGTATGTTTCTATTCTGCTTGATTCTGGTGCCCTGGCAGATCCTTAAGGACTATGTAGTGTTCTTTCATCTGCTTATGTGGTTTCTTCATTCTAAAGATGTCGTCATTCAGATTCTCTATCCATCAAAACCTAGTTCTAAACATCTTTCTGAAGCACTTCAGTGTGGAGTTTTTCCTTCATCGCTCCAAAGTTTTGAAACTATTCTTGAGGAAACTAATGTTTAGTAAGTACGGGGGGGGGGGGGTAGTTAAGGAAATATAGTTTATCCACTCAATTCTGTAGCCTGCATATTAGTATTGTAGTTTATAAATAAGGACATTGAAGATCCTATAACAGTAATCGATTCAGCCCAAGAGAATGAGAGGGTAGAGTACGAATTCTGGCTCCCAGCAGAACATGCTGTTTCACACCTGTGATCCCAGCACTTAGAGGTGCAGGCCAGGACATCTCATGCAATAGAGATTAGTCTGGGATACAGAGTGAGACTCTATCTTAAAACACAAAAAATAAACAAAAAAGGTGATTTTCTTGGTAACTGACCCACTTTACCCACTGTGTGTTTCTGGAGGTAAACTTGGCCTTGTCCTGCAGTTACCTGAATTATTCCATTTGCCAAAAGGGAGTCAGTTCTTTCTGTTTGACCTGTGAGAGGTAGATCCAAGTGGACTCCCTGAAGCTTACAAGAATTGTTGAAGTTTACAAAAAGTAATAAAAATTTTATGTAGGTTAGCATTACCTACCACTATTTGTAATCTGTATTGAAATCCATATTGGAGAGAAAGTTGTAGACTCATGTCGTTGAGTCAGAGTAAAAGCTTGGGAACCCAAAAAAATGATTTTGTATTAAAAGCATCTGTGAGTTTCTCTCCTTTCAGAGCCTGGTAGCAAGGTCAGCTGTCTTCCTCAGCTGGAGACCTGGTAGTTCTAGGAAGGCCTGATTTTTACAAACGAAGAGAAGGATGCTATTGCCCTGGGGAGGAGCTGGTATGCTTGTTGCTGTTAGTCACCAGGCGGTGGTGGCACACGCCTTTAATCCCAGCACTCGGGAGGCAGAGCCAGGCAGATCTCTGTGAGTTCAAGGCCAGCCTGGTCTACAGAGTGAGATCCAGGACAGGAACCAAAACTACACAGAGAAACCCTGTCTCAAAAAATGAAAAACAAAAAACAAAACAAAACAATACAGTTAGTCAATATCTCCAGTGATATGAGATATGAGGATAAATTGTAGTAGGAAATATATGTATCAATTACAATGACAGAGACTTACCTACTACCTAGAAGGTTGCCCTAGGCTCCGGCGGCTTCGTTGAGCAGTGGTCTCTCTTTGGCTGCCGTACAGGACAGCAGTAAATCTTCATCTACAACATAGAGCAGCATGGCTACCAGACCCAGGTCTGAGAGATAGGGTAGTCAACCCAACAGTGTCCATAGCTTGGGTAGAGCCCTGGTGGCAAGTTGAGGCATGGGGAAGTTTTGCCCAGTGTGACCACAAATCAGGTAGAGTCATGTTCCATCTATCTTCTTTGGATACCTTGGAGTTCCCACTAGGAGCTGGCATTTCTGTCTATCATTGGAAGATTTTGTTTTTAAGAGTTACTTGTTGATTATGTGTATAATATTCTTCCTTCATGTATGCCTGCATGCCAGAAGAATGCACCAGATCTCATTATAGATAGTTGTGAGCCACCATGTGGGTGTTGGGAATTGAACTCAGGCCCTCTGGAAGAGCAGCCAATGCTCTTAACCTCTGAACCAGCTCTCCAGACCCTGGCAAGTTTTTTTTTTTTTTTTTTTTTTTAAATTAAAAATGCCTTATTCATCAGATCTCTGAAGAGTTTGAGGACCATAATCTATTAAGTATTTAATAGATTTCAACAAACTTGTTTTAAGTTACTTGTTTTAAACATATACAGGAGGCTAAATAAAACTTGTCACTAAATGAATTATATAACTCTTTAGAAGTTAGTCTTTTATCGTGCACCATTATAGAGCATCATAGTTTCTTGTATGGCTCAGTTTATCCAAATAGCTGAAACTTAACAAAGTTAGCAAAGGCAAAGAGGCTAAATCATATATTATTGTGAACCTGAGTAGACCTTAGGAATTTATAAATCCTTTTTTTAAAAGATTTATTTATTATGTATGCAGAAGAGGGTGCCAGATCTCATTACAGGTGGTTGTGAGCCACCATGTGGATGCTGGGAATTAAACTCAGGACCTCTGGAAGAACAGTCAGTGCTCTTAACCTCTGAACCATCTCTCCAGCTCGAATTTATAAATCTTATTATCAAACATACCTATGTTGTTCCTTATTTAAAATTTTTTTTAGAAGCCTAGTGTTGAACAGAGTTAGCAAAGACGTAAGTGGTTAGACGTACATTTCTAAGTTAAGTTCTGTTAACCAGAGTATACCTTTATAACCTTGGGAATTTCTTATCATACAAAAATACATACTAATCCAAAATATTTTGGAGACTTGCTGTTGCTTCCTTAGTCTAAAAGGAGATACAGTGATAAACCAAGGACTCAGTAAGACTAAGAGGTTTTATAGGTGTTACCTTAGTGGTCACCTTAAGATGGTAAAGTCATATGCCATGTATCCTTTAACCTTAGTAAAGATGGCTGCCAACCATGTGGTTACTATTTAAAATATCTTTTGGTAAGTTCATGTTTTTAAACAAGAGTTGAATCCAAGTTACATGTGTAGTAAGTTGTAGTCAATTAAGATTACCCACGTAAGATTTAGCTATAAACCTTTTGTTATCTTTCAAGCCAGATTTAGGTAATGATTTTTATAGATTTAGTAACCATGCCCAATTAACTTAAAAATCTTGAGAGAGTTTACAGCATAATCGTAAGGGATTTTTTGAGAGTAGAACGTGGAGAAATTATAGAGTAAAAGATTTTTAAGTGGGAAGTAGAAAAACCTTAAAGATAAGAGCCTTGGAAGTGTAGAGCAGAGGAAATTTAGATACAAGCGATTTGGGGATCTTTTTTTGTTCAGTGGCAGAAGTTGTTACCATATGAGAGAATTTGAAAATGGAGCATACAACCTTTGGCCATTGATCTGTGTTGAGGCCAAGTTGTTTGTAGTCCAAGAATGAAAGAGAGTTGGTTGTAAAATGAAATTCTACAGGCAAAGACACATCTTCCACAGTGTAAACAAATACTCTGCAAAATTTCCCCCTTTTTGTCTAAATAAAAAGGGAAGGTTTTAACTCTAACACAGTAAAACTATAAACAATAAGGACAATTATCAGCTAAGAATTTACATCACAATGTCCAGTCCATTTGTATTTGGCAAATTCAGAGAATCTATTGTATTACCTGTCCTACCTCAGTGAGTCCAAAGTTTTATACCTAAACCATTTTCTATTATAAGTTGTGTTACCATCCTAAAAATATCTTTTTAGACCTTAAAACCTTTTCTTAAAGAGTCCAGAGTCTTATACCTAAACCATTTTCTATCATAAGTTATATTACCATCCTAAAAATACCTTTTTAGACCTTAAAACCTTTTCTTAGATAAACATGCTTTTATGTTTCTCAACCTTAGACACTTTTTCCCTCTTTTGTGAATTTCTTTTCTGAATTTGGTAACAAGGAAAACTGTAACTATAACTGTCTATCTAGTCTTCAACTCCATCAGAGACCTGAGAAGGATATAATATTACCTGAGTAACAGGACATGCAGAGCAAGCAATTTCCAGACTATAGAAATGACAAAAACAGCTGGGTGGTGGTAGCACACACCTTTAATCCCAGCACTTGGGAGGCAGAGCCAAGCGGATCTCTGTGAGTTTGTGGCCAGCCTGGACTACAAAGCAAGTTCCAGGACAGGCACCAAATCTACACAGAGAAACCGTATCTCGAAAAAAACAAACAAACAAACAAACAAACAAATGACAGAAACAGCTGGCTGCCAGGGCAGTCACCCAAGGTTCCTTTGCAATGTTGGGGCATCCATCTTCAGCCTACAGGCCTAGAATATCTGACAAGACTTTTTTGTGAAACAGGAAATTTTTGAAGAACTGTTCTACCTTGTCTTGGCAAAGTTTGGCAGTTGCCTTCTTTTGTGTCCTGCTTGTCCAATTTGGACAGCATGCCATCAGCAGTTGAGGCAAGGGCAATTTCTTGCCCAGTGGCCAACTTCGCCACAATAAAAGCAAACTTCGTATGGAGGTCCTTTGATGTCTATCATCTTTTTTTGAAGTAAATTGGTGCTGCCAGGAGCAGACTTGTCTTACTGTCATCAAAAGCCTTAGGTTATTAAAACATTTTAAATGCCATATTCTGTAGGTCTCTGAAGTGTTTGAAAGACCATCTGTCTATCTAAAATATACTCTGACCTTGAAAATATACTTAACATGGCCACAAATTTAATTGTTAGGTGACTATTAACCTGTATTTTTTAATTATACTAAATAGTTTATAATAATAACTTTCAAGGACTAGAAATTTACATTACATTGTTAAATGAGCTGCATAGGTACAATACCTTAAACAAAAGTGGAAACACACACACACACACACACACACACACACACACACACACACACACTGTAACAAAATAACCTTAAATTTGTATCAATATATCCAAAACTATCTTAAGAGTAGAAACATATTGAGTAATTTCTAACAAAAATAACATTAAATTTGTATCAATATACAAAACTATATTAAGAGTAGAAACATACATTGAGTATTTTCTAACAAAAATAACATTAAATTTGTATCAGTATACAAAAATCTATACTAGGGTAAAATATTTGTGATTAATAGTTGCTTTTTAGTTTAAAGTAGATTCAATAATCTACTTTTTATCCTAGCATTCCTGTATTCCCCCACACACACACACTTTTCTTTTTTAAAAAAGAGATCCTTGAATCTAACCTCTCTAACCCCACTAAATGATGACAAACATCCATAACTCACCGAACAAGCAAAAACCACCAACTCCACCTCTAGGGGTCATGTTTTCTCAACTGTTTTCTGTTGTCTAGAGCGCTGGCATTTTTAGAGGACCCTAAGAAAATTGGGATAATGATCAAGTCCTGGGAGAGCCAGCTCTTACTATTTTTGTTTAATCTCTATGTGATGGGAAAGTGTAGAGTTTATCTGAAGCCTTGGCTGGATAGTCTGTATGGCCAAACCATCTTAGCTAGCAGCTTTGAAGTTGTTCTAGATGCAGAATTTTGATGAAATTGCAACAGAAGCATTCTGAGAGGTTGGATCACCTGGGTCCTTGTCTTTATTGTGTCTAATCTTTTTTCTGAAAACACACAAACTCTTAGAGGTAATATATATAAAATCTGTGTTAACACAAGTATGGAATGTGCAGTGTATACTAGTCAACTAAAGATCATTTTTTGTTCTATGTTTGTGCAGGTAAAAGACATCTGTCAACTTTATAAGTCTTTTTGGACTGCATAACCAAACTGTCATAAGGACTCTGTAGCTAGCCAACAAGATTTATTTCTCATCCAGTCTCAGAGCTGTTCCCATAGTAGAGGGATAAGCCTGTCCTGTAGTCTTTCTTGTTTTTTTTTTTCCTTCATGTCTGTAGCCAAGATTTTCAGGTCTCTCCTGATCAATCTGACCTTTATTAATTTTAAAAGAGAACCATAACTTGTTGTTTCCTGTGGAAACAAAGGCATAACCTCTCCCCCAATGCAACACATTTCCTGACTTCCATTTTGAAGCCAAGATAGTCTTAAAATATATAGGTTGGTTTAATTTAGCAGTTTCCATTATCCATTTAAAAAATTCAAAGTCAACAGAGCACCATACAGGATCTAGATGCCCTGTATATTTCCATCCTTATGTGGCTTATTCTTTTTCTATTATTTCTTTAAAGACCTTATTGTTTTTAAACTATTTTTTTAATGACTATACCCATTTTTTTACTGTATCTGTTTAAAGGTTTTCTTGGTCTGGACCACTGTACTCTGCGTCTGCAGTCTTCTCTGACCAGGGGAGACAAACCTTAAATGGCGAGGCTACCTGCAGCATTGGTGGCTGGCTTCACCTTGTTCAGTTTGGTGGGAGCCTAGCCGTGTGTCTGTATCTGTACTGTGTAATTACCAGCCGGAGCCTTATTGCCCCAGCTCTGGGAATTTGCTCAGTCTAAGTAGCAGGTCTTTTTTTACCTAGTGGACTGGGTACTCATGTGCTCTGCTGCACAGCAGGGCCTCTTAAAAGAGCTGTGCTTCTGTATACTGAGCCTACCCAGGAGACCATGGTCACCAGGTCTGACACTCCATGTTCTGAACTTTTTTTTTTTTTTTTTTAAGCTTTCTCAGGCCTTATGTGGATATACATGGCCCCACGTTGGGTGCCATTTGTAGCAAGCTTTCTTGTCAGACTATCTTTGAACTGCCATCAAGTAAATAATGGCCCAGAGCTTGGCCTTTAGCTTAGGCTTGTCACAGTTAGCTCTTATAACTTAAATTAACCCGTGTTTTTTTATCTTTGTCCTGCCATGTGACTTTATCTCTCTTCCATCTTGCACTTCCTGTCTCCTCTCCCTGTCTGGCTGACGATTCCACCTTTCTTCTTCCAGAGTTCTCTCTGTCCCTGGAAGTCCCATCTAACCTCTTCCTGCCTAGCAGTTGGACATTCAGCTCTCTTAAACCAATCAGAAGGCACTTTGGCAAAGACACATCTTCACAGTGTAAACAAATATTTCACAACGAAGGATTTACTATAAGCCCCAAGAGAGAACGTGTAGAAGAGCAGTGCGTGGGCCTAGAGAGGCTGTGGGAGGAGCTGTCCCCGAGGAAGGAGAGGCCTAGGAGGGCTTGAGGAAGAGAGAGAGCTGAGCAGGCAAGTGGGAGCCGAGAGATAGCCTAGTGGGACTGCAGGTGGAATTGAAGTTCCTAGAGGAAGGAGAGAGAAAGCTAGCTGAACTGAGGTGCATAAAGTGTCATTGTGACAAGAATTCCCATCTGGTGTGTCCCAATGCAGAATGGGAAACTTGTCAAAGAGAAATGTTCCAAATCACAGAAGAAAGGTGTCCCTTGTCCTTGTGAGTAGAGCCCAAGAGGGGCAGGAGGAGCTTCCTGGCACACTGATTTGGCTTTTGTAGTAGTAGTAAATAAAGCAGTCTGCTCTGGAGGGACATCCGCTAGAGAGACATTGCCATGTGGGCATAGCAGACTTCAGGAGCCAGAGTAACCAAGAGAGGAGAGGTAAGATTCTAGAATTTGGAACAAGGCCAAATATGGTAGGTGGCAAAAGCCAGCAGAAACTATTGATCCGTCCATACCTTAGGAGAGTCAGATCAACAGCTTGGTTCGGGGTAGCTAAGTCCCTTGGAAGGGATCTCATTTATGCTGCTCCTGGGGTTTCCTCACCAGAAGAACAAAAAATGGGCTCAGTAAATAAAAGCCACTCAGGGTAGAAGGGAAAGTGTACTGTGAGCTGCTGAGGCTGTCTCCCAGGGAAAGCCACTCAGGGTAGAAGGGAAAGTGTACTGTAAGCTCCTGAGGCTGTCTCCCAGGGAAAGCCACTCAGGGTAGAAGGGAAAGTGTACTGTGAGCTGCTGAGGCTGTCTCCCAGGGAAAGCGGGGAGAAGTGATGGTTCTTTCTAGGGTTGTGTGGGAACTGGAGAAAGGGAGCTTGAGAGCTGGTGTGGGACTGGTAAGCAGGTACTGAGTGAGCCTAGAGGCTAGCCTTGACCTTGACAAGTTAGTAGGAACTGCAGTCTTATGTTAATGGAAGAGCCACAGGTGCCTTTTGTCAGAGACAAGGAGAATGACTACTTTTTTTTTTTTTTTTTTTTTTTTTTTTTTTTATCAAATAGGAACTTTCTTCAAGCCTCTTTGGTTAAAGGAATTTCTTGGGTTACTAGACACATGTAGATTCCAGGAGTTGAACTCAAGTCATTAGGCTTGGTGGCCAGCATCCTTACCTACTGAGCCATCTCATTGGCCTGCTAGCCATTTTTATATCTCAACAGTGACCATAGCCATGTAGTGGCCCATATCTATAATCCCATAAGGAGGCAGGAGGATTGAGGCTAGCTTTGGACTACATAGTGAGTTCCTGGCCATCCTGAGTTCCAGAGTTAGACTCTGTCTGAAAGAGTTAAAAAAATCTTAGTGATATAGTGATCATAATGACATGGATAATGAAACTGTACCAGAGATTGTCTTGCCCGAAGTCCCCAGCCAATAGGGCAGAGCTTGATTTGTAGTTAGTGTTAACTGAAGTATCCAATAATCGGGCTTTCTCCGTGCTTTTTTTTTTTTTTTTTTTTTGGCAAATTGGTGTGCCTGCCTCTTTCAGATATCTAGTGGTGTGGTTGTGGGCGACAAGTTGTTTGAATGGAGTGTACTTTAGAGTGATGCATTCAAGGGACAAGCATCTCCATGTGTCTTCATCGGTGCTTGGGAAGGAGTCTCGCGCTGGATCCTCTCTCTCGCCGTGTTTTCTCAGCACAAGAAGCTGCTGACCTGCCTGTTGCTTTTTGTCCACCTCTGTCTTAGCCTGCCAAGCTCTCCTGGGGACAAATGTCAAATGTCTCCAGAGCATTTTACTGCACAGAAGATGAAGAAAGCCTATTACCTGACCCCGAAAATTCCTGACCAGGTAGGAGATTTATCTTCCCTCCAGTTACCAACAGCCCTCGGCCAAACTGCACAGGCTCCAGGAAGATGAGCTTTCCTGTCTAGATCAGAGTTTCTTACCAAATGGAGTCTTGTTATATGCAGAGATTTGTTGGAACTTGCATCTTTCTGGGACAGTGGATGGTTGTCACCATGCTCTCAGCACTGGGTTATCTTAGCTCACTCTTGGGAGAACCATCACATTTAACACTGTGGACTTCTCCCCCTGAGAGCCATTGGGAGACTAGAGGTTTGAGCTTCTCAAAGTAAATGTGGGGCCTGCATGTGAGAAAGGTGGGCATAGGCTGCCAAATCGGAGTTGCTGGGCACTGGCCATGACTCAACAACACCCTCTTCTCCCTCAGCCCAAATGGTTCCTTGTCTCTAGCCAAGAGTGTCTTTCCTCAGGAGCTCCGTCCTTTGGGTTTAGGAAGAGATAAGGCGAAGAGCTGGCACACCTCAGATCAGGCAGCGTTGGGAGTCCCACAGGAGTCCTGGAGACTAGAGCCCCAGAGCTCTGCTCCCTACCCCAGCTGCTTGCTTCAGTGTCTGGCTCACACTGTCACATTGCCCTTCTTCCTGTTCCCTGGGCTACAGGACTTCTATGCATCTGTGCTGGATGTCTTGACACCAGATGATGTTCGGGTTCTGGTCGAGATGGAAGATGAGTTTTCTCGTCGTGGTCAATTTGAAAGAATTTTTCCTTCTCGAATCTCTTCTCGTTATCTTCGTTTTTTTGAGCAGCCACGATATTTCAACATTCTCACCACCCAGTGGGAACAGAAGTACCATGGAAACAAGCTCAAAGGTGATACGCCTTTCTGGCCCACAGGAGGCCATGTTTAGTAGGAGATTCAATCCCATTAGGCCA
The DNA here is from genome assembly GCF_949786415.1 of Peromyscus eremicus. Lineage (NCBI taxonomy): Eukaryota > Metazoa > Chordata > Mammalia > Rodentia > Cricetidae > Peromyscus > Peromyscus eremicus. Next base: position 36,882,170 of record NC_081429.1, on the reverse strand, counting down.
AGAAATAGATTTCTTTGGAAAAGAGGTGAGCAAATGAGTCTTCCCTGTTAAGTCCCAACCTCTGCTCATCTTGTCCTAGGAGTAGATCTGCTCCGGAATTGGTGCTACAAAGGCTTCCATACGGGGATCGTCTCCGACTCAGCTCCACTGGTAAGTGGACCAGTGTAGGGGCACAGCTTCTTCTCAAGCTAAGTGCATTATCATTATGGTTGGCTTGTGGGTATGTTGGTACCCACCTCTTCCTACTTTCTCAGTCCGCACCTCTTTGTTTCCCTTTCAAGGATGTAGTTATTTACTGAATACACTGGATGTCTGTCTTTGAAGGATGAAAAAATGATCTGTAGCCTTAACTTTCTGTCTCTTTCGGGAGAGAACCAAGAGTTATTCACATGAGTCCATGATGTAGCATAGGGCAGATGAGAGCCCTGTGTTCACAGAGTGGCGGAGCTGAACAAGAACCTCAAGGCCCTGAGCATTCCTTCTTGGACTTAGCCTGGCCCTCTTTCTTCACTGCTTTCTTTGTTCCTAGTGGTCTCTGCCAACATCACTCATGACTAGCGCAAAGAGTGATGGGACACCCAGTGCCATCAGCAAATCAGAACGCATCAAGTCAAGGTGAGTGCTACTTCAGTGAGAGAGGGCTATTGAGTTGGGAAGTTGGAGTGTCTTTCTTCTTTCCCCAGACCATGACGGTGAAAGGGATTCTCCACCTAGGGGTGGTAGGAATGTCAGAATATACAGCCACAATATCTTCTTCCTGGTGACTTGTGGGATGCTCAGCAAAGACCCCTCTGCAGAAACAGACCGTTTTCAGCTGTACCCTCTGTCTGTAGGAAGTCCCGAGGCCTCTTACCCTTTCATCCAATTGGCCCTTGTACGTGAGATCTCACTGCCGCAGTAATAAAATGTATCTTATGGCTATTGTGTATCCATATGGTAGTCTCCAGTACCGTCATGGTGTGGGTGCTTGCCTCAGACTGGAGGGGCATAAATGACACGTTAGTCTAGCTTCAGCTGTGTTTTTCCTTTCAGAAAGCAAAGCTGCTCCGAGGGAAGCGTGTTGTCCTGTGAAGATGGGACACCAGCCAAGCCCAAGAAGAGTCAAGCTGGCCTTTCCCCCATATCCAGGAAGACTTCATCCTCCAAGAACAAGGAGGACACCAGCAAAGAGGCCGACCACTCTACCCAGGTGTTACCTGTCCTCAAGTACTCTGGGCAGAATTCCAGAGTTTCTGCTTCCTCTGCTTCCCAGTCAGCCGGTGACTCCCTCCTGACTGCTGTGAGCCCATGACCAGTCTCCTGCGTGGGAGCACTCAGCTACCTCAAGGGAACCAACCTGCTGACCAGCCTGAGCCTCCACCGCCCTCCACTTTGCCCCTCCTCAGAGTATTTTTTGAAGTGGTTCTATTGTAGATATGGGCATCTGGAGGGCTGGAGGGGTGGGGGTGACGGGAGAAGGTGAGGAAGGTTCACCCTCTGTCACCTCACTGCCTGGCTGGTGCCTCATATCTCAGTAGAGAAGCCAGTGACGGCCAAGCAGCCTTATAAAGCAGGGTTTGGTTTCTACTCTGAGAGCCATGTGTGATTTCTTTGAGGCCCTGATACAGGGCTGGAGTTGTTGCTCAAGAGGAGAAAGCGTGCTAAACACACAGAAGTCTCTTGTTCTGTAACTGAGAGGGATTCCTTGAAAGGCCTGGTTTCCTTAGGTCTTTTGTCCCCTACACATCCTGGTTTTGAAGAGCCATTTCTAGAAACCTTCAGTCTTCTTCAAAGACAAACAGGGGAAACCGTGGCAGGCTGCACTCATTTCCTGGCATCCTGGTCTTGGGGTGACCTCCATAACATATCTCCAGTTAAGGTTCCACCCAGTCAGTAGCCCTCCGTCTTCTGTGACTCTCCAGATCCCAGATAATTTTGGTCAGGTTATGTAGAGGAGGGTGGAACAAGCTGTGTTTCTCGACACAGGAAGTCTTGTAGTCTGTTTTGATTTGAGCAGGGTTTGGTGCCTTGGCAGAGGGGTTTTAGTGCAGTCATTCTTGCAGGACAGGCTTCTCATCCCTGACAGTTAATACTCAGCTATAGCTACCTCCCTTCTGGACTAGTAAACACTGAGCACTGAATAAACACTGACTGACTGAACTGTGTGTACAGCTCTCTGAGGACGCTGCCCCTGAACCAGAAGCACTGCTGTTGTCCCCAGTGTGGGGAAGCAGAGCCCAAGGAAGCCTGAGGTGGGAGAGCGTTACTAGAACTGTGGTCTTCCTCAGCCTGGCACCCCTCCTCCCTGGGACCTGCAGTCTCCGGGCTCTCCAGCAGCGGGCATAGAAGAAGCCAATTGGCCCTAGATCTGATAAACAAGATTTGCCCTGTGCACACCGGGTTGGAAGCCCAGCAGCTCAGTCTCAGCCTGGTCTTGTCCACATTCTTCTGAGCTTTGGAAAGAGGGAGACTTCTTTTCTCATGGCTCCTGGAGTCCTGTGGCCAATTGGCATGGAGCCTGGAAAGATAAGAGAGACCTGACTGTGTTCAAGGTCACAGAGTAGGTAGACATGACGGTCAGTCCTAAGGCTTTGTTGACAGTTGTGAAGAAAGCTGGATAGCAAAGTCCTAGTCGGTACTTCCTGTTCAATGATAAAGACTTCAAAGTCAGTCCACAGTGGAGGGAGAGTCCATGGCCGTTCTAGAGAATCTGATCTCAACAGCCAACACCCTCCTTTCCTGGTTACCGGATTCTAGTGCACACGTAACAAAGGGCCATAGTCTGCCCGGGGAAACAGGCCTCTGCTCAGCAGCACTATCCCTAATGCATGTCTTCGGTGCAGAGGCCCGTTTGAATCAGTTCACTCCTTCACGTGGACTTGATTCCTTGGCCTGCCCTCCGAGGGTCCCCATCACACCGTCAGTCTCCAACCATGCAGCTGCAGAGATGAGCACTGCAGCAGACTGGGCCCCCCAGAGGGAGGGACTGGGGGACCCCGATGAGACAGCAGTGCACTGACGGTTTCTGCTTTGTGTCTGTGTGACCCAGGCTGGCCTCACAAATGCCAGGGCAGCCTGTAGGCATTGTGCCCAGCTGCATGGTGTATCTCGTCTTCATTACATTTGAAGGCCCATGGGTCTGTTTCGCTAGTGGGAGAAAAAGTGGGGTTTAATGTTTTGCCTTACCTTTTTATTCTCAAGAGTGTGAAATGTTGGTAAATTATTTCACTGCAAATTTCAGCGCTGGTGAGTCAACAATAGATAACATTCAGTTGAAAGTGATTTTTAAACAGAAATAGTTTTTGAAAGTTTTAAATTTGGAAGTGTAGTTGAATACATACTTACCATACGCTTCAGTTGTTCTCCCAAGTTTATAGCTTAGCCAGCCTCTGGAAGAATGGAAGCAAATGCCGGGGACAAGGAATGAAATCTTTTTCATTACAGTATGAATGAATATGAAAGTCTTTTTCATTACAGTATGAATGTGAGACCTACCCTGCAGGCTTGTGAAAATCTAAGCCAAACGAAAGCACCAGGGGATTGTTCTGTGCAAGAAATGTAAAAATCTTCCTTTGAAACAGCGTGGTGGCTCATGCCTTTAATCCCAGCACTTAGGAAGCAGAGGCAGGCCAATAAAGCTGTTCCTTGAAGGAAGGGGAACAGCTACAGAGATGTCCCAGGAAAGGCCAGAATAGTGCTAGACACCTCACTCCCCTTCACTTAGTGCATAATTTTCATTATCCTTTGAATGTCACCATTCCTGTGGGAATCTCTTGTCTGGGTTCATCTTTATAGCATGCTGGTATCCCAGGGAGGGGAACATTAAGCGTTAATGAATATGTATGTGAATTGATAATTTAGTTATCCCAAGAACCTTGATTGGCAGAGAAGAACAAGAGTGAGTGAGTACCTGGTGTCCAAGAGAAGCAGCATGGAAGACAGATCCTGAGTCAGGTAGGAGCCAGAGGACTAGCAGTTGTACCGGGGGATGGTGTCACTTGGGGGCCATTCTCAGGGTGGCAGCTGTTTACTGAAAGTAACTTCCTATCACCATAGCCAAAGAACATTCTTGGTGGCTTCTGTGGCCATTAAGCACTGCTGAGGGCCCGTGAAGAAGGTTAATTCACACACAGCGATTTCCACGTCCTTCAGCTGAATTAGTTATTGGGATAAGGTGATGGCCGGAGGCTGCTAGGCAGCGGCCACGGTCGGCTCCTCGTTAGTACTGAAGACTCCATGTAATTACTGCTCCAGTGTCTAGTTTGCGTTGGGCCTGGAAACAATGGTTTTTAGAGAGCTGTATCTTGTCGCTTGGGATTTTGATCCAGCCTCTTCAGCAATGCTTAGCCTTGAACATTCCTCTGTAACACCTGGGCACCCGGGTGGCTCATTTGACCTCTGTCTGCTTCAGATCAGTGGAAGCAGCAGCAGTCTTAGGTTGTCTTAGTGAGAGGTCACAGCAGGATCAGTAGTGTGGCATTCTAAGACCCATTTGTGCCTTAACCAGCAGAATGTGCCGAGATTAGAATACCAGAGATTATTACCACAGGAGAAGCCAACATTTGAATGTTTCTATATCGTCTAAATTTCAGTTTAGTTACCAAGTATATCAATCTCTTGGATGTAGTTATGGGGATTAAATTGGGTGTAAGACATCAAAAAAAAAAAGCCTCACAGTGCAGATTTCAAAAGAATCCTAAAATATCAAAATGATTACCAAACTCTTTCCTTCTTGGAGTAGCCGCAGTGGTGCCAGGGATTGTAGGGCAGAGCTGTGAGAGCTCAGCAGATGTTCTCAGGACTGGGGTGGCTGTGGCCCACAGGACCCGACTTGTTTGTTTTGTCACTGTTCCAAAACAGTACAGCCATTTGCGTGACATTTTGAAGTCCACCACAGGACGTGTGCAGGTTAAATGTGGCAAATGGTACTCCATTTACCTAAGGGATTGAAACATCCATGTGCTTTGCTATCTGGGAGGTCCTAGAACCAACCCCCACATAGACTGGAGAACTGTGCTTTGATTCTACCCATGGGAGATTATAGCTGTGGATTTGATCAAGATAATTAGCTTGAAATTTTAGAACTCTATCAGCTGCCAGGGGCACAAGTAAAACTTACAGGCTCCTGGGCTGGAGAGATGGCTCAGAGGTTAAGAGCACAGGCTGCTCTTCCAGAGGTCCAGAGTTCAATTCCCAGCAACCACATGATGGCTCACAACCATCTATAATGAGATCTGGTGCCCTCTTCCGGCATGCAGGCATACATGCAAGCAGAACACTCTATATATAATAAATAAATCTTTAAAAAAAAAAAAAAAAAAAAAAAAACTTACAGGCTCCAAGACTGAAATGCCCATGTCTGGAAATGCATAGCCACTGGTAGAGATGCCTGTATCGTTGGCAAGGATGCACAGGCCCATTCATCAACTGTTGAGTAGTTTAAAAAGTAGAACAAGCCCATGTATCCAGCAGTTACTGAAAGAACAAACTAACACATCTGTTCAGTAGGTACTGTTTAGACATTAGCGTGAAAACTGGGATAAATGAAAGAAGCCAGAAGCAGGTGTCCATGCTTCCTGATTCCATTCTAAAAAAGGAAATGATCATCACAGAAGGTGGGGATTGCCTATAGATGATGGAGGGGCTAGGGGATTGACTGTAAAGAGGCACATTGGAAATATCTTTGTCTTAATTGTGGTTGTGATAACAACTGTATATAGTTGGCAGACCTCAAAATTGTACAGTTGAAAGTAAGTAAATAAAGCTGATTTTCTTTCTTTTTTTAATTTTTTTTTTTTTTAATTTTTCAATGCTAGGGATCTAACTGAGGGTCTCAAACAGTAGGCAACTGCTGAGCCATACTCCTTGGCCCAAAGCTTATTCAGAAACACACACACACACACACACACACACACACACACACTCACTCACTCACTCACTCACTCACTCACTACCATTTCATGAGATGTAGAAATTAAAGCCATGCTCACAATGAGGTAACGGGTACAGTTAAGATTGAAAGGTAGCTGTGACCAGTTGGAGGGGGTAAAGCCATTGCAGCTTACACATGGGACTTGTGTGAGCATAAGATGATCACAATTGAACTCTTGCAGTAATTTATAAAGACAGCGTATCTACCTGTGACCCAAAGCATTGAGAGAAGCCAGACGTGGTGGTTATAATATATATAGTTAATTGAAATTTGGAGGGGAACTCAGCTATGGGTGCTAAAAGCAGCAGTGGTTGCCTTTCTAACAATGGTAAAGGAGGAACCGTGCTTGATAGCAACACTATACTCCTGGGTGTTGGTTTTATGGATGATATGCTTGCTAAAACTCATGGAATTGTGTAAGACCTGTGCATTTTATAATTGAAGTGAAATTGATGTGTTAAATTTTAGCATTTTAAGTGTACATTTCAGTGGTATTCATAATATTGGAAAACTTTCACTTCCCCTGGTTCTAGAACGTTTTTCTAAACTTGAAGGCAAACTCTGCCCATTAATCAGTTGCTCCTCCTCCCCTCCCCTTCTCCCTACCCATAGTAACTGCCAATCTTCCCGTTTTTGTAGGTTCACCCATTCTGGATGTTTTACATAAATAGAATTGTGATCTTTTGTGTCTGGCTTGTCTGACTTAGCATGAGTTCAATGTTCACTTTGTAAAACAAGTCAATACTTCATTCCTTTTATTACTAGTTTATTTGTGTTAGGAAATGATGGATTTTGTCATGACGTTTTCATTATGTATATTTATCTCCCATTGACCTCTGTTCCCATCCTCCTGGTCTCTTTCCTCTTCACTGAGAGTTGTACGTGTGTGTGCTTTGAATAAAGTCTGCACTAATGTGAGAAAACAGTGTTTGTGTGAAGGGTTTTTTTTTTTTTTTTTTTTAATTTGTGTGTGGACACATAAGTGCAGATGTCCTCAGAGGCCAGAGAGGTCAGATCCCTTTGGAGCTGGAGTTGCAGGCTGTTCTGAGTCACCTGATGTGGGTGCTGGGAACCAACCTGGGTTCTCTATAACAGCTTTTAATCACTTAGCCATCTCTCCAACCCTTGAAGCTCTATAGTTTTGGGTTGGTTTGGTTTCATAGCCTGGGCTGGCCTTGAATTTGCAACAATTCTCCTGCCTTAATGAGTACTGGAATTAAAAGTGTGTGCCACCATACCCAGCTTTGGTATTTGTCTTCTGAGCTGGGCTTATTTTGCTTAACATGGTCTTCTGTTCCATCCATTTCCCTGCAGATGATGACACTGTTGCATTCTTTATAGATGAGTGAAATGCCTTGTGTGTATGTGCTATATTATCCACCAACCGATGGTCTAGTAGACTAGTTCAGAATCCAGCTGTGGTGACTAACTGCTGTAATTCACATAGATGTGCAGGTCTCTCTGCTGTGTGTTTAGGTTCCTCCAGGTGTCTTCCCAGGAGGAGTATAGTTAGGCCATGTGGTGGTTCTACTTCTAGTTCTGAGGAAACTCCATACTTATTTCCGTAGTGACTACACTAACTGCAACCCGCCAACAGTGTGTGAGTGTTCCTTTTCCCCCACATTTTCAATGGCATTTGTTTGTTTTCTTAATGATAGCCTTTCTGACTGGGTGAAATGAAATCTCAACAGAGTTTTGATTTGTATTTCTCTGATGGTTAAGGATGTTGAACAGTGTTTTTCATGTATTTATTGGCCATTAGTAATTTTTTTAAATTAAGTGTTAATGCAACCATTTGTAATTATTTTTGAGAACTGCCTGTTCAGTTTATTTGCCCATTAATCGGCCTTTTGGGGGTGTTGGTATTTGATTTAAAAAGTTCTTTATGTATTCCAGATATTAATCTCATCACAAGTAAAACTGGCAGAGACTCCATGCTCCATGTACTTTAATGTTAGAAATTTTTCTTATTCTAAAAATAATTCATTTAAACATACCAGGAAGTATAAAGAAAATAAAATTTATATGATTTATCACCATTACCAACTTTATATGTGTTATGATGTATTGCATGGGTATTCTGAGGGTATCCTGCATGTGCAGCGAAACATGCTGGCATGCTGGGCAGATGCAGCGTCGGGCTGGTGGGCAACCCATGCCTTATGGGCATGGCGGCAGACAGTCATTCACGACCCAGACTCTGCCTCCGTTTGGAAATGGTTTATTATATATAATAGAGGGACGAAGAGAAAGATGGAAAAGAGGGAGAGGAGAGAGAAAGAGGGGGGGTCAAGGGTGCACACCTCGTGGGAGGAAGAAGCAGAAGAGAAGGAGAGAGGTTTTTCCTTAAGATGAGGCTTTTCTATCAGGACGCAGGGCAGCACCCAGGGGCGAGTCAGAATACTAACATTGGTTTCGAAGGGGGCAGGTCAGAATATTAACTGTATTCTTCCAGTCCTATGGGAGAGTTGATGAAAGGGTTTCATGACTTGCCCTTGACTCTTCTCAGTGAAACGTCAGCATTGTCATGACACCTGCCATGCTGTTTTCCAGTCCCTCTGCACAGAGGCTTGTCACTGACCTGACTGTGCCAAGTGGAGGGTGAAGGACAGACACACAGTGACACAGAAAAGCCAGGGTCATGCAGGCTTGTGCTGGCTCTGATAGAGCACAAGGACTGTCCCATAAGAGTGAAACTCCGCTTTCATATGAAGTGCGGCACAGGGAGAGGAGTTAGTCTCTGTAGTGGGTCTCTGCAGGGGAGCAGTCTCAGGCTGGAAACATTTCTCTTCAGAAATGTGATGCCACAGCAGAGAACAACAATAGTCAATTCTTTGCTTTGTGAAAATTGAGGATCAGACATAGAATGAGGTATTTAGAGAGAGGAATCAGCCCCATAAACCATTGGGTTGACAGCCAGCTTTCCTTGTTCTAAAGCAGTGGTTCTCAACCCGTGTGTTGCAACCCTTTGCTGGGGCTCGCATATCAGATATCCTGCATATCAGATATTTATATTATGATTCATAAATAGCAAGATTACAGCTATGAAGTAACGAAAATAGTTCTGTGGTATGTGTGTGTGGGGGAGGTCTCTACAACATGAGGAACTATATTAAAGAGTCACAGCGTTAGGAAGGTTGAGACCCACTGCACTAAAGAGTAGAAGAATCACCCAGGTAGTAGAGCTGAGGTCTGTAAAGAAAAGTGCTCATGGTCACAATAACCCAGTGTCTTGTGTCTGGCTCGAGTAAATAGTAACAAAAATAGACTGATACTGGCATAAAAGTAAACATGTAGATCAATGGAATTGAGCAAAGACCCAGATGCCACCCATGCATCTATAGCCACCCAATGTTTTTAAAGGGTGCCAGAAAGACGCATTGGAGAACAAACAGCCGCTTCAAAGGAAGATCTTACGAAAACGTTAAAACACTGAAAAGAATTGAAGACACTAGAAGTTGGAAAGACCTACTGAAGGGACTCTGGCCAGCTTGAGCGTGGCAAGCATGGCTCTGGCAGGCCTTGCTCTTCTCCCCATCCCCACTGCCTTCCTGAAACCCATTAGATTACTAAAGCTAGCCACCAAGGACTATTCCCTTAGATGGCTACTTCCTCCTCCTGAGGCTGACTACCAAAGTCCTGCCATCAGAAGCCCCTTTTGGTTCACCTAATTAACATGCCCAATTAAAATAACACCTCATCCTAACCGGCCGTTCATAAACAGACATTTGCCTATATGTCGGGTCTGTTTTCTTTCTATCCAGAGGCATTCCTTTGTCCTCTTGGGGGGACAAATGCCCTTCCGCCTTTCCCTTGTCCCCTCCCCCTTCTCCCTCATCCTCTGTCTCCTTTATCACCTCATCCTAGCACATTCTAACACAGACCTCCCCCTTTCTTCCTCTTAAAAATTACTCCCGCAAGGTCATTTGCTGCTGCTTTTCTGCCTGAGTCAGAAAGCAGCCCCTTTAACTTCTTCCCTGATTAATAAAGGATTACTATGAAAACAAGTGTTTGGATGTGGTTTGTACCTAACCCGGGGTCTGGGAGGAAGCCCCCCCCATATGTGGGGGTCTCTTTCACTCCCATGCTCAAAAACTGTAGACTTAATGTAGTGAAAATGACTGTTACCTAAAGTGATCTACAAATTCTAATGAAAACAACCAAAAACATGGAAATCAATGTAATAAAGAACCCAGAAGTAAAATCATGGGGCTACATACACATCATTTTCAAGAAAGTTGCTAAAAACATGTTTTGGAGTAAAGACAGTCTCTTCACCAAATAGTCGGGATAACTGGACAACTGTATGAAACAAGATCCCTGTGCCTTGCTGTATGGAAATGGACACAGGGCTGAAGAGATGGCTAAGCAGTTTAGAAGGCTTGCTGCTCTTGAAGGGGACCTAGGTTTCAGTTCCCAGCATCCATGTGGCAGTTCACTATAGTCTGTAACTCTAATTCCCCAGAGATTTGATGTCTTCTTCTGGCCCCTGAGAGCACTCTAAACATATAATGTATATTGCAGACATGTACACATACCTGTAAGTATGTACACATACATACATACATACATATAAGTTAAAATCTTTTTCAGAAATGAATTTTTTGAAATGACAGGGTAGAACACTTCCAGATTCAGAGCCAGCCTGCCTGCCTTCCTTCCTTCCTTCCTTCCTTCCTTCCTTCCTTCCTTCCTTCCTTCCTCCTTCCTTCCTTCCTTCCTTCCTCTCTCTCTCTCTCTCTCTCTCTCTCTCTCTCTCTCTCTCTCTCTCTCTCTCTCTCTCTTTCTAGACAGAGTTTCTCTGTGTAGCCCTGGTTGGCCTCTAACTCAGAGATCTGCCTGCTTCTGCTTCCTGAGTGCTGGGATTAAAAGTGTGCATCACCACCATCCAGAACAACCAGATAGAGACTCTGAAAAGGACTCCAATAGCCTAGGACATACTGACAAGAATTGACAAGTAGAGTTACACAAGATTAAAAAGCTTTTATCCAGCAAAGGAAGAAGAATGAAAAGATACCTGAAGAATGGAAAACTACTCATCTGACAGGGGATTGAGATCTAAAACACACAAACTCCCAAAACTAAATAGCAATAAAACAAATAATCCAAACAATTAATGGGTAAATAAACTGAACAAACAGTTCTTAAAAGAAGTACAAGTGACCAATAATTGCATTAAAAATTGACTTTTTTTTCTTTTTTTGCCCAGCAGAGACATGCAAATCAAAACTGCATTGTAAAGCTTGATGTGATCCTCATACCTATAATCCTAACACTTGGGAAGTTGAGGCAAGAACATTATCAAAAGTTTCAGGCCAGCCTGGGCTACAGGGTGAGAGGAAAAGAAAAACTATATTGAGATTCCATCTCACCTTAGACATGATGGGCATCATCCAGAAATCAATAAATGCTAGCACGAATGTGGAGGGGGGATAGGGGCTAAACTCTTATACACAGTTGGTGGAAAATGTAAATTAGTACAGCTACTGTGGGAATCAATATAGAAGCCCCTCAGAAACAAACTAAAACTACCATGTGATCTGGCTATAGCACTCAGGAAAATCCAAGCATATAACAGAGAAAAATGAACATCTATCTTGGGGTTTTTACTGCTATGACCAAAAGCAACTGAGGAGGAAAGGGTTTATTTCACTAAGTTCCATATAACAAACAGTTCATCATCAAAAGCAGTGAGGGCAGGATCCTGGAGTCGGGAGCTGATGCAGAGGCCATGGAGGGGTGCTGCTTCCTGGCTTGCTCCTGCTGGCTGGCTCAGCCTGCTTTTTTATAACACCCAGGACCACCAGCTCAAGGGTGGCACTGCCCACAATGGCCCGGACCCTTCCCCATCAGTCACTAATTAAGAAAATGTCCTACAAGCTTGCCACACCCACTCTTATGGAGGCATTTTCTCAGTTAAGGTTCCCTCCTCTCAGATGACTCTAGCTTGTGTCAAGTTGGCATAAAACTAACCCACACACACACACAAAAAATCTTGGTTATGGTATCTCATCACAGCAACAGAAAAGAACTAATACAGATGCCCTGTGACCTCTACATTACCCATTCATGAATGGGCATGTACACACATGAACAAGCACACATAGAAAGAGTGTGTATATGTACGTGTGTGTGTGTGTGTGTGTGTGTGTGTGTGTGTGTTACATAAAAGAAGGGACTATGGGAAAAAAAGGGGACAGGCAGGAAAGAGCAGGTAAGAGAAAGTGAGAGAAGTGAACTGGGCATGCTCAAGGCTGTGCCCACTTCAACATGTAATGAGCCTTTCCTGTATAAAGATGCATAATTTACCCTAATGAAAAGCCCCTTAATTCCCTTGGGGAGAATACTGTCTTGAGAATGATCCCTGGTGTTTCCCTCTTCCGGGTGATTACAAAAACAAACACAAACAAAAAACCCAACCCTTCACATGCTGTTAGCACCTATGTTACCATCTTGCTGGCTTCTGCATTTACTGGTTAAATCATCTTTGATCCCGCCTTTATTTTTATTTTCTTTGGGACAGGGTCTCATGGAGTGTGTGCTGGCCTCGAACTAGCTGTGTAGCTGAGGATGCCAGGGATTAAGCATAGGACTTCATCATACTAGGCAAGTGCTCTTCCACCGTACTGTAGCCCCAATCCCATGTTCATTTTGTATTTGCGTAAATCGTGTTTTTCATTAAAAAACAAAATGGGGTGGGTGGGTGGTGGCACACACGCCTTTAATCTCAGCACTCAGGAGCCAGAGGCAGCAGATCTCTGAGTTCGAGGCCAGCCTGGTTTACAGAGTGAGTTCCAGGACAGCCAGAGCTACACAGAGAAACCCTGTCTGGAAACAAACAAAAAAACCCAACAACAACAGCAAAAGAAAACTACACTTCTAATACACACAAAAGAAAGGATTCATGAAATACTACTACTTTTTCTTCTTGCAGCGAGTTTTCTGCCCTATTTTATCCTTTTCACTCTATTAAAATAATTCTGAAGCCAGGCCACATGTTGGGCAGTCTTTTTTTCCCCCCAAATAAAATTGTTAAGAATTTACTTATTTCTGATGTGTGGCTGTTTGTCCTGCATGTCGTCTGTGCACCAGCTGGTGCCAGCAGAAGGTTTTGGAAGTTTGTGAGCCACCCGAGTCCTCTGAAAGAAAAGCCATCTATCTATCCAGCCCCTCCTCCTTTTTAAAATTTCGTGATTGTTATTACTGTTAGTTTTGTTTTTTTGAGATAGAGTCTCACTATGTAGCTCTGGCTGACTTGGAACTCACGCTATAGACTGTCCTGGAACTCACAGAAGTCCACCTGCTGAGAGCTGGAATTAAAGACGTCCGCCACCACACTTGATTCATAAAAGATCTTTAATTCCAGCACTCTGGAAGTTGGGACAGGAAAGTGGAGAATTGAGCCCCGTCTTGGCTCCACGATGAGCCTGTGTCTTAAAACAAAAACGGGAAAACGAAAACAGAATCAAAATCCGGAAAAACAAAAACAAACTCCAATCCCTAAATCTGTTCTCAGCCTGAAGGTCGGAAAATGCCGCCTTAGCAGGTTTGGGGTGAGAAGGTATCTATGGTGGCGGCGGTGGTAGGGGCACTGTTTTTAAAACACCACTAATACCGCAGTTTTGTTTTCCTCCTCTCCGGGCTCACATGACCTTGGCTGCTGGGCTCCCTTAGCTCTCCCAGCTCCACACTCAGCCTCAGCCTGCCGGGAAACAGCAGCGCGTTCCAGGACCATCTGGAAAAGCGAGGGACACCAGAGATAGCCCTCTGCGGGCTAAGCAAAGGTGGGTCTTGCTGGGTGGGGCCTGAAGCTCTTGGAAGTTGACCTCTGTGCTCCAGCTCAACAGCCTGCCAAGTTCTTGCGAATCCGTGGAGGAGGAGGTCGCAGACGCCAGAGAGCTCCGGGCTTCTTCCTGGGTCACACACACTGCCCACCTCAGCCTGCCTCCTTGGTTGGGATCTGGCAGCTGGAGAAAGTGGCACTTGTGTGATCGATAGATCCTGATTGGAAAGGATCTGGCTGGCCCGCCCTCAGGTCACCTCTGCCTTTAAATCCGCCCGGTCCAAAGAGCCCCGGGTTCTGCCTCTGATTGGGATTCCCAGTCTCTGGATCCAAACTCTTGGCTTCGCAGGCACGATCCATGGCTGCGTTGAGCCGCGCAAGGCTGAGGTGGGCGCTCCTGGGCGCGCGTGTGGCGGGCCCTGGCCTCTGCCCACAGGGGGCCCGAGCCAAGGCTGCGATCCCGGCCGTACTGCCCGCAGACGCGAGTGTGGAGGGTCCTGGAGGAGGTCGGGACTCGCGGCGGCTGCGGAGTCTGGAGGAGCTTCCGGGACCGGGACCACTTCGCTTTTTATTCCAGCTATTCGTGCGAGGCTATGTGCTGCGTTTGCACGAACTCCAGGTAACCCGGCCGCTGGCAGAGCCACCTGGGGCTGGGCACTGGGATGGAGAAGCCGGGCGAGGGAGAGAAGTGGGGTAAATAGTAAATACGGGAACTTAGCTCGCCAGTGTCTGAGGCTCTGGCCATAAAGTGGGAGGGTGTGCAAGGTGCGGAGAGAACCCTTTGAGCTAAAACAGGCGACGAGTGTCACCAGCAGTTTGACGGACACACGCTGTGAGAGGAAGGGATTGTGCTGGGTGGGAATGGCTCTGAATCTCAATAAATTCAAGGCCAGCCAGTCTACATACCTAATTCCAGGGGAGAGGAGAGAGGGGAGAGGGGAAAGGAAAGATGGGAGAGAGAGGAGGGGAGAGGAGAGGAGAGGGAAGAAAGAGAGGAGGGGAGAGGAGAGGAGAGGGGAGAGAGAGAAGAGGAGGGGGGGGGGGAGAGAGAGAAGAAATCATTCCCTGCAGACCTCTAAGCCAAGAAACAAAGGAGATTAAAAATTCTGGATTGATTTCAGCCTCTAGAAATTGAGAGGTCTGAGGAACGCCTACAGGGCTAGAGACTGAAGCTTTCTCAGGGGGATTTGCTCAAGACGTAATTCTAGATGGCTTTCCAAGGAGACTGAGGAAGCAAAACCATGAGTATACGGTTTTGTTTGTTTTAGTTTTATTAAGACTGTGTTTCCTTATATAGCTTAGGTTGGCTATAAATCTTTCTTCCTGCCTCAGCCTCCTGAGAGCTGAAATTATTAATGTGCACCAGCATGCCCGTCTTTGATAAGGTTTCTATTGCTGTGATGAAACACCATGACCAAAAAGCAAGTTGGGGAGGAAAGGTTTTATTTGACATACACTTTCACATGGCTGTTGATCACCAAGGAAAGTCAGGATGGGAACTCAAACAGGGCAGGATCCCTGTGGTATATTGTGTACCCTAATAAACTTACCTGAGGATCAGAGGACAGAGCCAGCCACTAGATTAGACATAGAGGTCAGGCAGTGGAGGCACACACCTTTAATCCCAGCACTTGAGATCTCATGCTTTTGCTTGGGAAGCACACAGGCCTTTAATCCCAGGAAGTAATATGACAGGGCAGAGAAAGGTATATAAGATGTGAGGAAACAGGAATTCACTATATTTAGGCTGAGGATTTCGTAGAGGTAAGAACTAGTGGCTGGCTGTTCTGCTTCTCTGATCTTTCAGCTTTCACCCTGATATCTGGCTCTGAGTTTTTTATTAAAAGACCATCTAAGATTTAAACAACAGATCCTGGAGGCAAGAGCTGATGCAGAGGCCATGGAAGAGTGCTGCTTACTGATTTGCACCCCCTGGCTTGTTCAACCTGCTTTCTTATAGAACCCAGGTCCACCAGCCTAGGGATGGCACCACCCACCATGGCTGGGTCCTCCCCGAGTATCACTAATTGAGAAAATGCCTTACAGCTGGGTCTCACGGTGGCATTTCCTCAACTGAGGCTCCTTCCTCTCTGATGACTCTAGCTTGTGTCAAATTGACAGACAAAACCAGCCAGGACAATGCCCCAGAGATAGATTTTTTTTTTTTAAGATTTAATTTTATTTCTGTGTATGTGTTTGAGTGTTCCTGTCTGCCTGTCTGTCATCAGAGGCCAGAAGAGGATCCCTTGGAGCTGGGGTTACAGGTAGTTCATGGGTACTGGGAAAAAGACTCAAGCCCTGGGGAGCAGCAAAGGAACTCCCCTGCTGAGCTATCCCTCCAGCCCCATGAATGGTCTTTTAAAGGAGTGCAGAAGGCTGCAGTTCTTGGACAACTCTAAACAATGATCGTATGAATCTGAGCTGTCCCATGAGAACCACATCAGTCATTTTTGCTGCACATGCTTGTGGCTGGTGTGAGTTACCAGGAGTGTTGTACATCCATGAAACCCAGAGACAGCATCATTGAGGAAGGCTGTGTTTCTGTAACTTATTTTGTATCGGTTAGAATTGGTTTGTCTTTCAAACTGTCTTTGCAAGATGGGAAACTCCTGTAGTTGAGTGTCCTTTGGGTGTGATCTGCTCCTGAGTCCTAGTCTCTTTTGTTTTAACTCTAACACAATGCTGAAGAATGAACACGTTGTAAAGAAAAAGGTGTGTTTCCTTCACAACTTTGGAAACTGAAAGTCCAAAAAGGTCCATTTAGCTAGCCTCTGAAGAAGGTCTTGTTACTGTGTGTATCATGATGGATGGCGTCACATGCCAGGAGTTTGCTTGTGAGAGAGAGATCACATGGTAAGAAAGGAAGTAAGACTATGGGAAGGGACCAGGCTTGCTTTTTTTTTTTTTTTTTTTTTTTTTTTATAACAGCCTGTTTTGTGGGAATTAATTCACTCTTGGGAGTCTAGGGTAGTTATAACCCAAACTCCTTCCTTTAGGGTCCACCTCTTAGAGGCCCCAGAACCTTCCAGTACTGTTGCACTGGGGACCAAGCCTTCAACACACACATCTTTGAGGAAGACCACATCCAAACCATAGCATCCCACGCCACTCCCACCTCCAACGTCATGTCCTTCTCACAAGGCGAAATGCACTCCTTGGTGCCCAGAGTCCCAACTGTCTTGTCTGAGCACCAAGTCAAGTCTAGAGTCAGACTTGACACTCAAGACAAAGCCCTTTCTGCTGTTAGCCAGTAAAGTTAAAAAGCTCCCTGTATCCAAGACAACGTGGAGGGTGAGAGAAGGCGAGCCCTGTAAAACTGAAACCCATCAGTGCAGACATGTCCTAATGCCCTAACTCCTCCATCCTCTGCACCCTGGGTCGGGGATGCCCCCCTGTATCTCCAGCAGCCTTGCCTGCTGGGCTTCTCCATTAGATGTTACCCTACCTTTCTGGGGTCCTAGGTATGGCTCTCCTAGGCCTTTCCATGAAGACTCTGTGGTGACTGTGCCCCTCTGGCAAACGCCTGCCTGACTCCCTAGGCTTGGTTTTTTGTTTTTTTTGCTTTAAGTTACAAGTTTTCTTTTTGCATTTATTTATTTACTTGTATGTGTGCACATGTGTACCCGTGAGCACGATGTGGCACACATCTGGAGGACAGCTATGGCTTTCTCCTATCATGTGAGTTCCAGGGATCCAGCTCAGGTCATCAGACTTTGCAGCAAGTGTTCCAACCTTCTGGGCCAGGTTGCCAGAAGGCTGCCTTCTCCTCCTCTACCTCTTCCTCCTCCCCCTTCTTCCTCTTCTTCTTCCTCCTCTTCCTCCTCCTCTTCTCCTTTTTCCTCTTCTTCTCCCTCCTCCTTCTTCCTCTCCCTCCTCCCCTCCCTCCTCTCCCTCCTCTCCCTTTCTCCTCCTTCCTCTTTCTTCCTCCTTCCCTTGTCTCTAATCTCTTTGAACCACTGTAGTCCCACAGCTACTGTGTTCTGTGTGCATCAAACCTAGCACTCCTCACACTCCGCTAGGACTTCTGGTTCACCCTCTGGTACATCAGTGGCACCAGCTACACACAAGCCCATTTAAGCAGTGACCGGGTAGCTGTACTGGGAAAGGACCAACTGAGGCCTGGGCAGGTGGCCCTGGAAAGCAGCCGCCAGGTCTACCCTGCAACCATTCTCCCCAGAACCTCTGGATCTGAAGTGAGTGGGACAACCTGGATAATTGTGGGGTGCCTTGACACAGGATAATTTGTGGGGTGCCTCAGGTCTCTCTCTCGGTGCCTTGACACCTAGCGCCTCTGTTCTTGGGTGCTAATCTGAGCAAGCGGCACTCAGCTGCCCCTGGCCATATCTCCTTTCTCTCTTTACATTTAACTTCCATTTCCACATTTTCGCCGTCCCCCGCTTCCAAGTACACAAATCCTTTAAGAAGTGCTCGGGAATGAAAGCTGGACTTTCTGCAGGCCGGGCAAGCACTGTCTTGATGATAAATTCTACCCTTAGGTCATTATCACTGCTCCCGAACCTTACTGCCTGTGGTTTAAAATGTATCCAAACAGCTCCTTCCATATATTGCTTGGAAGGGTCTTTCAAATGCTCCGAGTTTTCACCCTTAAATTTGGCCTTTCACAAACCCTGGGGCATGCATGCCATTCAGCTAGATCCGTTGCTACTTTATAACAAGGTGCACCTTGCTCCTCCTTTGCACCTGTGACCCTGTCTGTCAGCAGAGCCCTTACTGTGCACACTCTTAAAAAAAATTCTGGTCAGGACTGGTAGCTAGTCTCTAAGAGGACATAGCTCCTTCCGAGGCTCCTTATTGTCTCAGCTTTCACCACAGCTTTCTCGAATGCTCTGTTTACAGCCATAGAGACCTTTCCTAGCCTGGTCCTCCAAACTCTTCCAACCTCTACACCTTACCTAGCTCTAAAGCCACGACCACACTCTAGGGCATTATCACGCACCTTGGTAAAAAGCTTCTGTATGCATCTGTTTTGTGCAAAAGCAAAGCTTCTTAGGTCGGTGTCTCTAGCCAGCTTGTTCTAGGATCCCCTATCTCCACCCTCCAAGGCTGGCATTACAGGTGGGTCCCCACACCTCAGCATTTATGTATTTATGTGAGATGGGGGTGGGTGGGAGCGAGCTCTGGCCCTCACATTTACACAGAAAGTGTTTTAACCACAACCAACAGCCCAGCCCCTAGAATAACTTTTTAACACTATGACATTAGGGTACAGGTTTCCAGCTCATTTGACTTTTAGGGCAATAAAACCTGCCTACAGCAAGATTCATGGAGCCATAAAAGCAGTCATTTTGTTTTCCTTCAGGTGTCTTGGCTTGGCTGTGTTACAGAAGTTGTTTGAAAGCCTTGGTGTAACATAATTGCCCTTCCCTGGGCAGGCAGAGGTTGTTTTGCCCCATGAAGCCTCACCTCTAAAGCCAGGCTTGGGGTCCCTCTTACCCAAACCAGGAGGCTGCCACACAAAGGGGAAAGCTGAATGGGTATTATGGGCAGCTAGCCGAGCACAATCTGGCTACACCCTCGGATGTGAGAAAACAAGGGACCCCAGAGGAATAGGGCAAGCAATGCTGAGAAGCTGAAGATATCAGTATGTTCCACGCCCTGGGTTCTGCAAAAAAGAAATAAATGAAAAACACCCGGGGCTGGGAAGATGGCTTAGTGGGTGAGAGTACTTGTTGAACAAGCATGAGGATCTGAGTTCGAATCCCAAACACTCCTGTAAAAAAGAGAAAAAAAGAAAGAAGCTGAGCATGGCCACTTTAATCTAATACTCCAGAATTGGGTTGGGGCAGAGAGAGATGGATCCAAGGAGCTCACTAGCCAGCCAGCCTAGCTGAAATAGGGAACTTCAGATTCAGTAAGAAACCTTGTGTCAGGGAAATAAAGTGGAATGTGATAGAGCAGGGCACGCTATATCTTCCTCTAGCCACACACACACACACACACACACACACACATGCACACACACACACACACACACACACACACACACACGCATGCACAAATACCACATATGGTGTATACAAAATAAAATAAAACTTGGAAGCCTCTTTCTCTTTGTACCACTGAGCTATAGCCCTAGGCCTGCATTTTTTTTCTTTCTGATAAAAAATAATACCAAGCATCCTGGAAAAAAATGCAATGTGAACATATTTTAAATTTATGTATAAATTTCCTTTCAAAATGCTTATTTAATTATCTTATGTGCATGTATGTGTGCCTCTGTGAGTTTATGTACACTACAATGTGGGTGCTGGGACTTGAACCCCAGTCCTCTGTTTGTGTAATAAGTGCTCTTAACCATTGATTTATATCTCCAGCCCCAAGTTTACATGTAAGTGTCTATTAAATTAAAATCTTTTGAGGTTTTATTTTTATTTTATGTGTACGAGTGTTTGCCTGAATGTATGTCTGGGCACCATGTGCCTACAGTGTCCAAGGGGTCCAGAAGCTGGCATTGGATCCCCTGGTACTGGGGTTCAGATTGTTGTGGGTGCTTGAATTGAATCCAGTTCCTCTGGAAGAGCAGCCAGAGCTCTTAACTGCTGAGCTATTGTTCCAGGCCCTCTACTAAATTTTGACCTTTCAAAAATATTGATCCGGAGCATGATGAGATGCCATCTAGTCCGTATCTCTTGTTCTAAATTCCCTGGTTTGAGGTACTCCCTGTGGTCCTCAGTAGCTCCTGCACATGTGTGTGTCATTTTGTGGATTGGATTTCTCATCATTGTCTGTTTAGATGGCTGAAAGACTGAGTTGAACAAGGAAGGTCTGAGCCTGTGTCTGTCCACCTCTGTCCCCCAAGTTCCAGGCGCTGGGGTCTGCCTGTCCCCAGGTTCAGCATCTGCTTCGGGTCATCCACTCCTTGTCCTCAATTTTGCTGTGCTGGGGCTTGTCAACAATGCTGTGCATGCTGTTTGACCGAGCTTTCTACCAGGCTGCGGGGCTGGGCTGCTGTGGGAGTTGCGTCTGGGGATAAGCAGTGCTCACAGTTTTCTGAGTGTGTTACAGCAAAGCCTTGAATCGCTCTCAGATCCTCTTCTATTCTCTTCTTGTTGTATCTCACTGTTCCCTGAGTGGTAAAATCAGTGGGAAGTTCTTCCTGTCAGGATGTCTGGTATGAATCTCTCTATGACAGTTCTGTCTTCTTGCATAAAAAATGGACATTTTTCAGACATAGAAGTAATCACTGCACACTTGCACAAAAATGTCTTCTTGTAGGGCTTGTGGCATGGCTGTATGATAAACCTTCTGCCTGGCATGCGCTAGGCCCTGGATACATCTCTAGTCCTGAAAATTAGTGATGGCAAAGAAATAAATATAGTAGAAACGTGTGAAATGCCTATCTACAGGATAATAAATCGTATGTACTCATACAGTGCAGTTCTGTAAACAGTTGTTGTGAATACAACTGTTTGTTTTGCTTTGTTTTCCAGGTAGGGTGCTGGTAGCCCAGTTGGCCTGGCCTGAGATCCACTGTGTAACCAAGGCTGGCCTTGAATTCAAAATCCTCCTGCCTTACTTATGGTTGAAGTCCTGAGATTACCAACGTGCACCACCCTGCCCACCTCCAGCTCTCTCGTTTGGAGACTGGGTCTCATTGTGTTACTCAGGCTGATCCTTAACTCCTGAGCTCAAGCGATCCCTGCCTCTGCCTCCGTGCTGGGATCATAGTGGCGCTTAGTCTGCATGTCACTTGGTTCCGTTTCCAACATGAACATCTTCATAAATTAACTGTGCACAGTGCCCCTTATCAGGAGTCCAGCTAGTGCCACTTCACTGGCTTGGTTTGGTGTGGCAGGAGCTCATCCAAGCCCAGGTTCAGAGCAAGGGGAGGTGCGAATGCTGTTAATTATTTAGCACCGCCGGTTACTTGGAGATGGGGATTCTGCTTCTGTGAGGGGTTGGGGTTAAGTCCTGGTGACACTCTGAAGGCACTGAGACAGGCTGTCCCATCGGCAGTCCCATGCCTGTGACTCAGAATGAGCCATCTTTCTGACACTTGCCAATCAGATTAGGGAAAAGAGCAACCTGTGCCTGTTTACTCTTGTTTATCCACGTGACTGGTGACTGTCAGCCCTCAAGGCCTGCCTAGTTGATATGGCAAAATAAGCCTTGGCCTTTGTGAGTGTACTTTAGTTGTCAGGGCTATTGGCTGGTTTGAGCAGTTTATGCTTTGCTGAGCTTCCTAAGGGACCCATCCCTAAACCAAACCGGGCCCTAGCTAGGAGATGTCAAAATGCAGCTGTGTTTTTTTGTTTGTTTTTGTTTCTGAGTTGAGTGATCTTCTCCTATCTCCTTCCCTTCCTTCTTCTCCCTCCCTCCTTCCTTTGCGCAGCGCTGGGGATCAAGCCCCAGAGCCTCACGCATGCCAAGTCCACACTCTCTGCTTAGCTGCCCCCTCAGCCCAGTCACAGATTCACCAGGATGATCACATACTATGTTCTCCAGTCATCTAACACTCAGGGTTTTAGTGGACTCATTGACTCACGTAGTTATCACTCTCGAGAGAAACAGCATTCTGCTTAGCAGGCAGCCCTTGTTCCCATTCTGTCACGGGGAATCAGATTAGTGCCTTCCAGGCGCCATACTTATAATTGAGTCAGCAACCTCCAGAACCTGCCTTGGGCTTTCCACTCTGAGTACACAGGCTAGATAGATACCGTGCATCTCTGGGGTCGATTCCTCCACCAGTCCTCTCTGACAAGGACAGACATGTTAAGTTCGTATGTGTAAGTCAGCCAAGGCCTGACAGATTCAGCCAGTAAAAACACAAAGAGGGGGCTGGAGAGATGGCTCAGAGGTTAAGAGCACTGACTGGTTCTTCCAGAGGTCCTGAGTTCAATTCCCAGCAACCACATGGTGGCTCACAACCATCTGTAATGAGATCTGGTGTCCTCTTCTGGCCTGCAGTCATACATATAGACAGAACACTGTATACATAATAAATAAATCTTAAAAAAAAAAAAACCACAAAGAGATACTTTTAGGTTTAGTTTGTTACTTCGTGTGAAAAAAGAGTAAGACCAAGATGCTGACTCCCTCAGATCCTTGCCCCACCCACTCAACACCCAAACACCAGGCAACCATAAGCTCAGCGTGAGTTGCAGGATAACCTCCAGTCTGAGAAGCACCCCCCCCAGGACATTCTGTTCTGCACCTGCTTGCTTGCTTTCCTCCTCTTCCTCCTCTTCCTCACCATCCTTTTTGTTTGTTTGTTTTGTTTTTTGAGACAGGGTTTCTCTGTGTAGCTCTGGCTGTCCTGGAATTCACTTTGTAGACCAGGCTGGCCTCGAACTCACAGAGATCCGCCTGCCTCTGCCTCCCGAGTGCTGGAATCAATGGCCTGAGCCACTGTGCCTGGCTTTGCACCCCCTTACTAAGATGAATAAGGCAGGAAGTCTCAGGACACCTCAGAACCCGGTGAGATAAGGCCCATCAAAAAGTTGCCTCATGGTAGCTCCAGCCAGGCTTCTGATTCTGTTCTATTCCAGAAGGGTCACAGGGTTCCTTAAAAATTCAGAGTCTGAGGTTCAAGGTGCTGTTGGCAGGTTGGGGGGGGGGTCATTCTCTAATAATCCTTCCATGGCCTTTTTTTTTTTTTTTTTTTTTCTGGAGCTGAAGACCGAACCCAGGGCCTTGTGCTTGCTAGGCAAACACTCTACTACTGAGCTAAATCCCCAACCTCCTTCCATGGCCTTTTAACCAGAACAGCTAAAAGAAAAAAAAAAAAAAAGAAAAGAAAAGAAAAAAAAAAAAAAAAAAAAAAAAAAAGGTCCAGAAACAGGTCATTCTCCTCAGATGACCTAACTAATTTTCCTAATAAGAGCTTATATCAAATCTGCTCTGGTTGTTTTAGGCAACATCTGACTACAGTGTTGTTACAAAACCATGATCTTGTAAAGCTTAGTCGTGCCTGCCTAGAGGACAGATTTGTCCCAGCACTTTATTTGGGGAGAATAAATAGAGCTGTTGCCAATCCCATGTACCTGCTCAGCTGGCCCTAACTGGCTGTCAGCCTTCTAACAAGCTGTGACAAGGCCACATACAGTGATGCCCATCTTTAATCCCAGCACTCGGGAGTTAGAGGCAGGCAGAGTTCTGTGTGTTTGACATCAGCCTGGTCTACATAGCGAGTTCCAGGACAGCCAGGACTACATAGAGAGACCGTGTCTCCAACAATAACCACTACCACAACAACAAACAAGCTGTGGGGAAAAAAAAAAAAAGGTGAAACACCAAAGAGACTGACAGAAGGGTGAGATCAAAGAGAACAAATCAGAAAATTGATCTTGTCCTATCGTCTTTCATGGAAGCTAAGCCTTCTGAAGTCTGGCTGTTGGGAAGTTCCTATGAGTTCTAGAATTCAGATTCTTCATTGGCCATTTGTAAATTAAAAATTGGTGGTATGCGGTAGTTTGAATGTAATTGGCCCCCATAAGCTCATAGGGAGTGGCACTATTAGAAAGTGTGGTTTTGTTGGAGTAGGTATGGCCTTGTTGGAGAAAGTGTGTCACCGTCAGGGTGAGCTTTGAGGTCTCAATATGTGCTCAAGATATCACCCAGTGAGACAGTCTACTTCCTGTTGCCTTCTGATCAAGATGTAGCCAGCACCATGTCTGCCTGCACACAGCCATGCTTCCCACCATGAAGATAATGGACTGAACCCCTGAACTGTAAGCTGCCACCTCAATTAAATGTTTACCTTTTGAGGCTGGAGGGTCATGAGATGAAAAGTCACCCAGCTTGGGGCTGGAGAGATGGCTCAGAGGTTAAGAGTAGTGACTGCTCTTCCAGAGGTCCTGTGTTCAATCCCCAGCAACCACATGGTGGCTCACAACCATTTGTAATGAGGTCTGGCTCCCTCTTCTGGCCTGAAGGGATACATGCAGGCAGAACACTGTATACATAATAAATAAATAAATCTTTAAAAAAAATGTTTACCTTTATAAGAGTTACCGTGGTCATGGTATCTCTTTACAGCAATGGAAACCCTAACTGAGACACAATAGCAACCTAGATTAGATGCAGTATGGACAGGAACTGAAAGAGAGGTCATTGTCTCTTCCATGACCCCTGGTCTACCGGGACAGGCTCCCAGGATCCTCTAAAGCAGAGTGTTACTCTCCTTCCAGTGTTTGGTCTCCACGGCAGTTACATATCCTTGTTCTTTATGTCTCCACATGTCTACATGTGTCCATGTTTGTCTCAAAGTGGCTCCATGGCTTCTTTCCTATATACCTTCTCCTATCTTAAAACATTGCCCACCGTCTGATGTGTGGATCACATGAGAACCACATCTTAGGATTTGCCACTTTATGGACATCATCGTCGTCGTCGTCGTCGTCGTCGTCGTCGTCGTCGTCGTCGTCTTCTGTGGTTGCTCATGATCAGCAAGCAGAGCTGGCCATTCACTTCCTGATCTTTGCGACCTACAAACTCTCATAGTTTCGGTTCCCAAAGTGTAGGCATGGCATGAGAAGGACTGGAGTGTTTGTCACAGACTGTTCCTGGGCCTCCTTGCCTCCTTGTGCACTACAGTCTCTTGCCTCTGTGGCCCAGGATAGAACTGAGCATGGATTCCTGTGCCCTCAACAATGGTGTGCCAGGAGGCTATATAGTCTGATCAACTGACTCAGCCACTTGTGTTAGCCCCAAGCCGACTTTTGCCATAGGGATCTGCGTATATCACAGATAGGAAGCATGAGTGACACTCATGCTTGTGACACTGTGGTAATGTTCATCCCAGAAGTGGCTGAGACTTACTCATGATGTCATCCTGCTGTTGGACATCGGCCTACACTGCCAGGAATCAGATTCGATAAGCTGCATTGTTGTAGGTTTACCCAGGGACTGTTGCCATAGATTCGCCCACTAAAGTCCATGGCACATTTTTGCGGGGAGGGAGGATTCAAGACAGGGTTTCTCTGTGTAGCCCTGACTGCCTTAGAACTCACTCTGTAGCCCAGGCTGTCCTCGAACTCAGAGATCTGCCTGCCCCTGCCTCCCGAGGGCATCACTGTCTGCTATACAGTATACTTCACCCTCGCCTGCTTTCTCTCTCTGGCTTGTTCTGTAGCCCAAGCTGGCCTCCAACTCCTGGTCTTCAGGCCTCAACCTCCTGAGTGCTGGGCTCACAGAGGTGAGCCATAGCATTTGGCAGGTAATTATCTCTCAAATGGAGCCTTCTGGATGATAATGTCAAGCAAGTTTCAGGTCCACAACTAAAGAGGGCCGTTGCCTGTTGACTATGGTTTTTTGACGGCAACTCCTGCCTAAAGAGTGGAGAGTCTCTGACACAGATGGTGTCTGTGGCTGACGGATGAGAGTCTCTTCTTAGCATGGTGTCTCCACTAGCTCTCTAATCAAGATGTGGTCTTCCCTTCCTCTGGTATCTTTTTGTTTTTGTTTTGTTGTTGTTGTTGTTGTTTTTGGTTTTTCGAGACAGACTTTCTCTGTGTAGTCCTGGCTGTCCTGGTACTCACTTGGTAGACCAGGCTGGCCTCGAACTCACAGAGATCCACCTGCCTCTGCCTCCTGAGTGCTGGGATTAAAGGTGTGTGCCACCACCGCCTGGAATTTTTTTTTTTTCTGAGACTTTTTTTCAGTTTTTAACTTAGAAGTTACTTAGATGTTTTATACCTGTTACCAGCTTTCATGTAATTTTAGGACCTTAAGGTGTGTGAAAAGCTGACTTATCAATGTTTATGTAATTGATTTAAGCTGTTATGTCTAGATTCACTATGCAAACTGAGCTGTGAGATGTTGTTTCTTTGCCGAAGACTAGCCTCAAAGTTTACTCCGCTACACAGGATGCAGGAAACAGAGTGCTAAGCATCATTTGCATATTTATTCTTAGGTCACGGGTAGACCTCTGTGACCTAAAATAACATGAGAAAGTTGTGTGTCTACCATGTATTTAGTGCTGACGGCTTTGGCGATGTGTTTTCATGAAGCCAACGGTGTTAGTCTTGTTTATTAAAGAGTTACAGCAGAGATCATTTTGTTTTAGGCTGGGGTTATAGTTTTATGACTTTGGGTCAGGCCCCGATGCTGTGAGATGTCTAGCAGAGATAAACAGAACCTTTCAGCCGGGACACAGATGTATGCTAATGACTCTGGAGACCTTCTCATCTCTAGTTTATCAACCCATTTAGGCCAACTTGTTTATTGAAAATTTATTTTTCGGGTGGACACAAGGCATTTGGTTTAATTCAACAGTTTTACTTTATGTGTTCTCTCATCTGTAAACTAATCTGAAAAGAATTCATTAGAAGATGTTATCGTGTATGTAGATATAACATTTAATATGTACATGAAAGTAACACATGTAAACACACACACATACATAAGATCTTTTGCTTTTAGTGGGTGAAATAAAGTAATGCAGTAATATACTTTTTCAAGTTTATAAGAAGCCTTATTTTCTTGAGACAGGCTCTGTATGTAGCCTAGGTTGGTCTCAAATTTGTAATCCTCCTGCCTTAGCCTCTGGGATGCTGAGATTGCCAGTATCCCTGACCACCATTTTTATGTGAATCAGTGTTTGGGTAAACCGGTTCTAAAGGGGGTGGGGAGAGGATGAATCACAACATGCACAACATGTGACCTTTGGTTTTGTATTTGTGTCATACTTATCCTACGGTTTTTTTTTTTTTTTTTTTTTTTTTTTCCCGAGACAGGGTTTCCCTGTGTAGCTTTGCGCCTTTCCTGGAACTCACTCTGTAGCCCAGGCTGGCCTCAAACTCACAGAGATCCGCCTACTTCTGCCTCCCGAGTGCTGGGATTAAAGGCGTGTGCCACCACCTCATACGTTTTTAAGATTTGTCCAAGTTGAGACTTGAGTCAGTCCTTTGTTTCATGACTGAACACTACCCCATTGTATGCATATAGCTTGGTTATCTGTTATCTGTTGGTGGGTGTCTGGGCTGGCCTGCCATCTGCTGCTAAGTTTCTTTGCGGACAAGTCTGTGTGACATGTTTTCATTTCTTGGGTACATGGGTCTGGAATTTCCACAGGGAGTAGCCTGTTTGCATTCTCCACTAGCAATAGATGAGGATTCCAATTTGTCCTTCATCAGTGCTTATTTCCTGTTTGTTTGTTGAAGTTTTCAAGCTGTCCTACTGGGCATGAAATGTTATATTATATTATAACTTTGATTTGGAGTGTGTGTGTGTGTGTGTGTGTGTGTGTGTGTGTGTGTGTGTGTGAATGAGGGCACGTGTGTAACATGATGCTCATGTGGAGGTCAGAGGACAGACCTTTTTTTAAAAAAAAAAAGCAAAACAACAACAACAACAACAACAGTAAAAAGACATCTACAAAATAATTAGGAAGAAATTTGGGGGTCTATGTAATTCACTTCTCTCAGCTGTCTGTCTGACACACTGGGATGCGGACTCTGCACTCAGGTGTTCTCTGTAGTGTTTACTGGTTTACCTGTGCCCAGGATGGGGCGGGAGCACCGCAGGTGAATGCTGATGAATCCCTCACTCTTCATCTCTGGAGTTCCCCCAGGTGAGGACTGGCCCTCTCATTCATGCTGATGACATGTTAGCTCAGCCAAGCTCTGAGGCAGCACCCTGTGAAAGCTCTGGAACTGGCTGGCTGGCTCAGGTTACCTCCTAATGTTCAGCACACCGGGCAGCACACGTCTCTCAGCAAGTCTCCTGATGTCTTTCTAAAATAAGTCCTTACATAAGGAGGTCCTTGTTAAGTGCCACCAAGTAAACTGACAGAGAAAAGTCTAAAGGAAAAAGGGAGAAATTAAAACCTCGGCCCTGATAGCCAGGAAACCCCAGGAGCTCTGGGTTGCAGGGAAGGCACCTGTGCCCAACTTATTATCCACTCTTTTTTTTCTTCAAAATGTTTACTGTTTTATGTGTACGGGTGTCTTGCCTACATGCATGTCTGTGCACCATGAACATGCCTGGTGTCTGTGGAGGCTGGAACAGGGCATCAGCTCCCTTGTAGCTGGGCTTACAGGCAATTATGAACCACCACGTGGGTGCTAAGAATCCATCCTGGGTCCATTGAAGAGATGGCTCTTACCACTGAGCCATCTCTTCAACCCCCTTACCAAGTCTTATAAAAATGTTTTTTTTTCCTGATTCCAAGATTGTGGTAGAACATTTGGAAAATAAATCACAGTCTAAAGAAGAAAGTAAATTTATCTACAAAGCACTATTTGTCACTGCAGAAGATCACTTCCATCCACATTGTAATAAAAATGTTACATCAACATTTTTTTTTTATTGTTGTTATGTGACCCAGGCTGGTCTTGAACCTGTAACCTTACCTCTGCCTCCCAAGTGCTAGGAATACAGGCATGTGCCACACATCTAACTCCAATTTTAGTGGTCTGTGTCCTTGTCCTCTCCCCTGACCCCTAGAGACCAAACTATGGGCCTCGTGTGAGCCAGGCTAGTCCTCTCCCACTCTTCAGCTACATCTCCAGACTTTTACTTTTTTTTTTTTTTTAATGGAAGCTTTAAGAAAAGTAAACAAAACCCATTTTCAGGCAAATGGATACAACTAAGGCTCACTTATACATTTCAGGAGTATCTGTATGAATGCAGGGGTTCAACAGGTTTCTCTGCCTTCTAGAATTACCTGGCCAATAGTTAGTGGCTTGAGTTTTAGAAAATACTGTTTCCTTTTTTTTCCTCTTAAATTAAAAAAATTAGACATTTCCATAGTTGAAAACTTAAAACAACATACCATGCTGTATACATCGAGCGATCTTATGCCCTGTGGTGGTTTGAATGAAAAAATGCACCCCAAAGTCTAGGACATCTGAACCCTTGGTTCCCAGTTTGTGGTGCAGTTTGGGGAGTTTTTAGGTGGTAGGGCTTTGCTGGAGGAAGTATGTCGCTGGGGGTGGGCTTTGAGTGCTCAAGGCCCTCACCCTACTCTGTCTGCTTGAACTTGTGGTTCAAGGTGTGGGCTATCAGTTTCTTGTTCCCGCCACCATGCCCCAACCCCACCCCCAGCAATGATGGACTCTTATCCCTCTGGAACCATAAGCCCAATTAAATACTTCTATAAGTTGCTTTGGTCATGGTGTTTTGTCACAGCAACAGCTGAGTAACTAATACACTCGCTCCTGTTCCCCTCTGCCCTGGGTAATCATTCTTGTGTCTTCTGAAGTATCCATTTAGTATTTTTTTGTTTGTTTGTTTGTTTGTTTTTTCTTTTTTGAGACAGGATTTCTCTGTGTAGCTTTGCGCCTTTCCTGGAACTCACTCTGTAGCCCAGGCTGGCCTTGAACTCACAGAGATCCACCTGTCTCTGCCTCCTGAGTGCTGGGATCAAAGGCGTGCACCACCACCGCCCAGCCCCATTTAGTATTTCTTAATGAAAATGCATTTAGCCTCCTTCCCTGCTTCTTTCCTTCATGTGTATGTGCGTGTGTGTGTGTGTGTGTGTGTGTGTGTGTGTGTGTGTTATGCATGCATGTGTGTGTGTTGTATGCATGCATGTGTGTGTGTTATGCATGCATGTGTGTGTGTTGTATGCATGCATGTGTGTTGTATGCATGCATGTGTGTGTGTGTGTGTGTGTGTGTGTGTGTGTGTGTGTGTGCACACAGATGCATAAGTAGCCCAAAGTTGATGTCGGGAACCTTGCTTATTCATTCTTCCAACTTACTCTTTGAGGCAGGACCTCAGTCAAACCCAGAGCTCACCAGTGTAGCTGGTCTCACCGGCTAGCTTGCTCCAGAGGTCCCCTTTGTTCACTTCCAGAACTACAGGTGGTGCCCACCTGATTTATGTGGTTTGTGGGGATCCAAACTCTGGTCCTTTGCAAGGGCTTTAACCACTGAGCAATCTCCCCATTGATGGCTTCCTTAGGCAGAGGTTGTACATTCTTTTTTGACAGTCTACTTTGGGTATCTTTCTGTGTCAGTACAGTAGGGCCACTTTGTGCTTTTTTTTAAGTTGCTATTGTATTCCATTCTGTAGCTATCCTGTGCCCTATTTGTAAACTTGTAGTGAATTTTAGAAATATCAACAATTGTCCTCCAAAATAGGGATGAGCCGTTTGAGACTCCCACCAGTCAGGTGTGTACATTCTGACTTTCCTGAGGGGAAATAGGAGTCGTCACTGTGGTTGAACAATTCAGGATCCTACCACACCCACAGTGGCCATGTCCCTGGAAGGTAGAAGTGTGGAACAAATAGATGTGGGGGTCTTGTCAAGACTGGCTTCTGAGCAGTGGGCAGCCTTGTTAACTCAGGGTAGATTCTGGACAACTGGTTTGGGAGCAATTATGTTTTAGTGGGCCCGAGAGAATCAGGAAGATTGACATTTTTCTGGACTGTATATCGATCAGGTGGTGTTTCCTTCTGGAACCTCAGAGATGAGTCTCTTCTCTGTAAATCTGTTTGTTTCACAGAACCCCTCTGGCCTAAATTTCTGTAGCAAGAGATGACTCAGAGTCTCTGGTCTCCAGCAACAATTGGGAAGAGGAAGTGACCAGAAAACCACAGGGTTTTATTTATTTCACTATGTGGGTGTAACTTAGCTAGTCAATTCTGTTTTACATTTGCAGGTTCCTCTTAGGCTTCCCCCCATCTTCTTTCCTCTCTCGTTTCAGCAGCCATCAGTACGTTGTAACAGCCAGGGCTTTGCTCAAGGTGATTGAGCCTTGTACCACTAAATGATGCTCCTAGCCCTTAGCAATGCCAACTTCCCAGATGCTAAGAGTATCAGTTAGCAAGTGCCTTAGAAAGTCTAGGATGTGTCTCTGTGCAGGGTCCAACCAGGGTCTTGTGCGTGGTAGGCACAATCTCTGCCTTTGAGCTACACCCCTCGTCCTTAGAAAAGGCTTAGGAATTACATGACACATGAATTACTTTTATTGTTGTTGCTTTAAAAACAACAACAGACAAACAAAACACAGCCTACTTCATATTGGACCCTGCATTTCTCATCTCAAGTTATGCTCTTTTTAGAATTCCTAATTGTGTTTTTCTTTCTTTCTCTTTGTAATTACATTCATCTTCAGCTCAATGAGGCTACAAGTAGATTTATTTCTTTATCTTTAACATTTTCTATTTATCTAAGAATTAAAAAAAATTTTACTACATTTATTTATTTGTTGTGTATGTGCATGTATGTGTGTGCATGGTGTGGTATGTATGTATGTGTAGTGTGCACATGTTTCTGTGTGTGTGTGTGTGTGTGTGTGTGTGTGTGTGTGTGTGTGTGTAGGTCAGAGGACAACTTGCAGAAATTGGTTCTCTCCTACTATGTGAGTACTGGCCATCAAACTCAAGTCATGACCTGATGGCAGGCACCTTACCCACTGAGTCATCACACTGGCCTATTTATCTTATTTGTCTAAGTTGGTATGCAACGTGATGGGTTTTATTATGCCATTTTCATACATAATATGTCATTATACCTTTTTGCTACAGTCGATTTAAATGCTAAGAAGGAACTTTAGGCCTACTCAGATCCCTTAAAACAAATATCTGCACCTAGCCAGGCGGTGGTGGTACACACCTTTAATTCTAGCACTCAGGAGGAAGAGCCAGGCGGATCTCTGTGAGTTCAAGGCCAGCCTAGTCTACAGGGTGAGATCCAGGACAGGCACCAAAACTACACAGAGAAACCCTGTCTTGAAAAAAAAAATTCCCAAACAAACTGCCCCTAATCTGCAAGAGCCCCCACCCCCAGTTTCCCATATATCCATATTCCTCCACAGGCCTCAGATCCTCCCACCCGACAGGTAACGTCGGAGGCCTCCATAGTCTTAGTAAGGCCGCTTTTTCTGTCCCTGTCTGCAGAGCCACTGACCTCGCTGTGCCTTCCTCTTGCACAATGCACTTTGGTACCGCCCACTGGGTCTGGTGTGGCCCCCAGATCCTCTCCCACCCCATCTTTCCTTCCAGAAATGTCATTCCGCCTTTCCAGTTATTCCATTTTGGTTAATACCCACAGACAAAGAACAAGGCCAAGTATGGGCCAATGTGGACATCCTCCTTCGGGACTCAGAAGCATGTGAACCTGGCCAGTGCCTCGCTCTTGGAGCAAGTGATGAGACAGGAGGGCAAGTACCCCATAAGAGACCACATGGAGGAGTGGAAGGCGCACCGAGACCACAAGGGCTTCTCCTATGGGATCTTTGTCACGTGAGCGGGGCTTAAAGGGATGGGGGGGCGTGGCCACAGAGGACCAGGTGGAAAGAGAGCAGGTGTGGGTAGCCAGTCAGAAGCAGGGCAGAGTGGGACCTTCGGAGCCTGCCGCTTGTCTAGAAAGCAGTCATTGGGGTGGGCTGAAACCCAGGGACCAGCCACTGTCTTTTCTACTGATACACTGTGTCGTTTTGGACAAGCCAATCATTTTCTTGTTTCTGTGTTTCAGACCTGTAATATGGGGTGTTTGAACTAAAACACCAGCAAGATTTGTTCTCGGTAGTAGGGATTGAACCTGAGGTTCTGTACCTGCTAGGCACTCATTCAACCCCCTCAACCACTAAGCTACATCCCCAGGCCCTGTGTAATTTTTAAGTTTTGAAGCATGGTCTCTATCCTGAAACTGTCATGAATACCTTGAGATTACAGGCCAGAACCACTTTTTTTTTTCTTCTTCCAGATCCATTTTTCTGTATTATGGTTGAAAACACATCAATTTGTTGTTGAGAAAGTTTCATTATCATTTAGTTGTGAGGGCTCTATTTAATTTCATAAAATATGTCTCTGAGTGTATTGTATTACACACAAATCATGGACTATAAGCTTCCTGGATGCATTCCACATACATGTAGATAGATAGAGATTTCTGTTGTGCCTAGAAAGGTTATGATTATTCTGGCAGAGACATTTGAAGGATGCACTGTTATTTGCTTATGAGCTCATTGAAGTAGGTGATGGAATTATTGGTGGATACAGATTATAATTGGGTATGTTCAGATGTCTCTTAGCTGTGTCAGCAGAACTCCAAAAACAGTAAGTGGCTTTTCCCATGATGCTTTAGTACAGCTGCCACATTGATCATACCTATGTATTTTGACAATGCCGGACACCAGGCTGAGGTCTCATTTTACCCTGGAGTGGGTAGTATTACTAGCCCCACTTTACAGGCGAAGACAGAAGCCAAGGGAGGTCTTACATTACGTAACACCCCTAGCCAGTAATGAAGGAGATCTCCCTAACTCTGGAACTGAAGGAATTATATATATATAGCCTTAATATTTCGGAAAGAAAATAACCTGGTCATAGTTCACTGTAGCTGTCTCTGATGTCCATAGATTCAGTCTCTGGGGTTTCCTTTCTTCTTTCTGTCTCCTTCACAGGTGAACAGTTTCATAACTAAGATAATAATTCTTAGGATCTTTGTTCCAAGTTCTGAAACTAGAGAATGATATTTAAGATCTCTTTAACTTCCCTGACCCTGTGAGCTAGAGTGAGATCTGATTTGGCAACTCAGCTGAACATGATGTAGGGCCCTTTGGGGATCTAGTTATGTTTCTCACCCTAAAGCCAATTTTCTATGTGCGTCACTGGTATTCCTTCAAAGGCTACTTTGGGCTAGGTGTGTATGTAGCGCATGCCTCCAATCCCAGGACTCAGGAAGTGAGGCAGGAGGAGCAGGAATTCAAGGGCAGCCTGGGCTGCATGAGGCCCTGTCTCAAACAAACACCAAATAATCGATAAGTAAAAGCTATTTTTCAGAGCTATGCTACTTGTTTTTCTTGCCATGTTTTAACAGATTTGTCTTTAGAGTCTTATTTTTCAAGGCAGCCCTCCCCGCAAAGGAACTGCTTCTGACTGGGCCGCCATTAAAGGCCGGTATGTCTAGCTCCTTGAAAAAGCCTTAACAACCTGATGGGTCTGTTTTGATTGTCGTTTCTTTTTCCCCAATACTCTTAGTTTATTTTAGTGACAGCCTTCCTCAAGCACAAACAAAGCTCCTGGGAGTTAGGGGTTGAGGCGTATTACAGATTTTTAAATTTCTTTCTTCTTTTTTTTTTTTTTAAAGATTTTAAAAAATTTTGTGTGTGTTTTGTATTTTGCCTTCATGTACATGGGAGCATCATATTCCCGCAGTACTTGCAGATGCCAGTGGAACCCCTGGAACTGGAGTTACAGATGGTTGTGAGCCACCGGGTGCCTGCTGGGAATTGAACCTCTGGAAGAGCAGCCAGTGCTCTTAACCTCTGAGCCATCTCTTCAGCCCATTTTTTTTTTCTCTTTAAAACTTAATTGTTTTAAATTTTTTGATAGCAATATTGTTTTGTTGTTATTGTTGTTGTTTGCTCCTTTGTTTGAGACAAGATCTCATGTAGTCAGGGCTGGTTTTAAACTCATTATTCTGCCAGGACTGACTTCAGACATCTTGATGCTCCTGCCTCAGCCACCCGAGTGCTGGGATTCCAAGTATGTACCACGATGCCTGGCTAATAGTAATTGTTGTCATCAAGTGAAATTTCTGATTTTCGGTAATGGAGTGCTAAGTGTCTCCCTCGGTCCCATTCTGTTCTCCTAAGCCGTCAGTACTGATGACTGAGTCTTCCCTTCCACTTTACCAGAAGTGTGCAAACACACCCAGCTGTGTGTGTGTGTGTGGGGGGTCCCGCTCTTCCTTGTTGCCCAGGACACCTTGCACTTGTGGCTCTGCACCTGGCTTTAAGGAAATGGATTTGATCTAGCTGGCGTAGGGAAGGGTGTGGGTTTGGGAGTTAGTTGAGTGTGGGGCTGTCCTTAAACGTGTCTCTGGAGCATGTCTACCACCCCGTTGGGCCTCCCTGTAAACCAGGGCAGACATCTAAGCATCTACTGTGTAGTTATAGAACAGAGACTTGGAGCTTTAGTTTTGTGGGTCTCCTGCCCCCCTGAACCAAGGAGAGCATAGATGCTTAGAACCCTGGCAGCAGGGGAACCCCAACTTGCTCCTATTTTATTCAACCTCCTCACAGAAGGTCTGGGTGAATCTCTCATCATGTCACATACAGAAGATTCCAGAGTTACATAATTCAAAGATAGTCACAGTCAATATTTACTAAACACCGTGTGCCAAGCATTCATCTGGGCACTTGAACAACCCTGTTATGACATGCTTTGGATCCTTCTCCACATACAGGGGTAAAACCCAAGCACATGGGCATTAAGCCTATTTTCTGAGGTCGCTCAGCCAGTCAGCTATAAACCTGTGATGTTTGCTAGTTTGTTTTTATTTGGAGACAGAATCTTATTTTGTAGCCCAGGTTGGCCTCCAACTTAGGATAGCCCAGCCAACATAGGGAATTCGGGTGTGTACCGCCAGCCTTGGTTAGACCTATGATTTGATCCTAGGTAGTTGTTCTAGAAGACCACTGCACCCAGACATTGTAGTGCCGTGGTGAGACTCTGAGGTTTTGTGGTTCATCCTGTCTTCCTTTTTAAAATCCACTCACCACAGACGGGTCTCGTGGAATCCAGGCAGCATTCACAAACACTTTTTAGTAAAGGATTCTCTCCAACTCCTGATCTTCCGGGCTCCATCTTCCAAATGCTGTGATCAGGTGTATGCAGCCACGCTTGGCAGTTTTGTGGTTCTTAGATCATCTCAGTTATATTTGGTGATGGCCTAATTCTAAATCCCAGGAGTCTGAGATTCCCTCAACTCTCTGGTAGTGGATGGGAGATGATAGCGTTTATTCAAATCCCGTGCTGTTCTCGGCCTTCCCTAGACAAGGACCGCAGTGGCACCACCTTCGACAGGCTTTGAACAAGCGACTACTGAAGCCAGCTGAGGCTGCGCTCTACACAGACGCTTTCAATGAGGTGATTGATGACTTTGTAACCCGGCTGGACCAAGTGCGGGCAGAAAGTGCGTCGGGGGATCAGGTGCCGGACGTTGCTCATCTTCTCTACAACTTTGCCTTGGAAGGTACCCTTGCTGGGAGTGGCTGGGGGTAGGAATGGGCCTTAATGGGGATCCCGGGTTCTCAGTCCTCTGGCTCTGCCTGCTGTGACAGTCTCTCTACTCCTCAGCCATCTGCTATGTCCTGTTTGAGAAGAGGATTGGCTGCCTGGAGCCCTCCATCCCTGAGGACACTGCCACCTTCATCAGATCTGTTGGGCTCATGTTCCAGAACTCACTCTACGTCACTTTCCTTCCCAAGTGGACTCGTCCTCTGCTGCCCTTTTGGAAGCGGTACCTGAATGGCTGGGATAACATTTTTTCCTTTGGTGAGGTGTCCCAGTCTGGAGTCAGGGGAGGATGCTGGCCTTTCCCATGACTTCCTTCACACTACCTGCTTTTAGGGTGGTTTAAACTCACCCTCCTCTGTTCCCCAATGGCCCCTGCAGGGGAGAAGCTGATTGATAAGAAAGTTAAGGAGATAGAAGCCCAGCTACAGGCAGCTGGGCCAGACGGCGTCCAGGTATCGGGCTACCTGCACTTCCTGCTGACCAATGAATTGCTCAGTCCTGAGGAGGCCGTGGGTACCTTTCCTGAGCTGCTCTTGGCTGGCGTGGACACGGTACATTTGAAAGGCTGACGGAGACCTGGGACTCCCTGATTTTATCCTGTACTGTTCCCACCCCACCTTCTGACACACCTTCACCTCTCATCCTAGCTTCTTCTGTATCACTGTGGTTGTTTGCTCAGTTGAGGGCAATTCCCTGTGAGGGGAACTCCATCAGTGTCTGGGCCCCCGGATCTCTTTCTGTGTCTCTCTCTGTGTGTCTCTGTGCCTGTCTCTGTCTGTCTGTCCACCTGTCTCTTTCTTCTTCCCTCTGACAGCTGGGAGATTCCATCCTACAGGATTCCAATTCTCTTGCTGCAGTTTAGGGAGAGAATTGGAAACTTGTCCACAAGCGCCCTCTGTACTCAGAAGACTTCATTTCTAGCATTTTTTTGTGGCATACTCTCTCCTTGTTATATATAGTTCCCTCTGTGGTTGAAATGCAACCTTCCACCACATTGGTCCTTATTCAACCTGTGGGTTCATGTTTAGCATAGAGATGTCCAGGAAACCTCTTCTCTTTTTCTTGTCATCCTGGCAGTAAGCCAGCTTTCCTGTATCCACTCACAGACCCTCCCGCCACTTAGCTAGCCTCTTGCCTAGAAATTACCCCCTTACTTCATCTTCGTCCCCCATTCTATCTCCTAGACATCCAACACATTGACATGGGCCCTGTACCACCTTTCCAAGAACCCAGAGATCCAGGAGGCCTTGCACAAGGAAGTGGTGGGTGTGGTGCCCTTTGGGACGGTGCCCCAGCACAAGGATTTAGCCAACATTCCCCTGCTCAAAGCTGTGATTAAGGAGACCCTGCGGTAGGACATGATGCCATGTGCGCAGGGTCTATATGGGGGTTATAGTCAGGCAGGGATGGGAAGTGGGGACTGCCCAAGGCTGGAGGCTAGGGACAAGAGTCACGTGGGAAGAGAGCACTGGAAAGCCAGGGATGCATGGGATGCCCTTTCACCCAATCTGCAAGCAGAGCCCAGACTTTCTTTTCCCTGCAGCCTCTACCCTGTGATCCCCACAAACTCCCGGATCATCATGGAAAAGGAGACGGAAATTGATGGCTTCCTCTTCCCCAAGAACGTGAGTTGGGCTAGAGCACCCAGGTGCCCAGGAGTGCCTGCCGCCCTTGCTCATGCCACTCATCCTCTGTAGACCCAGTTTGTGTTGTGCCACTATGTGGTGTCCCGGGATCCCAGTGTCTTTTCTGAGCCTGAGAGCTTCCAGCCTCACCGATGGCTGAGGAAGAAAGAGACGGAAAACTCCAGGATCCAGCACCCATTCGGCTCTGTGCCCTTTGGCTATGGGGTTCGGTCCTGCCTGGGCCGAAGGATCGCAGAACTGGAGATGCAACTCCTGTTGTCAAGGGTGAGCAGGGATGTGGGGAGGCTTGTGTGGGTCAGGCAAGATGGTGGAATGCAGGGAGAGGAGGGGCAGGGAGGTCGAGGGGAGAAGCCCGCAGAAGGAACAGGAATAGGAGATCAAGATTCCAGTGGCCCCGCCCTCTCTCCCCGCCAGCTGATCCAACAGTATGAGGTGGGCCTGGCTCCCGAGACGGGGGAAGTGAAGTCTGTGGCCCGCATTGTCTTGGTTCCCAACAAGAAGGTGAAGCTGCACTTTCTGAAGAGACAATCCTGAGCTGGGCTCCTGCCTTCATGGGGCTCGTCCAGAAGCCCTAGCACAGCAGTCCATGGCCAGTCTCACGTCACATGACAGGATGCCTGATTTGACAGGGAAGCTTTATGCCCTTCCCATAGACCCCAAATGTCTGGCACAATCTCTATTGAACAGCACCCACTCAGGACAGTAGAGCATCTCCTATCACATGGCCATCCTTGGGTACAACTGAAAATAAAATTTTGAATTCAAATTTGGGGGGATTCTTTGTTGTTGTTGTTGTTGTTGTTTTTCCCTCACTCAGCATGTGACCGACCCTCTTTTGTGGGGAAATGCCTTTTTGCACCTTAGAATCATGGTGGGTGGCCCTGCTGGACCTACTTCTCGGAGCCTGAGAGTACCACATGCTTCTGTAGACCTCAATAGCAGACCCGTTATGGTCACCCAAAAAAAGGCACCCTGCCGGGCGGTGGTGGCGCACGCCTTTAATCCCAGCACTCGGGAGGCAGAGCCAGGCAGATCTCTGTGAGTTCGAGGCCGGCCTGGGCTACCAAGTGAGTTCCAGGAAAGGCGCAAAGCTACACAGAGAAACCCTGTCTCAAAAAAAAAAAAAAAAAAAAAAAAAAGGCACTCTGACAGTCCTGCTTCAGCTGTAGATAGTAAAAGCTACCCACTGGGCACCACGATGAACGCCTATAGCCCCAACTACTCTGGAGGCTGAAGCAGGAGAGTTGGTTGAGCCCAGGAGCTTAACACTCACCTGAGCAACAGAGTGGGGTGTCTATGTGATATGACTGGGGATTGGAGTTTGGAGCTCAGTGTTCATAGCCTATACTTCATGTACATATGATCAACAGCATGGCCATATGGTCAACAGTATGAAGATTCCCCTCCTCCCAAAAAAATTAAAAATGGGACTGACTACCCAGCTGGGCATGGTGGCACATGACTTTAATCCCACCACTTGGGAGGCAAAGGCAGGTGGGTCTCTATGAGTCTGATGCCATTTCGGCCTACATGGTGAGTTCTAGGCTAGCCAGGGATATGTAGTGAAACCCTTTCTCAAAACAAATTAAAAGAGGAGGAGGAGGAGGAGGAGGAGGAGCTGGAGGAGGAGGAGCTGGAGGAGGAAGAGAGAAAAATAGGCGAGCTGGGGAGATGGCTCAGTGGTTCAGTGGGCGAAGTACTTGGTGCACATGTGTGAATCCCTGAGATCGAGTTCCCAGAACTCACGTACAGCTGAACAAGGCAGGAATATTGGAGTGTGCCATCCCTGTACTGCAGTCCCAGGAGATCCCCAGAAGCACGACAAGGGAACCCTGTCTCAAACAAGGTAGAAGCAGAGGACCCACGCTTGAGGTTGTCCACTGATCTGCACTGTGGGACACTCACCTCCAGGCACACACACACATACACAATCACACTCCACTGTGGCACACTCATGCCTGCATGCACACACAATGCCATAAAGTAAAATGAAAAAGAATTTTAGAAGATCATAGAAATAGGAATCTACTCTGTTCTGTGTTGGACCACTGGATCTGAGGACCCACGCCATCACGGGGGAGGATAACGGCAGACGAAGAGGCCCAGAATCGACTGAGATTCATTTCTTTGTACTTGGTGAATTGAGTTCATCCAGCATTGCAGGATCAGCTATGTTTCCTGCAGACTCCCATTTGCAGACTGAGTTCCACCTGCTAGGTGAGTAATGAATAAACATTTTCCTTATCATTTTGTTACAAATCAAAGATTAAAAAATATTGGCAGAATAACATTCTACGCACAAAAAGGAAGGCCACTTGTAGTTTTTGCCAAGTTCAGACAGACTTTCCCTCAAGTCTTTGAATTCAGGAGACACAAGGAGCTTGCTGTAAGTTCATTTCAATGACTGCAGCCTTTGAGTAAGCCTGTAGCATCCAAGGTCAGGGCTTGCTCTTTTGTTTCTTTTTTCTTGATGGCTCATTCTCAAAGATCTGAATCTATCTGGGGGTAGAACATGACTTACTAGTGAGAGCTAAGGAGCCCAATGGACAACAGCATCAGAAGCCCTGCTGGACCTGCTTCTTGGAGCCTGAGAGTAAGTACCACATACTTCTGTAGACCTCAATGGCTGACCCGTTATGGACACCCAAAAAGGGCACCGTGACAGTCCCGCTTCAGCCCCAACAGACAGCTCTAGACTCAAGGGCTGCTCAATGTTGGCCGCCAGCAGCTTGTATGATGGTGGTGGCGCAATGGGAGCTTCCACAGGGAAAGAACAGCCGGGGCTCGTAGGAGCTGGGAACATGCATCCAGAACTAAGCATTCCAGGCGCCCAGCTAAATCCGTCGGCTGCATGCTCACGGCCACATCGAGCTCAGCCCTGACCCAGGTGGGAGGGAAAGGCTTAAAAAGGGACAGGGCATACAGATTGTCCTAGGCTGATCGCAGTGCCTCTGGTTCAGGACTTTCAGGCTTGACTCGATTGCTCTTAATTTCATCATCCTGGTGTACTGGGCATGCCCAAAGGCCTCTGGGAGTGTAGGTATAGCAAGGACAATTAGGGAAGGCTGGAGAGCCTGTGAGAAAAAGAGGAGACGTTGACCAAATCGGGAAGAGGAGGTGCCCTTCCAACAGGAATCTCCCCCTACTGCTAACTGGGTAGGATTTCTGCCCCATCCTTTGGCAATGCCCCCCAACCAAGCATGGTGCCAGGACAGTCCACAATCTGTCAAAATTCACTGAGATGAGCAGTAGGTGGGCACCCCCTCCTCTGTTAGCCCATACCGATGATAGAAATGCATTCAACAAAAGTTTGTTAGCTTGCTTTATTCTCAAGAAATTCCCAGTGGGAACAGAGTAGAGAGAAGGCAGCTCTACCTTCCCAGAGCTCAGGATTTCCCACCTCTATCCATCCCTTCCAGCAGGACC
Organism: Peromyscus eremicus; assembly: GCF_949786415.1. NCBI lineage: Eukaryota > Metazoa > Chordata > Mammalia > Rodentia > Cricetidae > Peromyscus > Peromyscus eremicus. Next base: position 36,840,466 of record NC_081429.1, on the reverse strand, counting down.
TCCACAACCTCAGCTGGAATTGGGATGACGTAGCAGTCTGTAAAGCCTTTGTTGACAGTTCCTATGGGGCTTCTCAATTATGACTGGCACCACTGCCATGCTCAGGGTACCCTAACTAGATCTAGGAGCTCAGAAATACTAAGGGACTACCCTACAGCTCATGGCAGAGCCTACCTGTACCAGAGCAGAGCCAGCAAACGGGGGTGGAAGAAGATGAAGACCAAGTCCCCCTAGATCCTTCCATTGGTTTTCAGGTGAGGGAGATGGCTTGGGAGTGAGGACTCAGGCACTCTCAGGCACTGAGGGCATCGATGCCAGCAGGGCTGAGTACCAGCGCTTGAAGTATGTCAGAGAGGGAGACCACGCCCAGAAGATGCTGGGTCTCATCCACCAACACCAGCCTGTGCACCTGTGGGTCCACAGTGTTCAGGGAGGGGCAGAGCCTTTGGCTCCAGCAGCTAATAAGGGGGAAAGCTTAAGATAGCTCAAGGAGCCACGGACATCTCCTGGGAACAGCTGGCCGTGGCTTTGACCACTCAGCTGGCTGTGGATCTTGGCATGAGGGCCCTATGAACAGGACCAGACACCTACCAATGCAGATGCCAAAAGTTGGTCTTGAAAGGGAAGGCAGGCCAAGTGCCCGGTATACAGGGATGGCGAGAGCTACACAAAGAAGAACTAGGCCATCTGTGCTGAGGGCATGCCCGGAGGGGTGCGAGGTACCTGTTCGCGTGCGATCCTGTCAATGACTTCGCCGAGGCTCTCGTGGGGCTGGCAGGAGAGAACCCCCTCCAGACACAGTGTCCTCTGTCTCAAAGCTTCTCCTACACTCATGTCTAGGTGGTTGTAGGTTTGCTGGGCAGCCAGGTGCTGAGGCAGGGGGAAGACAGTCATGGATGACCTCATTACCTAGGCTGCAGCCTGGAGATGGCACTCTGATACACTTGTGAAGGGTAACCACAGAGACTTCCCATCGGTCCTCACGCCGCAGCCTCCCTGTGGCACCCCCAGGTCCCACAGACACTTACAATGACATCAAAGCGGGAGTAGAGGCCCACGACCTGACCTGTAGCGGGGAATGGAGAAGAAAAGCCCAGCTCAGAACCAGGGTGCTCTTCAGGGGACATGGGGAAGACTTTTGAAATGAGTTCCCTGATAGTACCCCCCAGGCTGCTGGCTTAGTCATGGGGCATCATGCTGCCCCGACCTACAAATAGACTTAGCATCACTGAGACGCCTGACTTCAGGCTCCCGTGAGCTGCAGGGAGAGGATGGCGGCGGCGGCGCCTGTGAAATATGCCAGCCTCGTAGTGTACAGACATTAGTCATTTAATTTCAATTTCTGGTTCACAGGAAACAGGAGCAGGAGAATGAGGCACAGCCGCCTCCAGGAGGCAGATGGACAAATCTGGACATGGGATTTTTTTTTTAACCCTTTAAACTACATTTGTTTGTGTATGCATGCATGCGTGCATGCGTGTGCGCGCGCGTGCGTGCGTGTGTGTGTGTGTGTGTGTGTGTGTGTGTGTGTGTGTGTGTGTACACATCAGAGTACCGCAGCACACATGAATGGGAATGGAGGTCAGAGGACAATCTTTAGACAGTTCTCTCCTACTGTGCGGGTCCCGGGAATTGAACTCAGGTCGTCAGGCTTGGCTGCAAGTGTCTTTCCGTGCTGAGCCGTCTCTGTATCCTTGAAGGTGGGATACAGGAAAACTAATGCAGACTTTTCGAGTGACTTGTGCCGTGAAAAATGAGAGGAAAGGGAACAGTCTTAGATTTAAACAGACTTCAGGGACAAACTGAAGAAATGAGAAGTAATGGACTTCAGTTGGACTTGGTTTGGACAAGTTGGCTGTTTAAAAAACAATCATTCTTGGGAGAAATGGGAAAATGAGAATCAGGATTGGAAATTAGGTCGCAATAAGTTATTCATAGTTTTAAAAATAGCTTTTCTCTTAAAAAAGAAAATACTTGAAGGGCCAATGAGATGTCTCAGTGGGTAAAGGCACGCGTCAATCCTGACAACCTGAATTTGATCCCTGGTACTCACTCAGTAGGAGGAGGGAACTGACTCCTGAGAGTTGTCCCCGGATCTCCTTGTATGCACAGTAGCACATAGGCACCCACGTGTGCGTGCACACACACCTAAATAAGTGCAGCAGACCCTTTACGTTCTATTTATTATTGCTGTGTGCGCACATGCCGCAGCATGGATGTGGGGGTCAGAAGAAGACGGTTCTCAGGAGTCGGTTCTCTCCTTCCCTGTGTGTTCTGGGGATTGAACTCGGGTCACCAGGCTTGATTGTTAGTGCTGGCTGAGCCATCTCACCCGCCCAGCTGTTCACAGTTGTGTTGGGAAGTATAAAACAAGGTGACTGTAAGCCAGACTGAAGTGCATGGGGGTGATATGACCTGATGTCTGTAATTTATTTTCTTAATTCAGAAAAATGATGAGTTGGTTATGGCGATATGTTGTTCTCTATCATTTTTATTTCCCTTGAGAGTTTTCATGTTTGAGTATAAGTTAAAAGCCCTTCATAATGTTCAACTTCATTCTGGTGAATATAACTTTGTATTTCCTCTTTTTAATGCGGTGTATGTAGTGTCTATGTGTGTCTGTTCTCACATGTGTGAGCATGTGTGTGTCTATGTGTGTATGTGTGCTCATGTGGGTGTGTGTTCTCACATGGGTGAGCATGTATGTGTCTATGTGTGTATGTGTGCTCATGTGGGTGTGTGTTCTCACATGTGTGGGCATGTGTATGTATATATGTGTGCTCATGTGTGTGTGTGTGTGTGTGTGTGTGTGTGTGTATGTGTGTGTGTGTGTGTGTGCTCGTGTGTGTGTGTGAGTGTGTGTGTGTATGTGTGTGTGTGTGTGTGGGGTGAATGTGTTCTCACGTGTGTGTGTGTGTGTGTGTGTGTGTGTGTGTGTGTATGCTCGTGCACGTGTGGAGGTCAGGGTTGATGCCAGGCATCTTCCTCTACTGCCTTCTACTTTGTTCAGGCAAAATCTCTCACTGAACCTGATACCCCAAAATTCAGCCAGTCTAGCTGGCCAGCTCATGTCCAGGGGTCCCCTGCTGCCTCCTCCTGGGCCCTGGGTTTACAGGCAGGCTTCCATACCATCCCCACTTTTATGAGTGCTGAGGGATCCGAACTCTGGTCTTGATGTAAGCGTCAAGCATGAAGCCCTTTACCCAATGAACCATTTCCCAGCCCCAACTTTGAAATATCTGTGGTCACAGTCTAACTAAAGAGAGACTCTTGCTGTCCCTTCTACCTTCCTAGAACAGGACATCAAGATCCCATGGTCAAGTTTAGGGTGCACTAATACAAGACACAAAAGGATCTGCTGTTCCCTACTACCATAGTCACCTTATTGCAGGTAATCTTACCGGTTCTCCTTCAAAGGCAAAAAGGACGAAGAGTCCCCGACACATGGGGCGTGGTGGTGCACTCCCAAATCCCAGCATGAGGAGGCGGAGGCAGAGGAACTACCATGAGTTTGAGGCCAGTAGGGGTTACATAGTGAATTTCCGGGCTACAGGGTGAGACCCTGTCTCAAAACAACACCCCTGCCTAGAAAAAAAATTCCCTTCCACACTTGGGGAAACTGAGGCTCAGATAACTGGCCCAAAGTTCAAAGCAAGCAGAGACTTCTAAGACTCTGGCTCCACGTCCTGCCCACACGGTCCTTTCGGGCCGGCCTTGCCCACCCTAGCTAGAGCCTTTCGCCCTGTGTGTAGTACCAGATTCATTGACCACAGGCAGCGCAGATACACGCCGGTCCACAAAGATGTCCAGCGCGGTCAGGATAGGAGCTGTTTCCAGAACGACAGCCAAATCTCGGAATGTGCCGATGCCCAAATCTTGGATAGTGCGGCAGAGGAAGGAGGGCCGTGGTAACAGGGCACCCTGTTGGGATGGGATGCGGTGGTGATCTCATCAGATCAAGGTGCTCCCAGGGGCTCTAGCTCCCCCCCGCTCCCTTTGCCTGGGCTAGGACACTTGACCTTCAGTGTCTCCCGTGGCTCCCCGCTTGCTCCCACCATCCCAGGCTCACAAATATGTGCAGGAATTTGAGTAGCCGCTTGTGTGTGAGGATGTAGAGCACAGTGCCGGAGACCGGGTCCAGGACCGGCAGGCGGTGGATTCGGTTCTTGATGAGGGCATAGACAGCTTCAAACAGACTTTAACGAATGAAAGCAGAGAGACTAGGAGCAATGCGGGAGAGACCCTCCATCTGAGGCCCCCGGACAGAGCACCGGGGTCCTCTCATCCCTCTGCTTCCCAGAAGAAGTGAACAAATCCAGGTCTGAATGGGATAGCACAAGGGCACGATCCAAGAGGCTGAGGCAAGATGATGCAAGATGGCCTTGATGCCAAGCCTGATGACCTGAGCTCAATCCCTGCATCCCAGACGGTGGAAGAGAACCAACTCCTGCAAAATGTCCTCTGACCTCCACACGTGCGCCATGATAATACACACACACACACACACACACACACACACACACACGAACACGCACACGCACACATGCACACTCACTCACACACTTAAGCAAGCAGTAAATGTCACAACAAAAATCTTTGAGACAGACAGATGGGGGTGTGCTCAGGCGAACAGAGAAGATGCTTACCTGTCATTGGGAGAGATGGAGACGAGAGGCTTGAAGCAGCCTTGTAGGTAGATCTCTGAAGAAAAACTCAAGTCAGGCCACAAGGGTCCCCGGTCGCTGCATCCTGCCTCCTAACACCTTTCCTTCCTGCAGGCACTGGAGGCTTCCCCACGGACTTGTGCTCTCCAGGAAATCCCACCTTCTCTGCCAGGCCTTGGGCCCCAACTCTAACCCCACAGGCTTCTCCAACTTACCCCTCCAGGTCTCAATCTTATGTTCTTCAATCTCGTAGATCTGGACCTAAAGGCACGGGTGGGATTTTAGGGTCAGGCATGAGCCCTGGGGCATTGGGCCTCCTGAAGACGCCCCAGCTCAGCCCAGCCCGAGTGACACCCCAGAACTCACCAGGGGGGATCTGTAGTAGCGATGCAACACCAGGATGAAGTCTGTGATGGTGAGCATGCCTGCAGGGTGGACAGGCGACAAGTTGGGGGAAGGTCAGGCCTAGGTGTAAGGCTCATCGAGGACCCCATCCTGCTGGCGTTCTTATACCACGTGAGGTCCCTCCCGCCGTTCCCCAACCCCCTCTCCTCACCCACAAAGCTCTGCTTCTTGCTGTCCCACAGAGGGGCTGCCCTCACACCGTTGGCCACCATGGCAAAGAAAGCCTTCTTAATCTGAGGGGCAGGAAAGAACAAAGGCGGGGGAGGACTGGCAGGCCCCTCAGCCTCCCCTCTTGCTGTGTGTGTGTGTGTGTGTGTGTGTGTGTGTGTGTGTGTGTGTCCCCGTCCTTCCATGGGATCTTCGCTCTGCTTCCTCTCCACATGTGTCTGCCTCTTTCCCATGACAAGACCGCTGTCGTCACGTTTACCACACAGATAAGGCTGCTTGTGCCCAGAGGCACCGAGGGGCCATCATTAGATACAGCAGGTTTCTACATGGAGGTCGTGTGCATATAGACATGGTGTAGTTTTTGCTCATCTAAGTGACAGAGGTATAACTATTCCCATAACATATGCAGAGCTACAACAATTTCCTCGCTAAATTTGACGCTAACTTATTTTGACCCTTATCCTAAGCAAAACTACCTACATGTGCTGAGCATACTTGGTTTGCATCTTCTCTTTTCTTCCTCCCCATCTCTTCCCTTTCCTTAACTCTTTTCTCTCTTCTCTCCTGTCCTTCCGTTCTAGGCTTCTGTGGTGGTGGTGTTTGGTTTCCAGGCTGGCCTGGAACTTGGGACCCTCCTGCCTCAGCCCCCTCAGGCCTGGGATCACAAGTGTGGGCCACTGCACCCGACTCTTAGCTCACATCAAGATTAAGCGGCGCTATTAAAATAAAACATATCCCTCTGCGAAGCACCGGAACCAGACTGTGTTCTGCGGATGACACATATCCCACGCCTCGAGCACGTAGGCATCTTTTGCCCTGCCGTAACAGTGATAATGATGGAGTCAGTTTCGCCTAATGGCAGAGCAGCTTCCAAACCATTTGCTTTTTTTTTTTTTTTTTTTTTTTTTTTCTGTTGCCAGAGTATCCTCCTCTTGGTCCTGAATGACTCTGCGACATCTTACACAGTTAACAGAGTGTTCTTTCTTTGTCCTGGGTTGTTCTAAGACTCCTTTGAAACAGGGAGGAGCAAGCCTCTGGTCCCCATTTTTAGAGATGATGGAGATGAAGTGGCCAACCCCAGGTTTTGGCAGATTCAGAGTGACAGAGCTGTGATGACAATTAGGGGGTCCTCACAGAGCATCCTTTCTCCCTACTCCCCCTATGATACTAAGGAGTCCTAGAAAGGGACTTGCAGGGACTTCGGCTTGACAAGACATCCAGGAGGGTATGAGTGGTAGCTGCAGAGGCAGGAGGCTGAGCCCTGAGCTCAACCAGGGTCAAACCAGGGTCTTACCTCCAGCGTAGTGTCAAAGATGACCAGTTTGGAGCTGGTGGCCATGGCATCATAGCAGGTATGTTCCTGCATGAAGTGCATGTAGACCTGGGCCCCAGGCTTCTGCAACTCATCATCCCAACTCAAGCTGAGAAGTGGGGCCCGTGGGGATGGGCAAGGCCGAGGCCTGTCCTCCCCCAGGCCTTGGAGCTCACCGTCCCAGGCCTCCGGGTCTGGGAACTCGATGGCCAGCTCCAGGTCACCTGTGCTGGAACCCACTGCTGAGGCTGCACAGTCGGGCAAGAGGAGGTCCCACCCGCTGGGGGAGGTCTCCACTCCAGCCAAGGGAACTGCTGGAGCCAAGGGTGTGGCCTCGGGGAATGTGGCCTCCTGCCTGGCGGACTCAGCAGCTGGTCTGGCCTGGGCACCTGTTGGGGGAAGAAGGCAGCGAGGAGCATTACTGCATCTTCCAAAGCACGTTCTCGGTGCCTTCAGGGTTTGGCAGCGCTGGGGCGCCCGGATGTGGTGGAGTCTCAGAGTCCTAGCAGACTGCAACTCTCTTCCATCTTTCCAAGGCGGCCGCATCGGGGCTCTGTGCCTGCAGCACAGTTACTGCCTCTCATGTAGAGAGACCGAGGCCACAAGATGAGACTGGCCTGGCTCCGTGTGATCTCTGGTCGGGCACCACTCTGGAATTCCTGCTGCCCCCTGTCACCATAACTGACCATACCCTCACCTTCTTCCAATCCGGGTGGCTCCACTTCCTCCACAGCCCCCTGCCTTGTCCATCTGGAAGCCTTGACGCCCCGTGTTGCATGGGTTCTTTCTGGGCTGGTGGTCACAGCTGGTGATGGCCACGAGTTTTCTCCTTGTTCTAGGAAGTCCATCTCTGGAAGGAGGAAAGGACCTGTTCGGTTAGAAGGGCGTGCTACAACAAAACCCATCACGACGTCATCAGTGACCACATTGGAAGTTTTCAAAGCACCGCCCCTCTCCCCCCAACAGTTTTCATTTTCTATTCGTAGAAATCTTCTGAGGCAGGTACTGTAAATAGGAATAGCATTCCTATTTAGCAGCAAGGGACCGGAAACTCAGAGAGGTTAAGCAATTTGCCACAAATCACACAGCTGGGAAGTGGTAAGGTTAGCACTGGGGTTCAGATCTTCATCAAAGAGGAAAGGGAAGGTGGGGGACACACGCTGGGGAAAGGATGAGGGAGAAGGCCAAGCTAGGGAGGGGTTAGGGATTGGGGTTCAGAAAGGTGGGAGCCAAGGGAGCTATAGAGAAAAGGCTAGCCCCACAGGGAGCCCCGCTCCACCCACCTTGACTCTCTGGACACCCACTGTGGCTCCAGGTCAGGGTCTACGCAAGAGAATATCTGAATTGTTGTGAAAATGATTCCTGTTCTGAAGTCCCTGGGTTGTCCCCTTTAAAAAACACACCTACCCACACACCATGTGTATACACACATGCACAACATACACACTTGCACACTCCTGGCACACCCAGAATCCCACACAGGCACATACATGCAAAATACATACATACATGGAACCGGCCTGCTCACACCCACAGAGTACAGTGCACAGCAAGCTCATGGGCCGCACACACACGCACACACACACACACCACACACACACACACACACACACACACACACACACACACACACACACACACGGCCACACGCTTGCTGTCTCCCTACATCCCAGCGCCGGCCCCCTGGGACCCCGGTACCCCAGGCAGTGTGTGTTCCAGCTCAGACTCCATGCGGCCAGCCCTAAGTCCGCTAGCGAGTGCGCGACAGGCGGCTGGCGGCGGGGTGGCAACTATTCTGGGCTGGCCCCTGGCAGCGGGCCCTCAGGGATCAGGTTCTCTCTGATTGTCAGGTCTTGGGAGGGAGCGCTCAGCCCGCAGCTGTTCCCTCGCCGCGGCTTGGGGGCGCTGCGGAGGCGGAACTCTCATCTTGGAGCTAAGAGTTCAAAGGAGAAAAGTTGGCCATCTTCACTACTTTCTCCTCCACGCAAACCTCCCTAGCCAAGGATGGAATGAGTTAGGAAGGATACACTCGAGACTGTGAGGGGGTTGTGGGTGGTCCTCATAGAGCAGCCAGGGTATGTCTCGACATCCCCTTTTGAGTGCCGCCAACCAGTTTCCCTTCTTAGGTGAAAGGCGAAAGTGATGGGGAGCACGGGTCAAGCAGGTGGGCACTCTGCTGATCATCTCAAAGGTGCAAGATGGGATTGAGAGCATGGGCTCATATCTGTGTGCAGAGGGAGCAACCCCTGAGTCGACGTGTGGTTGAGAGATGAGGGGTGTGCAGGAGCCCAGCCCCTAGCCCACCATGTGTACTGGCTGTGCATCTTCCTGTGCCAGAGGGGAACCCAGCCTGTCTCCCGTGGTGGCGGCTCACCCCCTTCCTTGGCATTCCTAGGGCCTGAGTCAGAGTTCCAAATGGGAACCGCTGACCCAGCTGCCTTGGCTCCCCTCTCCCTGGCCCTCCCCTCCCCTTCTCATTCCAGTCTCTTCCATCTGGACCCCCCGGCCCTAGAGTGAACACTCAGGAATGGACTATTGGATTTCCTGCTGGATTTATTGAACGTATTCCCTTTTCTCCATCAAAGCACCTGCCACTGCCCCTGAGGAGGGTGGAGAACTGTGCAGGGCGGAAGCTTTGCCTTCTCAGGAGTGTTCCTGGAGCCTGGATCCGCTGCCAGAGAGCGGAACCTCTGAGGCACAGCAAATGGGGCCACGACAAAGAATGGGAGGCCATCAGCATGTCCTCTGCTCTGTAACTAGGCATGACAGATGACAGTCATACCCTGTCACAGTTTGTGGAAACGTGACAATGGCCCACAGCTTGCCAGTGTGCAATGTTTTCCTTGCTAGCTGCTAGTCAGTCTCTAAACTAGTATTTGTTTTAGGTTTTCAAGTAGCATCCCTTCCAAACACAAAGTCAGGGTAGATAGTTGGTTGCTGTAACGAAGACCCAATTTAAGAATACCTCAGATGCCGGGCGGTGGTGGCGCACGCCTTTAATCCCAGCACTTGGGAGGCAGAGGCAGGCGGATCTTTGTGAGTTCGAGGCCAGCCTGGTCTACAGAGTGAGATCCAGGAAAGGCGCAAAGCTACACAGAGAAACCCTGTCTCGAAAAACTAAAAAAAAAAAGAATACTTCAGGGGAGCCAGGAAGGCAGATCTCTGTGAGTTCCAGGATAGCCAGGGCTACAGAGTGAGACCCTGTCTCCAAAACAAACAAACAAACAAACAAACAAACAAGAATGCCTCAGGAGCTTGAGAGGTGGCTCAATGGGCAGGAACACTTCGCCTTGCAAGCATGAGGACCTTAGTTCAAGTCCCCAGAACCCACATAAAAAGCTGGATGCGGTCACTTTCTGTGGAGGTGTGGAAACAGAAGGGTCACCGGGGCTTCCTGGTCTCCAGACTAGTTTCAGGTTTAGGAGAGACCCTGTCCCAGGAAGGATTAAAGTGGTGACTGATAAAAAAGAACACCCAACACCTTCCTCTGGCTTCTGGGAATACAGGCATACACCACACATATCACACACGCGCACACACACACACACACACACACACACACACAGAGATTCAAACAATAATAGTCTATAGGCAGTCTAGAGCTGATAGGGTGGCTGTGAGGTCATCTGAATACAAGATGGCCATTCTGGCTTCTACCTTACCCTTGCACAGCATCCCAGCCAGAAGAAGAGAAAAGGGAAAAAGAAAAGAATCCACACATCTTCTAAGCCCTGAAGTGGACGTTACTCCCTCACTTCCACTCACAGCTAATTGGCCAAATTTAGCCACAAGGCCATGTTTGGCTTCAAGGGGCAGGGAGTTGAGGATCTTGGTCATTATTATGGGCAGCCCTTCCAGTTAAAATTCATTCAATTCTACCCCTAAAAGAAAGGAAAACTAGACAGTAGGCCCGTTTGGCAGTCTCTATTACAGAATGTTTTCATTCCATCGGAAACGAACTCAGAGAAAACAGGCAATGCTTTCCAAGGTCATTTGGCAAGCAAGCAGCCAGCATAGACCTTAATTGGGTCTGGCCGATCCCCAGAGGGACTTTTCATCACATCCAGCCAGCATATTTTGGCCACCCAGGGGCCAGCAATCAAATGAGCCGAAAGATATCTGCATGTGGAAGGGCAGCTCTGTACCAAGAAGGAAGCAAGGAACACACGCCACAGGGCATGATGCACCAGATCTGTGTGCACTGTGCAGTCAGGGAAGACTTTCCGGAGGAGGAGGTCCTATGTGTGGGACACGGAGACTGGAGCATTGCAGGAGAAGGCAGTGGTGTGATTTGAACCTGCTCTGAATCTGTGAAGGGGGCATGAGGTATGCTGGGGGCGTTGGGGGATGGATTTTCCAGCTCCACTGTATCACACGCCTTTGGGGATGGTCCACAGAGCTGGTTTCTCATGGAACCAGTGTAAACACACACTACTGCTGTTGCTGTCAAAGTCCCACGAGAGAGACGAACTCAGTGAGATGCTATCAGTGGAGGGGTTGGAAGAGGCAACAAGGGTGGGACCTAGACTCAAGCCCTTGCCCAAGTGGTTCCCAAGACAGTGGGATTGGCCGGAGGGCACACATAGAATAGAGGATTTCTGAGCTAGAAATGGAGTTTGGCGATAGAGAGCATTTACCTCAAATGTGGAGAACCTGAATTCCATGCCTCATAGCATGCAAAGAAAGAAAAGGGAAAGAAAATGAATGGGAATGAGAACAGCTATGGGAATGAAGAGAAGAGAAGAAGATGGCCCGGATGTACCGCAGTTGGTAGAATGCCTGCCCAGCCTGCGTGAAGCCGTGGTTTGATCCCCAGCTCCTCATAAATCAGCACAGTGGTGCACACTGTAACCTCAGCCCTCAGGAGGTGGAGGCAGGGGCTACATAAAGAGTTCAAGACAGCCTGGTGTATATGAGACCCTGTCAAACACACACACACACACACACACACACACACACACACACACACACAAAATCAGCTGGGTGGTGGCGGCACACACCTTCAATCCAAGCACTTGGGAGGCAGAGGCTGGCAGATCTCTGAGTTCAGGACAGCCTGGTCTACAGAGCGAGATCCAGGACAATGAGGGCTACACAGAGAAACCCTGTCTAGAAAAACCAAACCAAACCAAACTAAACCAAAACAAAATACAAAAAAAAAAAAAACCCAAAACAAAAAACAAAACAAAACAGAAAAAAACCTAACCAACCAACCAACAAACAAAAAAACCCCACAAACAAATGTGCAAAGGAAAGGCGCATTCCTTTTAGAGCCAAACAACTTTGCTCACATTCTTCCAGGGAGCCATACCAGTTTGAGAGAGAACAGGCAAGAACTCCAAGTCTAGAGAAGCCTGGCATGTCAGCAATGCTTCCATGCTACCACTGGCTGTGGTTACTCAAATTGGGAGCCAAACAGCCTTCTAAGACTTTTGAGGATGTCAAATTGGCAAATAAACCTGACCATTAAGGCCTCACTTGACCCTCCTCTCCGGTTATTAACCACCCTACATGTCTCCAACAGCTGGAAGACATCTGGGAAAACTGGAATGTCTCTGAGGAAGGCATGCCACTCCCACACAGCTGCAGGGGATACCGGGTAAGGACCAGCTTCTCATGGGCAAAGGTGCCTGTTTGGGAAACCAAGGTCCCGGAGAGTCTGGACTTGGGGGTTGTTAATATCCAGTGGCATCTGCATGGTGGTCATCCTTTCCTATTCTGGAATGTTTTAATTATATTTATCCTGCTTCTCTTCCCCTGTCGTTAGTGGGTAGTATGAAGGACAGGTCTCTGCCTGATGGGCTATGGGGCATCAGAACAGGGCCACCTGGTAATGGGATACCCATGCCTCAGAGAACTGGTGTCTAACTGGAACTGACTCACTGTTCTTCAGAAGGTGTGAATGTTTTCTTCCTGTGGGGTAGGCAAACCCATGGATTCTCTTCTCTCTTTCTTCCTCTATCAGTAAGACCCTACAATTATGTTTCCCAGCTTCCTTTGCAGATTGTGTGGCCATGTGGCTAAATCTGGCCAATGAGATTTCAGCAGCATTATCACATTCAACTTCATAAGGGTGCCCTTGGAAGGGGGAAACATCCCCTAGGCTCCTAATGGGGTGTATATGATAGCACTGGGGCAACCATTAGATCACCATGGTGAAAGACATAGGTTAAAAATGACTTCATGCCGGGCGGTGGTGGCGCACGCCTTTAATCCCAGCACTCGGGAGGCAGAGCCAGGCGGATCTCTGTGAGTTCGAGGCCAGCCTGGGCTACCAAGTGAGTCCCAGGAAAGGCGCAAAGCTACACAGAGAAACCCTGTCTCAAAAAACCAAAAAAAAAAAAAAAAATGACCTCCTCTGCCCTCTTCTAGATTGACTTATCTGTATCTGTTTTGTGTTGCCCTAACAGGATATCCTAGACTGGGTAATTCACAATGAAATTTATTTCTCATGGATCTGGAGGCGGAAGAAATCCAAGATCAAGAACCTTCAGCCATCAGGGACTTCACAGCCGAAGGCAGAAGGGCGAGGAAACATGCTTTAGTGCAAGAGAAAGCTGAACTCACTCAAATGGAAACCCCACTCTCAAGATAACCTGCCTACTTTCATGAATGCGGCATTCATCTACTCCCAAGGGAAGACTCTGACCTCATCACCCCTCAAAGGCCCCATCTCAGTGCTGTTATACAGGGGAGATCTTTCCAACATATGAACTTTGGGGACACAGACAGATCATAGCATATCCTCAACCCCATCCTTATCTGGCTTTCTTGGCTTTGGACAGTTACGTTAGAAACAAATGGCCTTGTTTAAGCCACTGAGAAGTTGAACCTTTGCTGGGACAGCCAAACCTTTCTCTGGCAAGCACTCCCACTGTGGGAGTGGGCTAGGCTTAGCAGTCCCCAAGTGCTCATAGAATGCTTATGCAGAGTTCGGTAATCTCCCAGACACGGTGTGAAATGTATCACAGGCTGCTGAGCCTGTGGCCCCTTGCAGCCCTGTGAGATTAATCGTTTTATTATTTCTGTTTTGCAGATGAACAAACAGAGGCAAAAATAGATGAAGTAACTTGATAAAAAAATATCAAGTGATGGAGACAAGGCTAACATTTACCGTTTCTGGATTCCAGCAGCCACAACTGACATACGAGATGACTTGTGGAAAGCTCAGGCCTGGCAGGTACTAGATGCTCAGTAAGTGGTTAGTACTGGTTAGTCTCACCTCACCACCTGCTCCCTGGTCTCCAGACTTCCAGTTCCAAGACTTTGAAGGCAGACCATGTGGGATGGCTCTGATTCTTACCTCACCAGCCTTCAGAGTTGAGGTGGCCTCCTCCAGCAGAGACAGAGCTGTACCATTTTCAAACTGTTGTGGCTTTCTGTGTAAAGGAGTGTTCTACCCTTCCCTTCTCTGCCCTGTCCTGCCCTACCCTGCCCTGGCCCTGCCCTACCCTGCCCTGGCCCTACCTCTACCCTGCCCTGGCCCTGCCCTACCCTGCCCTGGCCCTGCCTCTACCCTGCCCTGGCCCTGCCCCCCTCCCTTGCACCTGCTTCTTGACCACTGTTCCCACATCTGTCCTGGTTGCCAGCCCCACCCCCACCCATCCCCTCGGGCGAGGCGAATCAGCAGAAGGCACAGGCCTCAGCTGGGTAATGTGTACTCCTTTGGTGGTTGGTTTTCATCTCTGGCTGTGGAGTTATGTTTCGTGTAACCCTATTTCTTGGCTCTCTTACACACTGGATATATAATAAGGGCTGTGCACTCTGACCCTGGGTGGATTTGGCTGCCCTCACTGCAGAGCAGATTTGTCTGGCCCATGAGGTTGGAGATCCTGTTTTTAAGTGTTATTATTTTTTTTTTTATATCAAAGGGATAAAAACACCTTGAAGAGGTTGAGGGGGAGCGCCCTAGATGAAACCTATCACTGAGAAGTTGCAAATGGGGTAACCAAGGCCTGAGTGGTCCAGACACTGAGAAAGTGACCTCTGTCCACCCTTTCCTGGAAAACAGCATGGGTGCTAGAGTCCCAAGGACCTGGACAGAATGAGTGTCTTGTTAATACAATTCAGGTGGCCTCACAGCCCCCCTCTGGACCTTTTTCTGGAGGGATGCTGGGGATGGTGTTATGCAGATGTTGTTGGTATCAGGAATGTCTTTGACTCTCTTTGGGCAAAACTTTAGGTCTCCCTTCAATGCTTTAAAGAATGTTCTCTCTCTCTCTTCCTCTCTCTTCCTCTCTCTTCCTCTCTCTCTCCCTCTCCCTCCCCCCCCCCCCCCGCCCACTCCCCCCCTCTGTGTGTATGCGTATGGAGGCAGAGGTCAATATAGACGTCTTTCACAATTGTTCTCCATCCATCTTTTTGTAAACTTGTGTCTCCTGAATTTCCCGCACTTTAATATTCATTTTCGTTTGTTTTAATTCTGTGTATCCGTGTGGCTGACGGCGTGGGTATATGGAAGTAAGTGTGGGTGTTTGTGGAGGTCAGAAGAGGACATCGGATCCCCTAAAGTTGGAGTCACAGGGCTAGTGTGAGCTGCCCAGCACAGGTGCTGGGAACTGAACTCTGGGCCTCTGGAAGAACACCAACAGCTGGCTAGCCACTGAGCTATCTCTCTAGCCCTCCGCCTTACTTTGGGGGACAGGGTGTCTCGCCAAACCTGGAGCTCACCAAGTTGGCTAAACTGGCTGGCCTGTGAGTGTCAGGGATCTACCTGTTCTCCACCCCTACCCCCAGTGCTGGTATCACAGCTGTTAACACCCAGTTGTTACTTGGGTGCTGGGGATCCAGACTCAGGCCCTCCTCACACTTGCACGACAAGCACATTGCGGCCTGAACCATCTCCTGACCCCTGCTCTTTAAATTTTTAACCTAACAATTTCAGTTACTAAAGAAACCACACTCCCCCTAATCTCAGATCATGTGGCTTTTGAGAGTTCAGCTTCCGGTGGGTCCCAGAAGTGTCTGCTGAAGACAGCTGACCAGAGCACCTCTGGCTACAGCGATGGCGAAATCGATAGACTTCATCCCACAGGGAGCGTGTTTAACTCTTCCTGAAACAACAGAGCTCTTTCCTCCTGGAAATGGCCCTGAGAGGATGAAACGTGAGGATCTCCGAGGCTGCCCTGCAGCATAAGGTCAAATCACCGCCACAGAGCCACACCCTTCTGTCACTCATTACCTCCGACCGAACCACCTGAGTTTGCTCTTCTCCGGGAAGACCTGGGGTTACTTCCCAGCACCACACAGTGGACGAAGAGAACAGACTTTCTTACAGCGTTCTCTGACTTCCAAACAAAAACAAGATGATAATAATAATAATAATAATAATAATAATAATAATAATAATAAAACAGGAAGCAGGGGCTGGAGAGATGACTCAGAGGTTAAGAGCACTGGCTGTTCTTCCAAAGGTCCTGAGTTCAATTCCCAGCAACCACATGGTGGCTGAAAACCATCTGTAATGAGATCTGGTTCCCTCTTTGGGCCTGCAGGGATACATGCAGGCAGAACACTGTATACATAATAAATAAATAAATATTGAAAAAAAAAACAGGAAGCAGAAGAATATCTTCAGTACTTAAAGTAAGTGCTGAAGTAATTTTTTTGGAGTGTGTGTGTGTGTGTGTGTGTGTGTGTGTGTGTGTGTGTAGACAGCATTTCTCTGTGTAGCTTTGGCTGTCCTGGAATTTGCTCTATACACTAGGTTGGGCTCAAATTCAGATATCTGCCTGCCTCTTCCTCTGCCTCCTGAGTGCTGGGATTAAAGTGCTGCCACACCTTGCTGCCAAATTGTAATTTTATATCAAAAGAAAATTTATCAAAAAGATAGAAGGGCTGGAGAGATGGCTCAGCGGTGAAGAGCACTGGCTGCTCTTCCAAAGGACTCGGGTTCAATTCCCAGCACCCACATGGCAGCTCACAACTGTCTGTAACTCCAGTTCCAGGGGGCCCGACACCCATAGCAAAAACACCAATGCACATTAAGTAGAAATAAATACGTTAAAAAAGATAGAAGGATATATGTTATGACTTAAATATGAACCATGCCCATAGGCTCATGTGCTGAATGCTTAGTTCCCCTGCTGGTGGTGTGATTTTGGAAAATTCTGGAAACTTTAAGAGATGGAGCCTAGCTGGAAGAAACAGTACACTCGGAAGTGTGACTTTGAAGGTTATACAGGATCTCCAGTCTTTTCCTCACTCTCGGCTTCCAATCTGCCGTGAAGTGAACAGCCTCCTCCCCGCACTCCTGCCGACTAAGCCCACGAGGCTGCACAGCCACAGACAGATCCCTCTGAGATCGTGAGCCGAGACACGTCTTTACTAAGTTGTTCCTTCAGGAACTCTGGTTATAGTTATGCAAAAGCAACTGACGTAGTACATTTCATGACTAGTAAAAACAGTTAATTCATCCCCCTAGTCCAGGAAATTCTAGAGTGTATGCTCCAGGAAACAATGTCTTACATAGTAGACCATGAACTCTAAAAAGAAACAGGAAAAAAAAAAAACCAAGAAAAACTGTGAAACTATGGATAATTTAAATTAATAGATTAAAAAATTTATGAATATAGAGAGAAGCTAGTGTGGTCATATATTGTGTACCATAATAAAATTTGCCTGAAGATCAGAGAACAGAACAAGCCACTAGATTAAACATAGAGACCAGGCAGTGGTGGCACACACCTTTAATTCCAGTACTTGGGAGTCACACACCTTTAATCCCAGCACTTGAGATCTCATGCCTTTGCTTGGGAAGCACACATGCCTTTAATCCCAGCACTAAGAAGGAAGTGTTGGCTGGGCAGAGAAAGGTATATAAGGCATGAGGAGACAGGAACTGAAGCATTTTCAGCAGAAGCCCTTTTTGGCTGAAAAGCTTTTCAGCTGAGGAGTCCTAGAGGTAAGACAAGGCTGTGGCTTGTTCCTTTGTCTGTCTGATCTTTCAACATTTACCCCAATATCTGGCTCCTGGTTTTTTATTAAAAGACCATTTAGATTTCGTGTTACAAGCTAGGCCCAGTGACATGTACCTAGCTTTGGAAGACTGAGGCAGGGGGATCGTGAGTTCAAGGCCAGCAACAAGAATGTCTACTATGCTCAAGAGAAGATCAGATATGGAGAGAGAGAAAAGAGCTGACGGAAATGAGCCTCGACCTGTGTGGCTTACCAACTGAGGACCAGATGGGTGATGGATGTGTCTGTGGATGTCTGCACACTCAGATGATGATTGAGGACTAAACACCCATCCTTAAGTGCAGATCTCGGCATTATGTAAGTACTTGAAGACTTAGATACACTCTCAGGGAAGGTAGGGAGATCTCGAATTAATTCTCAGAAGACAGGCTGCATTAGAATAATTTCAGCCACATGCCATGGTAAACTCAATTTATTTGTTTTTAACTAATTTGGAAATTGGTTGGGTCCCTAGGGCACTGGAGGAGGGCTGGCTTTGATTTTGTTTAAACCAGGAACTCCGGTATGTTTCCCTTTTATCGTAACCCTTATTTTCCCAAGTCCAGAGGTGGCAATATCAGTTCGGGGTCCATGTGTCCCACGCCCTGCAACCTCCACAGAGGAAGAGACCGTCATTGCCTGCACTTTACTCCACAAGGAAACATCCCACAGCCCAGCTGTTAGCCCCTGGAAAATCCTGATACCACAGCCCAAAGTCTCAGGGTGTGTGTTGTGAGGCCGGGGAGTACCTCATTACAGTGATTGTCAAGCTCAGTCTCACTGTTCAGCCTGGATTCACCGACACCATCCTCCAATAACCAAGCTCAGCACTACTGCTCAGTACAGCCTCACGCCTTCCACGTTTCTTCTACTTACTTTCCTTCAGGGCTCATCATTCTCGACAATGTTTATTTCGTCTTTCTCTTCCCTACCTCCTCTCTCTGACCTTCTTCAGGAACTCGCATCCCACTAGTTCCACGGGTTTAGGTGTCGATTTTAGGGACTGGGGTGGGTAGTTCAGGGGACAATGCTCACCTACTGTGGGAGACCCAAGGCTCAACCCTCGGTTCTGTAAAGGAGAAATAAAATAAAGTTAGAAAAATAAACAAGTGTCACCCCCAGGCCAGGTTCAAGCTCCCACCCACAGAGTAGCTTGTTCGGCTGTCCTGAACAGTTCTAGCTCACCCAGAACCAATAACAAACTCTTGGGTAAGGCCGGAGTTATACAGCTCAGTGTTTGGTCTAGAGTGGTTTGTGTACGAGGCTCTAGGTTCAGTTCTTAGCACCAGAAACAAAAACCCAAAACAAACAAACAAACAAACAAAAAAGAGACTGTGGGTAGAGTGTAGCCTCCTTGTTTCAGGGTCTCAACAGAGTCTTTGCTCTGCCTGGCTGCCGACATGCCTGCGCTGGTCACGTGACTCTCAGCAGATCACAGCAGACGTTCACTGAGATTTGATGCCTACGTTCCTAAAATGGGAGTAGTAATAGCTCCCTCGAAGGGTTGACATTTCAAAAGTAACACATGCACATCACTAGGAAATTCCAAAGAATGAAGACAGGAATAACACGGAAAAGAGGCTAAGGATGTGGAATGTGCGCCCCGCATGCAGAAGGCCCTGGGTTTGAAGCCCAGCACCACATAAACCAGGTGTGGCACAAAAGCCTGTAATCTGGGCCCTTGGGAAATGGAGGCAGGAGGATTAGAAGTCCAAAGTCTTCCTTAGCTATGTAACGAGTAGGGGACAGCCTATCTTAAAACAAATCATAACAAAGTTTTCGAAAAGAGAACTCAGGCCGTGCATCCTGGCACACACCTTAAATTCAGCGCTTGAGAGGCAGAGGTGGATCTCTGAGTTTGAGGCCAGACTGGTCTGCAGGGAAACCCTGTCTCCAGAGGGGGAGGGAATAAAAGGAGGATGCTGGGCGGTGGTGGCGCACACCTTTAATCCCAGCACTCGGGAGGCAGAGCCAGGTGGATCTATGTGGGTTCGAGGCCAGCCTGGTCTACAGAGTGAGATCTAGGACAGGTACCAAAATTACACAGAGAAACCCTGTCTCAACCCCCATCCCCCAAAAAAGGAGGAGTAGGAGAGGAAGAAGAAGCAGAAGCAGCCACCACCGCCATTTCTAGGACGATCCTAGATATGTTCCAGTTTCTCACTCACAGACTCTCTTGGCTTTGTCGGTTTATGAAGCACCCATGTCTCATAACAGTTGCTGTGAAAGAAATAACAATCTTCCTATTTACGAGCATTTTTCATTTTTGCATTTATTTTTACCGTCACTAATAATACCTATCAACTAATTTTGTTTGAACATCTTGAAATCACAAATTCACTTTGAACTCGGGGGCAAAAATGATACCTTTGAGTCTTCAGTGGAACTCAGCAGGTTTCTGATGATGCTGTGGTTTCTCTTCCCCCAAGAGCATTCTAAAAATGCTTTGAAGTGGTAAGATGGAGGAAGAGAAAAGCAGTCTCCTCTCCAGCGTGGAGGTCCCCAAGGGAAGGTGGTGTCAGAATGGAATGTTACTCTCCAAGGCTCAGGGTAGTCGCTAATCTACAACAGTGTTTCTCAACATGTGGGTCGCGACCCCACGACAAACCCTCTGTCTCCAAAACTACATTACGGATTCTTTTTTTTTTTTTTTTTTTTTTTTTTTTGGTTTTTCAAGACAGGGTTTCTCTGTGTAGCTTTGTGCCTTTCCTAGAACTCACTTGGTAGCCCAGGCTGGCCTCGAACTCACAGAGATCCGCCTGGCTCTGCCTCCCGAGTGCTGGGATTAAAGGCGTGCGCCACCACCGCCCGGCTACATTACGGATTCTTAACAGTAGCGAAATTACAGGCATGAATTAGCAATGAACGCCATTTTATGGCTGGGGGTCACCACAACATGAGGAACTGTATTAAAGGGTCGAAGCATTAGAAAGGTTGAGAATCACTGATCTAGAGAGAGAGAGAGAGAAACAACTTTTCCCAGGACAGCCCTGGTCCCCACTGGTTCACCCTGTCCCTTCTCAGGGCTTTGCCCACAGCAGCTGCGGTCTGGTTGGTCCCTCTGAGATCTCACTGAAGCCAAGTAACTTTCCTGACTCTGTGGCTGCAAAGTGATCGCTGGAGGGTGCTTCAAATTTGTTCGTTAGGATATGGCGCCCTCTGCTGGCTCGTAGGAGTCACCACACAAGGATTGTGGGATCTGCCTTGGATTAGGACTCAGCCGGGCCCACTCTTCCTTGTGGTGGAGAAAGGGCCAGACTTGGAACACAAAATCAGCACTCAGCTCCCCAGGACCAGAATTTTGGCCTTCCTGGAGGCCAAACACCATTGTTGGAAAAAATGCCAAAGACTGACAAGTTGCCAGACCAGGCCCCCGAGCCTCTCAGGAGCATCAGTCACAGGGGACCCCTATCTAGGGGTGAGAGCCCAGCTTGGGCCGTCCTTTGTGGCACTCAGGGACATTGGATCCTGTCTCTCCTCCTGGAGACCCTCCCTGTTCCCCTCAAAGCATGGATGAATTTAACATCTGAGCATAGTTCCTGTTCCTCCAGATGCCGTCACCACTGGATTCTTAATGTGTTTTGCCATTATCTCTGTTCCACTTAAACCATTATGATTTATTCCTTATTCTTTAAATTGTCTCATTTTAACATAAAGTTCCAAGGCAATGGAGCCATAGATACCTCTGGTTCTTTGGGAATTATCTTCATTTAGTGCAGGAATATTTGGTCCTCGTCCTAAATTTTTCCCTTAAAAAAACACATTGGCCTAGAGAGATGCTCGGCAGTTAGGAGAGCCTGCTGCTCCTCCAGAGGACCTGGGTGTGGTTTTCAGCACTCTGTCAGGACGCTCACAACCGCCTGTAACTCCAGTTCCTGGGAATCCAATGCCCTCCTCTGGCCTCTGCAGGCAAGGGCACTCCCATGATATATGCATACTCAGACATATACTCATAAGCATAAATAGAAATTTAAAATAATAAATTTTGTCTGAGGGTGGGATGCAAACCTGTAATCCTGGCATTTGAGAAGTGGAGGAAGGAGGATTGAAATTTTAAGACTAGCCTAGCTACATAGCAACTTTCAGGCCAGGCTGGGCTATATGAGACCTTGTCTCAATAAAATAAAATAAAATAATTTTGGGGAAGATACCTAGTATCTTTTTTTTTTTTTTTGGACAGGATCTCAGGATCTCTCTACATAGCTCTGGTTGTCCTGAAACTTACTATGTAGACCAGGTTGGCTTCAAACTCACAGAGATCCACCTGGGTCTGCCTCCTGAGTGCTGGGATTAAAGATGTGCACCATCATGCCTGGCCCTAGTATCTTTTGGTATTGTCCTTTCTCTGTGTCTTCAGGATGCTATCCTTACACATCTCTGGGGGAGTTGGCCCTGGAAATTAAGATTCTCATGGGAGGCACAGGCCAGCTAGTTCTCTGCCTAAATTTTCAGAGCTGATAAGTGATTTTTCTGAATTTGATCAAACTCTGGTGTCTTAGTTAGGGTTTAATTGTGGTGGCTGGCTTACAGTTCAGAGGTTCAGTTCATTGTCATCATGGTGGGACATGGGGGCATGCAGGCAGTCATGGTGCTGGAGAGGTAGCTGAGTGTCCTACATCTTAGTTTTCAGGCAACAGGAAGTGGTCTGAGACATCGGGCCATATCTAGAGCATGTACGAGACCTTAAAGCCCACCTCCTCCAAGTGACACACTTCCTCCAACAAAAGCCACACCCACTCCAACAAAGCCACACCTCCTAATAGTGCCACTCCCTTTGGGGGCCACCACATCCAGCTATCTGTAAATTCAACTGGTAAGATCTTGCTTGCCTTCTGAAATTTAAAGTAAAATGACCCAAAGTGGTAGGTAAGCTGTAATAGTGGAGGCAGGGTCTGAGCAATAGGATATTTGGTGTGCCAGGGAAGCAAGACAGTGGGCATGTGAGAGCAGTAACGGGGACTTGTGACAAAGGCAGGGTAGATGGAGGGTATGAGCACACCAGAAGCTCAGGGAGGGACAGTCAGGAGGAGGAACATGCCCAAGCACGCTGGGTATCTCGTGGTTCACTTTGGACAGGCCATCACTCAAGGTGTCTCCATGGCAATCTGGTTTGGATTGGGTGGCTTGTGTGGGGGATGCCAGCCAGTGTGGGGGAGACAGATCGGGCAGGGAGAGGGTTTGTAGGGGGAGAGGTTGGGGTAGTATCACAAGCTGGAATGATCATCTCACTCCTGATGGCGATCGCGGCTCTAATTTTCTCTTTGCCCAACACTGAATCCATGTAAACACAGAGCCGAGCCGCCCAGGTTCCTCTTCAAGGAAGGGGTTTCTCACGAGCTGCTAGGAGTGCAGTCGGCAGATGTAGGTCTCCAGTCATCAAGGTCCTCCAGAATCAACGCCTCTCAGTGGCCGGAAACATCTCTTACCCTTTCTGGGGCTGCCCACGTAGCCAATGATAAAGATGGCAAAGGCATGACCATTTTAACTTGGCAAGGGGCTCCTGGGTTGGGGACCGGCTGAGACTTTGTGTACCCAACCCTATTCCTTCCCATCTTTATACAGATATTGCTCCAAGCAAACCTCTCATACCCCAAAGTCATCTCAACATTTAAATCGACAGAACCCGTCCTGCTGATGATCCATTTTACAGGCTCAAGATGCAAGAGTTGATTCTCAACGTGAATCCAAATGTGTGACTTACCTGGCTCACTGGTGAACCACCCTCTGGCCATGCGAGGTTCACCTGAAATGGAGGTACTGAGAGAGAGGAGCATGAGGTTGGTCTGTGGGGTTCAGTGACAGCCTTCCTGCACGGGCTGGGCCCTTACACAGTCAGAACGAATAACTGGGGGCCACAGGCTGAAGGGCAGAGAAGAACTGAACAGGGCCGTGGCAGGCGGCAGGCGTATTAGGCCCTTGTCCTGTTCACCTAGTGGCTCCACAGACATTCACGAAGCTCATGCTCTGGGTCAGGCCCGTGCTAAGGGGGGGGTCTCTGAACATGGCTGTCCCCGAAGGACACTTAGCCTTGTGAACTTGCAACATTTTCCTAATTAATTCCCCACTTATTTGGTCTCCCCCCCCCAATTAAATAGCTGATGTTTTGATGACAAAAATTAGCAAGGTTGGGGATGCGGCTCAGTTGGTAGAGTCCTTGCCTAGGATGTAGAAGGTCCTGGGTTCAATCCCCATCATTTCGTAAACCTGGAATGGTGAGGCACGCCTATCATCCCAGCACTAGGGAGGTAGAGGCAGGGTGGGCTAGAAGTTCAAGGCCATCCTTGACTACTTAGTCTGGGCAACATGAGACTTTGAAAAAAGAAAAAAAAGCCTTACGTTTGAGGGTCTTTCCATCACTTGGTATTATTTTATAGTGAGTGTTCCTGGTTCCAATACAATGCGCATACTTCACATTTTAAAGCCTGCGTAATTTTGTTTTTGTTTTTGTTTTTTTCAAGACAGGGTTTCTCTGTGTAGCTTTGGTGCCTGTCCTGGACCTTGTTCTGTAGCCCAGGCTGGCCTCGAACTCACAGAGACCCTCCTAACTCTGCCTCCCGAGTGCTGAGATTAAAGGTGTGAGGCACCACCGCCTGGCCTCTTCGTAATTTTTTTTTTTTTTTGAGACAGGGTTTCACTGTGTAACTTTGCGCCTTTCCTGGAACTTACTCTGTAGCCCAGGCTGGCCTTGAACTCACAGAGATCCACCTGCCTCTGCCTCCCGAGTGCTGGGATTAAAGGCGTGCGCCACCACTGCCCAGCTTGCTTCGTAATTTTTTAATGGGAGGGTCTGAGACAGGATTTCTCTGTGGCTGACACCTGTGTAATATTCTATCAAGTGGTCTAGCCATACTTGTGTATAAACATGGCTACTTCCAGCTACTCAAACACCCTTTTGAATAGCTTCTTTGGGGGCTGGAGAGATAGCTCAGAGGTTGAGAGCATGGGCTGTTTTTCCAGAGGACCCGGGTTCAATTCCCAGCACCCACATGGCAGCTCACAACTGTCTGTAACTCCAGTTCCAGGGGAAGAATAGCTTCTTTTGAGTGTCAGTTCAGAAGTCCTAGGAGGTGTCTGATCACTTTTGGTGGTACACATCTCCAGAAAGCAAGACCAGATGTGCAGCTCCACCCCCAATACACAAGGGCTTGCTCCACACATCTTCAAGACTTTAGTTTTGTAGACCCAAAACTAAAACTGTATTGCTAACCTTACAAATCGGAGTTCACTCTACCTTCACATTTCTGTCCTGTGGACACTTTCAGTCTTTCCTAAGGAACAGTGTGCCTTTTGCCAGGAGATGGCGCTGTGGCCCTGTGCTAGGACTTTGTGAGGGGAGGCTTTTGGAGTTAACCAGGGTGTGGAGTTAACCGAGGCCTGGAGGGGGCCCAGCCTAGGAATGTGAGGGACTCTCCAATTTCTTATCTAAGCTCAGAAGACCCGGTTGCGTGAGGATACACCACTCTCCACTAAACTGCCCTGGGTTCTTCTTCCCTGCAGGATATCGCCCCCTTTCTAGTAATTCAACAGCTGTCAGGAGGTGTGAAGGGTCATCCTGAGATTCAGCTCAAATCCTCTAACACATTCAGAAGCAAAGGGGTGAGACCCGCGTAAACCCAGTCTAAATGCTGTATTTCCTACAAAGCAGATTTAAAGTGCTGTGAGCTCCTGGGAAATGGGGCGGTTGCTACAGGTATCAAAGGTCTTGGGGGAAGTTGGGGTTGAATGGGGCTGACTGAGGTCAGAGAAGGGGAGTGGGTGGGCCAGGGCTGAGGGTTTGACCAAGAGTTACTTGGATGGCCAGGACTTTCCCAGGGGACAAAGTGAGCGATAAGTAAGAGCCAAACTGGACTGGGGCAGGAGGATGCCAAGTTAAGCGCAGGTTGTATCTGGCAAGCCAACCAGCGCCAATGAAAGTTTCATGGCAAGAAGGTGGTGGGATGGGGTTTGGGCATCAGCAAAATTGGCCTGGGGTTTGGCTCACTCGGTGTTTTTCATCCTGCTTTCTAGAAGACAGTTCTACTATTGACCTCTCAGAGGGGTCGACAGGTACGCCCACTGTCTGCCTCCTGGGGCAGCCCTTACCTTGGCTTCAGTGAAACTGCTGTGCTCTTTGTCTTCGGTGGTCCACAGCCTCTCCTCTGTCTCCTCCACATCCTCATCCCTCACTGAGCCATGACTGATCACCATCCCTCAAGGCTATTCTCAACCCCATACTGTCCTCTGGGAAATCCACAGTAATTGTACCCTACATCGCAATGACTCAGCCCATGTATCTAACTAATTGTACCCTCCAGCCCTCTGCGCCAGGCCCGCATATCTAACTGCTTGCCAGATAAATCTTCACGGATGTTTGTTTTTGGAAGCATCTCGAATTCACAACCTTGCCCAAAGTCGATCCCCCTTGAGCACTCCTCTGAGGGTGAATGACACCAGCATCCATGCTGTTAGGGGTTAAGACTCTGAGGCATCCTGAGTTGCCCTTAGGCTTTCTCACCAAGTCTCCTGGTCCACTCCAGGTCCCTGACACAGGTCGCCATGTCCTCTTCCCTCTTCCCCTCTGCCACACATTCAGGTCCAAGCCACATTGTTTTGACAGCCAACCACAGAGCCTTGTAACTGGTCTTCTTGCTCCCTGTAACTTGGGCTGTTCTCTGATCCTGTCTCCACAGTGAGGGTCATAACCCATCTTCTCAAAGCATAGGAGTGGCCATGCCCTACTGCCCCAGTGAAATCTCCAGGGGTTTCCTACGTTGACTCCCCCCCGCCTTTTGCTCCTGTCACCCCATTGCAGGGGACATCATTTTGTGTGGCTAAGCAGTACAGAATGGATGTTGGAGAAGAAGGGGGTTATCTCTGGGCTTCTGGGAAAACCAAAAAGAAGATACCCATAATCCTCAACCTCCTAACTTCATTAGATGTTTCTCTAGAGGATACAGGCAGGCCTCCTTAAAGGTCATCCTCGTTTCCTGCAGTCCCATAAGGCTTTCATATACTTGGTTCAAGGACCATGTAGAACTCAAAGATGGCCCATATTAAAGACGAAGGGATATTTCTAGGCTGGACTCGTGGTGCATTTCTACCTTTCTGTAGAAATAAAATCTGACCATGTGTCTACATAAACACACACACTTTTCCCCCAGTGAAAATAAGAATACAGAAAAGAGCATAAACAAATGTACAATTAATTGCACACCAATGAAATGAACTTCCACGAAAAGACACAGACTTTCGCTAGCGATCCCTCTCCACGGGCTCCTCGAGATACAACTGCCTCCTTCTCCCAGGCCGAGAGCAACTACCCCAAACTTTTATGGTGGTGAGTAGCTACTTACAAACTGCTCTTGGCTCACCCCACTTACCAAGGTTTGCCTTCATGAGGGTAAGAAAGTTCTCTGCATCCACTAGACATCATTCTTTGGATCTCATTTCTTGGACTAGTCATATGCAGTAGGATGCTCTCCCGAGCTCCGGGGCAGCCCAACCAGGGGGAAACATGAGATGGTCCTTCCTGTACACTGTGCTGCTTGTCTTTTTTAACCCTTCATGCCTATAAAGTACCCACCTGTGTGGGCTGTACCCCATTCAGCTTTTCATTCATTTCAGAACAGTATACATTATATGAAATAGTCAGTGCTTTATTATAAATCAAGTGACTAATGTAAGGGTTCTGAGCATGCCCATGAGATGTCAGGCCAAGCTACTGCACTCAGTGGGTTAGATGTATTGAATGCATTGTCCACGCAGGATATATTCGGTTGATGGAGGGTTTATCTATAGCCTCGTGGTAAGGTGAGCATTTGTAATTTGCCTGCCCTATAAACACTGGAGCACAACTTTGCATCTTTTGTTCTTTATACGTGTGAGGTCTCTTGTCCTATGGAGGTCTCCCTCCATCTCCTTTTCTTCCCATCGACAATGGATTTGGTCTGTAGCACGTCACTGCTTTTGAAACAATAATTTAAAAAAAAATCACTCCCATGACTAGAAAGCTTTTCTTCATCTGATCACCCCAAATCCCTGAGCCTAATCGCCTTGTTCTGCCACAAGCTCACTGACCCCCACCTGTCCCCCCCTCCATACTCTTAGCAGGACTTTCACAATGGCTGTTCCCTCTGCTTAAAACACCCTTCCCTCCTTGTGCCTCCTGATTGTCTTCTTAGATCTTAGCTGGAACATTCTTCTTCAGAGGAACATCTCCATTCTCTGAGTTGTCCCCCAAGAACCTTCCTAGGTCCTTTCATTCTCCCAGGTGCTGTCAAGGCTGTTCAAGGCTGTTTTCTTTTCTTTCTTTCTTTTTCTTTTCTTCCTTTTTTTGTTTTTTTTGAGACACTGTGATTAGTCAGATCCATTACACTAATCCACGTGATTATTCTATCTAGTTGGCTGCCCAGCACATAGTAGGTGCTTCCTGCTGCCAGGGTGAGAGCATCAACAGCCAGTAATACAACCCGGACAGAGGCTGGCTTTGAGGACCTGGACTCTGGAGCTCTGACTGAGTAGGCTGCCACCCCCACCCCCAGTCAAAACCGCAGGAGTTGGACTGTGGGATGCAGCTCAGAGATAATATGCTTTCCTGGAATGGTTGAGGTCTTGAGTTCAAGAAGCAGATCCACTATCATAAAAACAAAGACCAGACAACAAAGGAACACCCGTGCAGGAGACAGCCTGGGACAAGACATTGCAGAAGTTCACGGGGCTAACGTCTCCTGTTGGGCTGCTGGGGCTGAACTAAGTGGAAGCCAGTGTTCCCTGTCCTGTGTTGTCCTTGTGTTGGGAGGGACATTGGGACATGTCCTCCCAACACAGCCTTGGTGGGAGGCAGCGCCTCTGTGCTCAGCCCCTGCCCTTTATTTCAAGATTCTTCCAGGCAGGTTATTTCTCTCTCTGATTGGATTGGACTTGAGAGAAAGGATAGAGATAGGAAGAGTGGAGGCAGGTGGGCTCTGAGGTGGGAGTCCCTGTGGAGACAATGGTTCGGACGGAATCTCCTCGGGAGCTGGGCCTGTGAGGCAGGTATGATGAGGCAAAGGGTGGACACACTCTCGGGATATATTATACAGGCTATGGAAGTTGAATAGAGCTATCTGGGATACCCAGAGGGAGAAGAAATGATTCTCTCTTTTCTTCCTTTTTCCTCCCCTCCATCTCTCTAATGGTCTCTGTTCTTCTGAATCCCAGAGACCCAGGGCTTGGAGGAATTCTCAAGGCCCTTCCTGAAAAGGAGAGTTAGACCCCATGCTAGAGATGTAGAGAAGGACTGAGGGAAAGGGGAGAGAATGGAGCTTATTGGGAGGGGAAGGTTCACAGGCCTAAATTCCTGGGCTCCTGCAGCTTCAGCCATCCTGAGGAAAGAAAGGGGGGGGGGAAACAACAACAACCCACAACAGAATGATTTAGAGACCGAGTTCTGTACGTGGGGGAGACATGAGGACACAGAATCCAGTAGGGACAGAGGGCTCTGCTTTCGCCTGCAGCGGTTCCGATGTTATCTGTCTCCAGCTGCCTCTCTCTCCCTCCACAGTCTCCACCTCTGCCCCTCCTTCCTCTTCAACCCCACAGCCAGACACCCAAGTCTCCCCTTCAGGGTCTTTGCACCAGAACCTAGAAGTGGAATTTACAGGTTCACAGCACTAAGGCGAAGCGATGGGGGAAGGGGCTGGCTCCCGATGCCCAGGCTGTCATCTCCAAATCTCCAAACTCAAGCTGCCCGCGGCTACACTACTCCCTTTTCTGTTCCGATTCCATCTAGACAGGCGTATATGCAGAGGCAGCATGTGTGTGTGTGTGTGTGTGTGTGTGTGTGTGTGTGTGTGTGTGTATGCTTTGTGTGTACATGGGTGTGATTGTCAGGGAGGTTGGCGTGAATCTCAGCCCCAGCCAGCCCATCAACTCTCTCTCCATCTGTACCTGCCCATGAAAATTACCTAGTATTGTGGAATGGGAGGCGAGGGTGTGGTTTCTGTGGGGTTGTGCATTTGCCTGGGTCCATCTGATGTACGTGTGAGTGTGCATACACATCTCCAGCTGTTTGTGTGCCTCAGTCCCCATCTCTGCTCTTTGGGAAAATCTACTAGGTAACAGCGGTGGCTTGAAAACCCCAGAACCTCCAAACTCAAGTTTCTGAAGGTTTGAGGGGACACAAGGACAAAAGTCATTGATCTGACTCTGTCCAGATTCCAGTCCAAGGGCAAAGGGGAGCACCTGTGTGCAGATAGAGAGGTAAGGCAGGATGATCCCGGGAGCCCTGGTTTCCAGATGACAAACACAAATACCTTGGGACCAAAGCTCTGAACTAGGGGCTCCAGACCGGCTGTCTTGTCACAGGCTCAGGCCCCAGTCTTCTAGGCTCTGATGCTTCTGCAAGCAATATTTGCCAACTGATTCTGCAGTGGGGCTGGGGGTGGGGGTCGGGGGATGGACGAAGGCTTGGAGAGTCCAGGGATAGCTAAAGATTCTGCAAGATCTGGCTGGGACACATTGCAGGAGGGGTGGGGCCAACTCTGTGTGTGTGTGTGTGTGTGTGTGTGTGTGTGTGTGTGTGTGTGTGTGTGTGTGTTTAGAGGAAAGGTGGGGGGTAGGGGCAGAAAGGCCGCCTGCGGGGGAGCAGGCTTCTTGGCAAACACCCCAGTTTCCTGAGCTGATCCCTGCTCCCTGCCACTGCTCCCAATTCTGTTGTTTCAATAACATCATTTTTATCCACCCCACGGAGAGACAGTGTCTTAGGAGGGGGAGGCAGGGGGCAGGGCTAGGGCATGGGGGGGGGGGGAGGTGGGGTAACTGAGAGAGCCTGGGGTCTGGAATCAGCACAGACTAGATTTGGGGCGCTCCCTCCTCAGGGCGATCCCAGAGCCCAGGTCCCCTGATGACAAAGACAAATACATTAAAATTCTTGCCTCGGAGAAGAATGCAGGACAGGGAGAGCATTTCATAATCTGCAATAACAGTAGCAGGGTGGGGATAAGGGGCTTGGAACAGAGGCACTGGTTCCCAGGGAGCTGGTCATTGGCCACCTGCAGCCTCCAGGGACCCCCCAAACCTCCTGGCTGCCAGGTTGGCACCAACTAGCTTCAGTATTTACCCAGCCTGGTATATCTTTGAATGTGCAATGTGCCGGCTTGGTACTGCCTAATACAAAGGCAGCCTGCGAAAACTGCTACGTGCTGGAGCAGTGTGCGCGCTAGGGTGGGAGGAACAGAGGTTGGTCCATTATCTGGCTAAGCGCTGCCTCTTCCTCCTCCCCTGCTTCTTTCCTTCCCCAGAGTAACCCACACTCTTCAAATCTCAGTACCCAGGACAAGGACTACACTGGTGCACCTTTGACACCAGGACCCTTGCCTTGGGGCTCCCAGAAAATCCAAGGCCTGATTTTTGTGCCTAGGCTAAGATTTCTCCTCTTCTCTCTCTTCTTCACTTTGCGTTCCCCTTCCTTCCCCCGGATCTGCTCCCCTTCCTGATGTAGGCATCTCTGGTCTCCTCCTGCCTCGGTTCTGGCCCCAAGTCTCATCTTCACCCATTTGCCCCACTCTTTGGACGCAGGACCTTGCCTCCTCTCTGCTCACCAGTGGTGTTTGTCTGTCTTGGCCGTGTTCTCGGTTTCCACTTCTAAATTCCTCCCCACCCCAAACGACAAGGAACTTTCCCCTCTGGTGTGAAATTTCTGCCACGTGGGCTTAAGGTCCCCTGTTGAAGGTTGATGGGCCCTCTAGATAGTGGTGGCAGAGAAATTGGCTCCTGCTTCGGAATGTCCGCACCACCTGTCCCTCGGCACTCCTGGGGCACGTCGGGGGGCCTCTGCCCCAGGCCAGAGGAGCAGAGGCCGCCGCCCCGCTGCCAGCCGCTTGGCTTGATGAATGGAGCTATCCCTCCTCCCCACGAGGCCTTTGATCTCCCCCGCGTGGGGAGGGGGGTCAGGGGCATCAAAGACATTTTTGTGGCATTAGAGAATCAGATAAACCACCTCACCTGCAGCTGGCTTTCCCATCCCTTCTGCCCGGGCCAAGTTGGGGAAGAAACTCGAGGCAGGGACCCGTGGACAAGCGAGACCCGGCTACAGCAAGCGCTGACCCCCCGCTTCTCTTGGAAGTCTGCAAGCTCGGCCCTGCACCTCACTTCTGAGGAGCGAATGCTGGAGCGCAGGCCCTGGAGAGGCTCCACTGCAGTCTTATCTCCCCCACACTGTCCGCCCCCAAACACCGGCTGGACGCGAGGCTGGGGAGCTAGAGCCCAGGCCTGGGGCTGGCTCCCTTGGGCTGAAGAAGGGGCAAATGACACGCAGTTGGCTATCCACAAGAAAGTAACGCCTTCAAAGTGCGTTGGGCCGGCAGTCGAGTTGGACAGTCCTCTACGGAGCATCCCGCGCCCCGGGCCGACTTCCTCCCTGGCCCCCATCTGTATCTCCCTGAGCACTGTTCCCTCCCCCCAAACTCCCTCATTCCTGGGAAGTTTTCTCTCTTTACAGTCAACAAACCTGTCAAACTTCTCCCAGTTCCTCTTCTTCCTCCCCCCCCCCCCCCCCTTTCCCTTCTCCACTATTCTTCCCGCCACTCAGTGCCGCCGGCCCGGGGATGGCAGGGGACAACCCCCGCAGAGGCGAGGAGAGGGGCAGGCGGGCGGGTCCCGCACCCAGGAGCGCGCGCGGGCCCCGCCCCAGCACCGGGCTCCCGCCCTCCGCTGCGCTCTGCGCCCGCCGCCCCGGGGCGCACGGCTCCCTCCCAGGAGTCCCGCCGCCTGACTGTCGCAACTGCCACCCCCGTGGCCCCCCTGTCCCCCTCCCCCGCCCACGCTCCGGCCCCGCTCCCCTCCCACCCCCGCCCCCGGCTCTGATTTCTTCTCTCCAGCGAGCTCCGCAGGAGACACAGGCGCTGGCTGCTCGGTCCGCTCTCCGCCTCCGCCGCGCCCTCCTCGCCCGGGATGGGCCCCCCCGCCGCCACCGCCGCCGCCGCCACCGCCGCCGCCGCCGCCGCCGCCGCCGGCGGAGTCCTCGTCTCCCGGCCGCCGCCTCGGTCGCCGCGCTCGCCCTGAAACCCGGCGGCGGCGCGCCCCGGCTCACCCCGCAGCCTCATCCCCCCGCCCGCGCCAGACGGCGGTAGAGCGCTCACGATGCTGCCGCCTGTGCCCTCCCGCCTCGGGCTGCTGCTGCTGCTGCTCCTGTGCCCCGCGCACGTCGGGGGACTGTGGTGGTGAGTGCTGAATGGGAACTGTCCCCCGCGCAACTCCAAACGCCAGAGGGTGGGGACCCCGAGCCAGTATTGGAACTCAGTACCACGATCCTGCAGGCTGCCTTCAGGCTCTACCCGCTCCGGGATCCCAGCCACCGGGCAGTTGCACCGGGACCCTAGCAGACAGTTGCTTTCTGGTCTCTGCCCGAGCACTTCTGAAGTGCCACCTTGACGCTCCCTGCCCCTGGATATTCTGTTGTGTGTCCCCCCCCCCCGTGTTCTTCCCCCCCCCAAAGAAATGTGTCCAATTCATATCACAAGGAATTGGCAGGTAGATAGGGAAAAGCTGTCGGACGTCATGAGACCCATAGTGAGAGATTAGGTGAAGACGGGAGAAAAGAGCCAGGAGGGCTCTGGAACAGGATTTGGGGAAAAGACGGGAAGGAGGTGGGAAGCTGTAAGGCAGAGGGTCAAACAGCCGCCTCTTTCCGCCCCTCCTTACCTACGACCTCACCATGGCTAGCTCTTTCAGCATGGGCGGTGTGGAGAAGAAGGGAATGTAAATGGGGAAACTGAGTCAGGACTCTGACTTTCTTCACTGCTTCCCGCCCCCGCGCCCCCCCCCCCCACTCCAGCATGTAAGAAAGACAGGAAGGAGATCCTGGAGGCCGGCCCTTCCAGACGTGGGAAGTAACGATTTTTTGAAAATGTGTAGCGGAGATATGGGAACCGGGGAGCGTCCTGGTGAAGCAAGTAAGGGACAGGCCGGCCGAGGGATGGGGCAAATTCTCAGACTCGGACTCTGGGATTGGATTTAGCCAGAGCAGACACCTAGACTTCGAAGGTTTCCAGAGCCCTGAGCCTTGAGGGGTAGGATAGGGGAGGAGAAGAAGCGGGGCCCCCGCCGGGACAACTCAGATCCAAATCCTCAAGACTTTTTTTTTTTCCTCTTAGTTTTTAGAGCCACAAACACCCGCCCGGAATAGCTCAGTGTTCGGAGAGGAGGGGTTTGGGCGAGAGTGCTGCTAGATTAGCCAATCCTAAAACAGCAAGGACTTCCATATTTGCATCCCGCCGCGTCATTGGCTGGACTCCGACCCTCTCCGTCCTCTCTCACCCGCCTTCGCGGTTTTGGACCCAGGGGTGGGGCAGGCCCATCCCTCTCCTGGACTGAGATTGAGTAGTGTGCCCACACAGGAAGCTGCTGGCCGCTATCCTTCCGCGATGCGGGAGAGACATCCTCATGGGTGTCAGTGAGAGGGCAAATACAAGACCCAGGTTCGGGCTAGGGAACATGCGTCTTTAGTTTAGCTGCGATGCTGGTACTTAGCAGTTTTGACAGACGGATCTAATCCCAGCCATTAAATCTGTGGTTTTAAGCGAATCACTTTCCCACCCTACCCTACAAACTCTGTTTTAAAAGAACAATCTCCCTACCTGCCAGGCTTGCCGGGAGGACTGGGTGGGAAGACCTACAGAATGACCTGACATTAGGAGCCCTCTTCCCAATCCTGCTTCTCATCCTCCTGCCCCCCCCCATGAAAAGTGGAGGTTCATTTAAATACGGAATAAAGAGTCAAAAGTAATGTTTGGCAAAGAGCTCCCTCTCTCTGCCCTCTTACACACCTTTCCTAATTTTACTCTGCCATCTCTTTCTTCCTTCCCCATTGGTCTAAATTGTTCTAACAACTAAATAAATACCACTTCCTCCAGAGCTGTCATTCTGACTGCCCAGAACCGCCCCCCCTTCCCCACTGCTATTCTGTGCCCTCACTATGCTCTGAGCCTTGGGCAACTCTGCCGTTACTGCACCTGACTGACAGTTGTATTTTCTGGGGTCTTTTTTTTTTGCCCCGTTCCTGTTCCTTTGTCTCCAGAGTTCTAGAAGCCCAGGATCGTATAGGTGCTGGACACAGGTTTACGGAGTGTTGCTTTCTGGGTTTGTATCTGTGAGGATTCCTTTGTTCTGGAAGGACTGCTGGGTGGGAGCCAAGCCATCGGGAGAGGGGCCTGGGCCCTCTGGAGACTGACCCTGACTACGCTGGGAAGCAGGGGGTGGGGGAGGAGATGAGGACGCAGGTGTGGGAGAACACAGGGGCCTTCATGGCCACAGCTGCAGTCGGGAGCTAAGTGAAGAGTGAGGGCCAGGGTGATAAGGTGGCCAGCGAATGCTTCTCTCAGATGTGTCTCAGGGAGAACCTGCTCCTCCCACCTCCCTTGGCCCCTTCTCTGTCTATTTCTGACACTTAACTTCCTTTGGTCTGAGCCCAGGTTGACTTTCACGGTCTTTGACTCTTGAGCATGCTCCTGTCCTGCCATAGCCTACCCGGGGCCAGGCTTGGGCCAGTGGGTAGATCTTGCTGGGTTGTTAGCCTGAGGTTCTTGGCACTTGCCACCCTAGCTCCCCAGTCTCCCTAGAGCTGGGTTCTTCAGGACTGGTGCCTTTCTCTCCTTCCTTCTCAGAGGATGATAGCCAGGCTAGAAACTCCATGGGTGGTCAGAAAAGCAGTGTGATCTACAGCAGCCATTTCCACAATCCATCCACGGGTGGGCGAGGGGCTGGGAGGACTCCAGGGTCTCTGGGTGACTTGACTGTCTAGGTCACTAAAAGAGGGTCCTAGAGGAGAGTGACCCAGGCTTTGGGTCAATCGGCTCAGAGACCAGGCCTTTTGGTTACAAAGAAGTTTTTCCTCCACCTTTCTTCCCCCTCCACCTCCTCCCAATGCAGTGCGAGATTTCTATTTTTAATTTTTCTTGTTTAGTTTTGAGACAGGGTCTTGCTATGTAGCAGTGCGTGCTTTCTAAACTCCGCCGCCACCGCCAGCCTCTGTGTATCTCTCCAGTGTAACCGTATCTTCTTCGTGAATCACAGAACCTCAGATTCCAGGACACTGGCCAGGCTCTCTTGAGGTCATCTTGTCCAGCCCCTGCCTCCAGGCCATCCAACCTATGCCCTGCCCTCCCTCCGAGAACTCTGTCCTGAGAGCAAGGGCAGGAAAGAGGTTCTGGCTCCCAGGTCACCAGGTCCCCCTCCTCCTCTGCGCTGTACTCCCCTCTCCACAATGTCTGATCCATCTTTATTTATACCTCCAATCAGTGGATGTAGAAAATAGCTCACTCTCATAGCAGAGCCAAATCAGTCTCCCTTCTTCCTCTTTCCTCTCACTGTTCTATATTTTCTGAGAAATAAACCAATCCTCCCCTGTTCCACCAGGAAGAAGCCGCCCAATCTACCCCCAGTCACCCCACTTTTGTTTCCCTCTTTATGGAAAAGAAACCGGAGCTAAAGGTCAAAGACCCCACAGGGAGGCAGGAAAAGGACCAGGACCTCTTCCTGGCACTCAGGTTTTCTAACTGCCCTCGGCCATACCTTTGTGTGTCCATGCTGGTCCTGGTCATTAGGCCATCCCGCCTTTATCTGGGGCCCCTGATCCTTCCTGGTCAATGCTGATGCTGGCTCTCCATCAAGCTCCAGAGTAGGGATGGCTTGGGGGTGGGGTAGCCATCCAGTCCCTTTTCCAGGCCTCAGCCTTGGCAGCTTCCCTTCTGGGGAGACAATGGGGCTGTGAGCAGAAAAGGGCAGGGGCAAAGGAGGCTGGCTTGATCCCGGCCAGAGCATGCCCTGGGCCCACCAGAGTCCTGGCACTGTGACATTTCCTGGGGGGGCTGTGGAGGGGTGAGGCCCCCCTCCTGCCTGGTTCGCATCTGAAGCCTGGAGTTGGTGGCTGGAGGTCAGTGGGAGGCCCCATCACCAGGGCCCTGCAAGGGGGATTCCAGAATGTGTACTTTAATGGGGAAGTGCAGCTGTGGAGAGAATCGGGGGCCGGGCAGCAGCCAGTCCTGGCCAGCCAGCAGGAGGCCTCAGGGAACCAGACGCCTCTGCCCTCTGCAGATTGATGAGAGCGCCCCCTAGCCTGGCATTTCTTTCCTGGCCAGCCGGGAGCTTGTGCAGAGAGAACTGTGGCCTGGAGGAGACTTCTTCGGCTGGCTCTACCAGCCCGGAGCCCTCTGTTTAATCTAGAATTTGATCTAGAAAGGACTGAGAGGTAACCTAGTCTATTATGGTCAGTGGTAAGGGTAGAAGGTCCAAGGACAGGAGGGAACTTGCCCAGGGTGCTAAGCCTGCCTGTTGGTAGCTGAGAGTCCTGTCTTTTTTTTTTTTTTTTTTTTTTTTTTTTTTTTTTTTTTTGGTGTCCTCTCCTTATGTGCAGTGAGGGTGGGAATCAGAAGGAGGGACAAGGTCTTCACAGGCCCCGTTGCTCCTCCATCTCACCCTCAGATGTGTGTTCTCCGCTGTACATGCAGGAGTATGACCACTCTCCACCAGGCATCCAGTGGAGGGCATTGCCTGCAGAGCTTTGGCAAGCAGGAAGCCCTTTTGCACAGTGAAGTCTGTCTGGGAAGGGAAAGCCCCTGTCTCCCAAAAAAAAAAAAAAAAAAAGAAAAAAAGAAAAAGATGGAGCTAAAAGTGTGAGGAAGGACGCAGGGAACCAAACTGTGTCTGTGTGGGGAAGGGTGAGTGGGGGCCACAGGTGGGCAGTGGGGAGGCAGGGGTTAATGGAGCTGGGGCATCACTGGCTTTGATGTGGTGGTTGGGATGGGGGTAGGGACTGGGGGAGGGGAGCAGTAATTACCGAGTTAGGAGTTAGACCGAGCAGGACAGGACAGGCGGGCGGGCACAGGCCCGGCAGCCTCAGCAGCCGTCAGGCAACATTTTTCTGCCCCCCTTTCCACCACCCACCTCCCCCACCTCCTCCACACACCCCCACCCACAGCCCCAGGGCTCAGAGCTCCCTCTGCTGGCTCCTAGGAGGTGGGGTCAGACGAAGGATCTCGGGGGTAAGGAGCTGGGGGCGGGGCAGAGAGACTGGCGTGCTGGCTGTGAGACTCTCCTAGGAGGTTAGGCACTCTGCATGGTCGGTGGTCCCACGGGCCTCAGTGATCCAGCTGGGTGAGGGGGTGGATCCTAGTGGGTGCTCTGGACACTGGGTAGGCTGAATGGAGAAGGAGACCTAGATCCGCACTGGACAGGAAAGACAAGAGTGTTGCAAAAAGAACATTCTTGAGGCTCCACACGTACCACCTACAATCCCTACTGTTTTGCCCCTGCATTGAGCAGGCCTAAGGATACAAGCACTTGGTGGGATCCACTCTCTGTACATTATAAATGGGGGGGGGGATAGGGTGGGATTATGAGTTTCATTTTCCAGCTGAGGAACAGGTATTTAACTCTTACCATCCATCCAACAAATATCAAGTGTGTGTCACATGCCAGGGACTCACTCCACTTCACACAAGCCAATGACAGAGCCTAGATCCAGCCCAAGCCTGGATCCCCAAATTCCTGAGTGTGTGTTCCGCTGATGACCTCAGGCCCACTTGTGAGATTCCTGTCATTAATTGAACGAGACTTCTACTTACTTGAGGAGACAAGACAAGGGGCCACGCTGGCAGGACACACTCAGATGAGTGACAATCAGAAGGGATGCAGCTGAGGCCAGGGCTGGTGCGCCTGAGGGGGAGTGGGAGCTGAGGTGAGATTGGGGAGGTGCTGGCTGAGAACATCTCGACTTACAGTTGCAGAGGAAGTGGCCTTGAGTCCAGAAGTGTGGTCTGGGGTGGAGTCCCGAGCCCTGCTAGCAGGGATGAGCTGTGTGGGACTACTGTGAGAGACCACCTGGGGTCTCCCCACTTCCTTCCAGTCCCGCTTTGCGTGTTCATTTTATTTGAACAGTACTGGGGATTGAACCCACAGCCTCAAGCATGCCAGGCAAGGATGCTACGTCTGAACTTTTTGAGATGCGGTCTTACTGGGTTTCCCAGACTCAAGCTTACTTGAGCTGGCAACCTTCCCACCTTGTCTTCCCAAGAAGCTGGAATGACAGACATGTGCCACCAGACCAACTCCTGTGGGTGGACATTTGTTATTGTTGAGCCTTTAAACCCTAGTTGGCCAAAAACTTGCTCTGTAGTCCAGGCTGGCTTTTAACTCAGAGACCCACCACCTGCCTCTGCTGCCCAAGTGCTGGGATTAAAGGTGTATGTCACCATGCCTGGCTCTGTTTTGGTTTTAAAATTACTCAACTTGTTCTGCAATGAGGAATTCCTCCACCCTGCTCACCGTGCTCATCTGTGTGACCATGAAGTGATTGAGGTGAATGACTAGTCTTCAACATTTTTTTCTATTCTCTGAGTCCAGAGGTAGAAGAGTAAGCTGAATCAGCTGAATAATGGGGTTTCTGGGGCACAGGTCTATAGATATTGCTAGTCGGAACTACCTGGCCTCTAATTCCATCTTAATGGGCCACAGATCCATCAACTGTGGTCCTTGAAAGATAATTCTCAGTGCAGGCCAGGACAGTTAGAGTGAACCTATCTTCTTGTCTGTATACTGAGTTCTTTTAGGGAAAGGCAAGTTCTCTGTGCCCAGAAGTGGCCATAAGATTATATCCCAGAGCCTACGTAGGATATCTGTTCCTTACCACCATGCATTCCGGCTTTAAGATATACAAATTGTTCTAAAAGTGTGCATCTTCTCTGAGCTGACCCCAGGTCAACACTGATCCAGACTCCTCCAAAGCAGCACTCATTTGTAAGGAAACAAATGTCCAGGAAGCAAAGTAAATGAGAAGGAATGAGAGAGGAGGGGAGAACTGGAGTCAGATATTACCACTGAGACTGGAGCACTTCCGGATCAACTCATCATTTTTTCTTAAGTCCGTAGAGGAAACTGATTTGTCTGGAATGGCTCAGCCCACCCAGAAATGACAAAAACCAGGGTCAGAAGTAGGGCTGGGTAGTTTGTTCAATACCCTCTGTCTTGTGTCTTTTCTGGAGTTTCATTTCCTACATCTTTAGGACAGGAGGGCAGGGAACAAGCTGGTCCCTTGGGATTCTAGTGCTATCATTGCCCATCCCGCCTCCTGACCAGCTGGTAAACAAGACTGGTTCCCAGGAAGCCAGCCAGCCCCTCAACCCTGTGAAGGGCCAGCCCCACCTCCTGGGGGCCCTGCCCTTCTTCTCCCCGTGATTCCTTTCCTATCTCTAGCCCCTGGGAAGCAGACAAGGCCAAGAGGATTTTGCAGTTCTCCCTTGCATGCCCCAAACTCTTTCCTGCTTTGCCAAGGGAGGAGGCGGGAAAGGGGAGGGATGGGGCAGAGTGACCTTGGGAAGATAAGTCCATTCAACCTTGGGAAAATAGGGAGTGCGCGGAGGGCAGGGGCCGGGTGGGGGTGGGGCTGGGGAACTTAGTGGCAGGGGCCATGAAGATGGGGAAGGCGAGTTTTCAGAGCTTCGCAGAGTCAGGAGGAGTTAGGGTGTGCAGGTGGTTGAGAGGGACTGAACAGCTGCAGAGAGGCCCGCTTTGCCTCTCTCATCTCAGGGAGAGAAAATGTTTGAGGATATGACACTAGGCGTCATGATATGATACCACATCAATGGGACCTGGACTCAAGGGGGGGCCTTATGGCTCATTCATTCAGAAACATATGTTAAGTGTTCTTTGTCATTATATATCTATATCTATCTACATATTATATATATTATGCATATAATATATTACATATATAATATATCACACACATAAAATATATTACATATATTATATATTACATATATAATATATATTACATATATAACTATTCATCCATAATGTAGAATTCATGACATGCAAACTTTCAGAATAAACATTGCAGGGATATAAATTAGGTACCCAAAAAGCTTCCAGGGAAAGTAAAGAAAAAGGAAGAAAGAAAAAGACTGTCCCAATAACGAGGGAGCTCCTAACCTTATCTACCTACCCTGAACAACCATGCTGGAAGCCACTCAAATCCAAATCCTTTTTTAATGAGGTGGATAAGTGGACAGATTTATTAATGAAGATGTACACAGAAAGATAAGACTGAATTCTTTTTGTAGTGCAATTTTTAGTCTAGACTGGAGTAAAGAGGGGATATGGCCATGGGACAGACAAAGTAAGAGTGAGACAACATCGGTCTTGGTTAGGGGTAGGATAGATAGGTAGGTGATGAACAGGTAGAGGCTGATCAATTCTCCAAGGTCATTAGGCCATTGGGAGCCAGCTTGGGTTATCCTAACCTTGGCTCACTGATCATTACTCCATCAGGTTCCTTCTCTGGGCCTGAGACAGTGGGATAGGGCTGGTGCTGGGCAGGGTGGGGATGAGGGGCCCCCAAGCTCAATACAAGGGAACCTCTGCTGCCTGTTTCTGCCCAGAAGAGATGCTATTGAACTATTTCAGTAGGGATAACAGCATCGTTCCCAAGTGTGTGTGTGTGTGTGTGTGTGTGTGTGTGTGTGTGTGTGTGTGTGTAAGAGAGAGGGGGAGGAAGAGAGAGGGAGAGAGAGAGAGATCCTTAAGAGATGGGACTTTCACATCTTTCTACAAACATCTCTCTGAGCACCTCATCTTCAGTGTTGAGAGTTTTACCTTAAGACCTAAATTCCTCTTGTTGCTATTTAAGAACATTACATCTCAGGACATGCCTGGGCAGCCCATACTTGTGGAGTAAATGGGGACAGTGGGGCGGATATGCACGGAAGCAAAGCTGAAAAGTAGGCCACCCTGACCTCTCACACGCTTTTGCCAACATCTTCCTCTACATTTTATACTCCACTGCCTCCAGTGTGCACCCCCCCACCCCCCCCACCCCCCGCCCCGGCCAACCTGTCTTTCTCTGCCCTCTGCAGAAGGGTTTTGAACGGTCTCAAATTAACCTCCCCAGCTCTGCCCACATATCCCTTCAAGCCTGAGCTCTTAGCTATGTTCAAATAGAAGCCATCTGATTCAAGCGGGTTTCCCCCCAGGTGTGAATTCCTGGCTGACAACCTATGGAAACCAAGTGGCAGCTCTCTCCTCAGGTGGAATGAAGGTGGGCAGGGTAAAGAGGCTGCTGACAAGGTGCAGAACTTTCCAGCAGGTCTTTACCCACAAACCAAACATCACCCCTCCACCCCACAGTTGGTTATATCACTCTAGCACACAGGGCTTGGCTTGGTGCCATCTCTCTCTGGGAAAGCCAGCTACCCTGGAGCAAGAGAGGGGTCAGCATCACCTATTTGCCAACAATGCTGAGCAGCTACGATCCCAGCTCCTTCCTGCAGCGGTCTAGCTCAGGGAAACAAGGAGCAGCAGGATAGGCGGGTTCTATCTAAGCGAAATTTTCTCATTTTACAGAAGAAGTCGAACTAAGAAGGGGTGTGGCTCCCCCCCCCCTCTGTTCTCTAGACACTCTAATGCCACATGGCGGTTTTGTCCTTCAGATGGCCCCTACTTTGTACTGGGACTGTCCAGGTTGCAGGCCACTAAGGCCACATCCTCACTTGACACTGTTTACCTTTCTTAGAATACTTTCTTTTATGAGATGGGGGCGGGGGGTGTTGACAGCTTTCTTAATCTTTTTTTCTGCTCATTTCTTCCTTGTTTCCCTTTTTGGGTTAGGCCTATGGAATTTTAGCCTTGGCCTCCGTGGTGACAACCGCCTTCACCTTGAGCGAAGTCCCTTGAAGGGTTTATTAACGGAGATGCACACCGAAGGATAAGACTGAGTTCTTGTCGTGATGCAATTTTCAGTCTAGACTTCAGAAGAGAGGGGACACAGACATGGGATGGAAAGGGGGCTAGAGGGACAACATCAGTCTCAGTTAGGGGTAGGAGGAGAAACTGTAGCACCTGGCTGTGGGCTGAGTGGGGTTAGCTTGCTCTCCTTCATTCCCAATCCACCCCAGGTCTTTTATGTTTTGGGAGGTACACTCCTGACCTGCTGTTCTGCTCCCCAGGGCTGTGGGTAGCCCCCTGGTCATGGATCCTACCAGCATCTGCAGGAAGGCCAGGCGGCTAGCAGGACGGCAGGCTGAGCTGTGCCAGTCAGAGCCGGAAGTGGTGGCAGAGCTCGCCCGGGGCGCAAGGCTGGGGGTCCGAGAATGTCAGTTCCAGTTCCGTTTCCGACGCTGGAACTGCT
This sequence comes from Peromyscus eremicus, assembly GCF_949786415.1. Classification (NCBI taxonomy): domain Eukaryota; kingdom Metazoa; phylum Chordata; class Mammalia; order Rodentia; family Cricetidae; genus Peromyscus; species Peromyscus eremicus. Next base: position 36,797,823 of record NC_081429.1, on the reverse strand, counting down.
CCAGTCACAGCAAGGCCTTTGGGCGCGTCTTGCAGCAGGGTTAGTGTGGGAGAGGCCCCGGAGGGATGTGCCTTCTGCTTGCCGGGGGAGCAGGTTTGGGGAGGCTGCTTGAACCCTGTCTCCTGATTTACCCCCTAGGCACTCTGCCCATCTTGACCCTCCACACCTGTCTCTCAGATGGCCCAGGACAGGCTGGGGGAGGAGGGTCCCCTATCATACTGGGCAGTCACTGGCCTCATCTCTGTCCTCCCTCCGCAGACATCCGAGAGACAGCCTTCGTGTTTGCGATTACCGCAGCCGGCGCCAGCCACGCGGTCACGCAGGCCTGTTCCATGGGCGAACTCCTGCAGTGTGGATGCCAGGCACCCCGTGGGCGAGCACCGCCTAGGCCCTCTGGCCTTCTGGGCACTCCTGGACCTCCAGGGCCAACAGGTTCCCCAGATGCCAGCGCGGCCTGGGAGTGGGGAGGCTGCGGAGACGATGTGGACTTCGGGGATGAGAAGTCAAGGCTCTTTATGGATGCCCAGCACAAGCGGGGACGTGGAGACATCCGGGCACTGGTGCAGCTGCACAACAATGAGGCAGGCAGGCTGGTGCGTATGGGCAGGAGCTGTAGGTGTCGTGCACGAGTGTGGAAGTGTGAGTATGCAGGAGAGTGCCAGTGGGTGTGGCAGAGTGTGGGTGGCAGCATATTTGTGGTAGCATGGGCACAAGTAAAGGTGTGAATGTGTAGGAGGGTGTTGATGTGTGTGGGAGTGAACAAGATGGGCAACTTGGGAAGACTGGGACTTGGGCCGGGACACAGATACATGTGGCAGATGAGATGTCCAGTCTAGAGGGTTGGGGACGCGGGTGTGTGGAGCTGAGAACAGTGAGCAGAGTGGAGAAAGGACACTTCTAGAATAGTACTGAGGACCAGCAGAGACCCAAGGTGGGGTGGCATCCCTCTGATACATGACAAGTGAGGTAGACATCAGGGCAGGAGCAGGGCTAGGGATGAAATTAAGAATAGGAGCCATAACCCGAGCGGTGGTGGCGCACGCCTTTGATCCCAGCACTCGGGAGGCAGAGCCAAGCAGATCTCTGTGAGTTCGAGGCCAACCTGGTCTACAGAGCGAGACCCAGGACAGGCACCAAACTGCACAGAGAAAAAGAATAGGAGCCACAGTAAGGTCTGGGATCTGGTGGCGGAGGCACTAGAGAAAGTGAGGGTTAGAACAAAGTCTAGAAGAACTGACTTGGAAAGGACTGTGGGAAGTCAGTAGAGGCCAGCCCAGACCCAGCTTCAGACTGGCAAGCAAGGGAGTAGTGGATCCTGATCTCCTTAGTGCATTCAGGTGGACCCTTTTACATCCTATGTCTCAGTTCTGGAGTAGTTGAGGAACATCCCTCCACACATTCTGTGTCCTTTAAGGTTGCGCCCAAGGCATCAGGCAGACAGGGAGGAGGGGGCTCAGGAGAGGAATGTCCGGACAGGCCCGCATACCTGTTGAGAGGATTGGGGAGGGGTGACAGAGACAGACGCCCAGGCGGCTGGCTGTGTCTGCTCAGCTCTGCCTGGGGCCGCGAGGGGTAGGAATGAGGAGGCCGGGTTGGCAGGAGGGCTAGGCTGCGACAGCTGCCGCTTGCTTCTCCCCACTCCAGGGAGAATGGAGAATCTCACCACCGCGTCCCTTCTATTCTGTCCCGCTCCCTGGCTTTGGACCCTGGAATCTCTGCTCTATCCACTGTTTCCACTTCCCACTCTCTTCCTCCTTCGTCTTTGTCATCCTTTCTCCCTCTCTGAATGGTCGTTTTCTTGATTTTCTCCTTCTAATCTTGTACCTACCTGCCTGCCTGGCTATCTGTCTCCTTTCCTCCCTTCCTCCCTCCCTCCCTCCCCTCCTCCCCTTCCTTCCTTCCTTCCTTCCTTCCTTCCTTCCTTCCTTCCTTCCTCTCTCCCTCCCTCTCCCTCCTCCCTTCCTTCCTTTCTTCCTTCCTCTCTCCCTCCCTCTCCCTCCTCCCTTCCTTCCTTTCTTCCTCGCTCTCCCTTCTCTCCCTCTGCTTCCTTTGCTTTCTGTTGTCCCCCACCCCCACCCCGCCCGCCTCTCTCTGCCCCGCCCATCGCCCCGCCCCTCTGCTCCCGCAGGCGGTGCGGAGCCACACGCGCACCGAATGTAAGTGCCACGGCCTTTCGGGTTCGTGCGCGCTGCGCACCTGCTGGCAGAAGCTGCCTCCGTTCCGCGAGGTGGGCGCACGGCTGCTGGAACGCTTCCACGGCGCCTCGCGCGTCATGGGCACCAACGACGGCAAAGCCCTGCTGCCTGCCGTCCGCACGCTCAAGCCTCCCGGCCGAGCCGACCTCCTCTACGCCGCCGACTCGCCCGACTTCTGCGCCCCCAACCGGCGCACCGGCTCGCCCGGCACGCGCGGCCGCGCCTGCAACAGTAGTGCCCCGGACCTCAGCGGCTGCGACCTGTTGTGCTGCGGTCGCGGACACCGCCAGGAGAGCGTACAGCTCGAGGAGAACTGCCTGTGCCGCTTCCACTGGTGCTGCGTGGTGCAGTGCCACCGCTGCCGCGTGCGCAAGGAGCTCAGCCTGTGCCTCTGACTCGCCGCTGCCTGCCTGGGAACTGCGCGCCAGCCGCCTCTTGGCAATCTGCAGGACCACTGGATTCCAGCAGGGGGCGCTGTCTGGGCCCAGCTGCTCCCTAGGAAATATACATATCTAGGCCTTGGGGAAACTACAGGGGCTGGGAGCTTGAGGTTTACACCTGCCCGCCCAGGCCTGAGGACCCTGCTCCTCCTGCATCCCCCCAGAAGGGCCCTCTGCTGCGGGAGACTATGCGGGCTCTTCTCCCTCCCTTTGGCCTCCCAGATGGAAATAAAAAAAGCCAGACTCTGGCCTCTGGAGACGGTGCTCCTTAGAATTACTGGGGTGGATGGGCGACTTTAGTATCAATAAAGACATTTAAATCAATAGGACAGGACCCACAGTTTGAGGGGAGGTATTCCTAGAGGGCCAGGATATGGAAGGGAGTTAGGTGGTCCTGAGAGAACTAGCGTTTTGACCTGAATCTATAATTCCACCCATCACTGAGGCAGGGGAAGGAGAGGGAGGGCTCCTGGAAACCCCGTAGCTCTCCTTCGGCACCCCTTTGTTCACACCAGGCACCTGAATCTTGAGAACAAGTGATTCCATTTTAAAGGGACACCAAGGGCCCAGCAGCTTCTTGTAGTGTGCTCAGTTGTCGAGCCTTTGTGTTCATTTCTAGGACATCATGTCTGTTTCTGCGACTCCTGAGGAAATCAAGGGTAGACTTTTGGGGTCGTGAGATCAAAGCTCTTTATAGACTGTAAAATACAATGAAACTACTTGCGAGGAACACCTGCTTTTGTTACCATCAAAACTAGCCGTCCTATCAGCTCTCAAAAGACTGTTGCCGGCTGGGAGATCACTCAGTCAGGTAAAGGGCTGACTTTACAAGCACAAGGGCTGGCCCTGAGTTCCATCCCCAGCACTCACATTAAAAACCCAACATGGCCTGGTAGTGGCGGCACATGCCTTTAATCAGAGGCAGGCAGGTCTCTGAGTTTGAGGCCAGCCTGGTCTACAGAGTGAGTTCCAGGACAGTCATGGCTACACAGAGAAACCCTGTCTCAAAAAAAAAAACAACAAAAAAAACCAAAAAAAACAAAAACAAAAAAAAAAACAAAACAAAAAACAAAAACAAAAACCCAAAAAACAAAAAAGCAAACAAACAAATAAAAAAACAAAACCAAAACAAACAAAGAAAGCCCAATATGGTGATGGACTCCTAATCCCAGCACTTGGGAGAGGGAGACAAGAAGATCATTGGGGCTAGCTAGCCAGGCCTAGGCCTACTTGGGGTGATTTCCCAAGTGAAAGACTGTCTCAAAAAGGGAGGGGGCTTCTAGATGACTCAATAGATAAAGGTGTGTGCTCCCCCAATGACCTGAATTTGATTCCTAAAACAACACAATCTCTCTCTTTCTCTCTCCAAATATATATATATATGAATAATTAAGTAAGTAAATGTAATAATAATTTCAAGAGACAACACCCAAGTTTGTCTTCTGGTGCCCATATGTACACACGTAAACACACACACACACATACACACATACACACACACACTCTGTGCAGACTGCCTGCTCAGTATAGTGTTTCTAATCACATTCAGAGGAAAACAAGTTTGTACCAGGGTCTTGTCTGGCACCCAGCCATATTTTTTTTTAAAGCAGGCTCCCCTCAGGGAGCTGATTGTGAGGGGTTAAAGGACACATGAACAGTTCTGGGTTCTCTAGAGTTGAGGTTTGTGCCTTCATCTTCCATCCAAGAGAATCGGATGCACAGCCCACCTGTGGAATATTCCCCCAGTGCGAATGCTGCAGTTGGGGGATGACTCCATCCCCTAGCAGCTAAGCAGGAAAAGGTATGGGCTTTTGGTTCAGATTATTGGGTTTGAAGCTGGTGTAGCCCAGGCCAATGTGGCCTGTTTTCTCTTCCTGTGTGGTCTCACTCTATTTCAGTTATCTACGGCAAAGTAACAACAGCCTCCAAGTAACTATTCGGTATCCTTTTTGGACAACTATGTGTCAGAACTCAGCTCCGGGGTTTGGTTCAGAGGGCAATTTGGTGTGGAGTGCCTGGGGTCATTCTGCTGGAAGATGTGCTGGTCTGGGGAGTTCTTAAGGTTTTGTTTCCATGCCTAAGGACTCGGTGGTTCTCTGTGTGGCTGACTTGGGCTCCCCCTCCCCCCTGCATGGTGGCCTGAAGGTAGGAAGATGTCAAAAAAAGAGAGTGTCGAGCCTCTAGGCAGGTTTTGTCTTCTGAGAGTCCAGCCATGGAAGTTACATAATATCTCTACTGCTCTCTCTGGGCAGGAACAGATCACAGAGTCAGGCCAAATTCACGGAGGGGAAATAGACTGCCCATCCCACACCCTCAGAGAAACGCTGGGAGGATTTCTTTTTCTTGAGATGGGAAAAACACTTAGCACGGCATTTGGCAAATTATGCCAAATTTGTGTTTCACGAAGGGTAGTTACTGTGAGAGCAGGGGGAGAGGGCTGTTGCTTTGCAGGTATGGGGCAGCTCCTGACTGCAAGTGAAGATACCCAACTGTCAGACGAGGCCAAAGGGAGTTACAGAATTTAGTCCGAATTCAGCCACAGCTGAGCTGAGTGCACGGACTTGAGTGATGTCATTACAGGCCCCTCTGTCTCTCCTCCACCCGCTCTGTCTCTCTTATTCCTCAGTCTCTACCCCATGTCCATCGTTTCAGCTCACCATGTCTGTCTGCCATCCTCATCCTCTCCCTGTGTACATTTTTCTCTACATGACAGTTTTGGGCGTACATGCTTAGGAGTGTGTGTGTGTGTGTTTTTTTTTTTGGTTTTTTTTGTTTTTGTTTTTGTTTTTGTTTTGGGGGAAGGGGATCCTGGTTGTTGATCTTCCAGAGGACCCAGGTTCAGTTCCCATCATCCACATGGTAGCTCACAACCATCCTTTACTCCAGCTCCAGAGGACCAGACACCTTCTTCGACTCTGCAGGCACCAGACGTCCACATGTTGCTCAAACATTCATACAGGCAAAGTATAAATGCACACACACACACACACACACACACACACACACAATCTATTTTTAAAAGCCTCCTCCATTATAGTCCCAAGGAAGACACTGATTAGTTCAACCTGAACCAGTAACACTTGCCGGGAAAACACGCTACAGTGACAGATTGGCAGATTCCTAAGACCACAGGGGATGGGGCGCAGAGTTCTTTCTTCAAATGAAACAGAGGAAGGGAACTCGGGACAGACACTAATGGTGGCTTCCATCTACTCCCACCGGATGGTCTATCTGGGCCGGGACCTCAAGCATCACGGTAGGCAGGGGATGTCAGGCTGTGGAAGAAGGAAGGCATTTGTGGTTTCCCTTCTGTGTTTCTTCCATCAGACGCCTGGGCTTCAGGGCAATCCCATTGAGAATTTGAACTCAGAATCTCCTGACAGAAGCAGACTCTAACTTTCCAAGAGGCAGAGTAGAAATGGCCTTCAGGGGAACATAGGAAAGGAAAGCTCTGAGGGGTGGAGTTTATATTCACAGATCTGCCTTTCCCAGAGCTCTGGGAAGGTGCGGCTGCTGTGCCTCTCTTCTCCTCCCCTCCCTTCTCCTGTCTTCCTTTCTCTTCCCTCTTCCTTCCCCTCCCTTCTCTTCCCTTCTTCCTTTTCCCCAATGCAGACCCAAAGCCTGGTGCAGACAATGAAAGTCACCCGGGCGCTAACAATGCCCGCTCAGTCCAGCGCTTTTTCAATGTCTTGTACTTCACAAATAGACCACCAGAGGGCCTCAGAGTCCAACTTCTCTATGGACGGAGAGCTGCCAGAGGAGAAGGACGTCTGGGGAATTCAAGAGCAGGAAGACCCCGCGGCAGGATTAGAGACCCACGGACAGCTTAGGTCAAGCCGCTGGGGTTTCAGGCTGTCTGGAACCTCTAGGTTGACCAGACCTAGGACTGGGACTCCAGTCTGTATCTCTATGACTGCCTGGTTCTGGTAGGGTGTTCTGGGATGAGATGGATGATGTGGGTGTTGGGTATTTTCCTCTATGATGCCAGAAAAGCAGACCCTATGAATCCACACCACTCCAAGTAGGTTGAAAAGAAGGTAAGATATAGTTTTTTTTTTTAAAGGCCCTGGCCAAGTCAGTTAAGCGGCTAAGTGGCTAACCTGTCTGTGACTCAGTGACCCCATCACAAAATTGGGCTGTCTGAGAGCTTCTTGACACATGGCGTACAGAACAGACTGCAGTCTTTTTTAGGCAGGGAGGGGTGTTTCTAGACAGGGTTTGTCTGTGTAATCCTGGCTATCTTGAAACCAGCTCTGTAGACCAGGCTGGCCTCAAACTCAGAGATCTGCCTGTCTCTGCCTCCTCCTAAGTGCTGGGCTTAAAGGTGTGTGCCACCACTGCCCAGCTCTGCTGAGGTCTTTACGTTGCTAGTCACATGGCAGGGATCCATTGTCTAAGACCCCGAGTCCCACAGGGGTCTGGGAACTCCCTAACTTAAAAAGTGACCATGCTGAACAGGAAGCCAGGGTTGGCGGTCACGAGCCTGCTCCTCTGTAAGCCCAGAGATGGCTCTGTGCTCTTGCACTGCTCAGAAGTGCCCCCTGACATCCCCTCCCCTAGCTCACCCAGATGCTCAGCCCCAGGCACAGGCAAGGTCCCCTGCTGGCTGAGGGGTGGGGGACATGTGGAACTTGGGCAAAGGGAAAGAGCACAGAGGCACCCCAGATGTGTGTGGTGTGTGACCACATCAGGAAAAGGCAGAACATAGCAGATGGATGAGAAGGCTGAGTGGAAGGCCTAGGGATGAGTCGGAGGCCAAGGGTTCCCAACTGTCTCTCTTACCCTTTGAGAGTCACGTTAGTAAGCTGGAGACATGGAAGCAGTGAACTGCTTCCCCTTACCTTGCTGAGGCAGGCTCACCAGGAAGGAGGGCCCCTTATCCATCTAGAGATCTTCCTTCTCTTCTTCACCCAGACCAACTTCTCCAACTGAGCATCGAGACAGAGCAGGACTGGACTGGGCTAGGCTGGGGCTGTGAGGGTCCCACCTGTTCTCACCCTGTGCCTCCCCCAGCCCTCCCTCCGCATGAGACCTCCCCCAGAGCTGCCACAGCTGGAATCATTCTCTAGCTGCCTTTCATCCTCCTAGCTCCCCACCCCCACCCCCAGTGGCCCCTGTAATTGTGGTCTCTGGCAGGCGGCTGCGGGGGCTGGGGCTGGGCTGAGGGCCAGGTCCCAGGGCAGGTCTGGGGTGGAGACTGGGGGCTGCTGGCGCTGGTAGAGGCTTGGCCATGGCATAGGTCATCCAGGTTAGGGCCCCAGATGCACACTAGGCTTCATCTACACATAGGCCAAAGTGTCACTTATGCATGTGGGCATTGCTAGGCCTCATGACCTCGGGCCAGACCCAAGATGGGGGCACAGGCTACAGGCATCAGTACTCGCCTTCCAGAGTTTCCAAAGTGGGGAAAAATTCTTTCTCCCCTTGCACTTCTGTATTCCATGGGTCCTGCAACAGAGACCCTTCCTCTCCTTCCTCAGACAGAGGCTAAAAGGAGAAACAGCCAGCTGCTTTCCAGGCCAATAGCATTTTCCAAAGGTAGTTTCCTCTAAACATTTGGGAGATGGTTATGAATGAAGATCCCCAGGCCTTGTGCCTGGGAAAAGCTGATTCAGTACCTTAGGACCTAGAATCAGGGCTGGAGAGATGGCTCAGAGGTTAAGAGTACAGGCTGCTCTTCCAGAGGTCCAGAGTTCAATTCCCAGCAACCACATGATGGCTCACAACCATCTATAATGAGATCTGGTGCCCTCTTCTGGCATGCAGGCATACATGCAAGCAGAACACTGTATATATAATAAATAAATCTTTAAAAAAAAAAAAAAAGGACCTAGAATCAATATTCCCACAATAGCCTATCCCAGGGGATGCACACGCTGCTTCAAGTGTGGGATACATTAAGGTGAGCACTGTGTGAGGAGCAAGGAGGTCTGCACCTTGAATGTGGCCTCATTGCCTGGGTTGGGTGGAGTCTATTCCAAATCTATTCTGGGCCTCAGTTTCCCCCAACAGCCAGTTGGAACTTGATTCTCCAACCTGCAGATGCCTATCCTGGGGTTGTGCCTCCTTCCTGTATCGGACCCTGCTGCAGTATCAGGTGATTGGTTTGACCCTGCAGCGCCATGGCGGGGGAGAGTTGAGAGGGCAGAGGGTGGCTGGGGTCAACCGAGGCTCTGGTGACACCGGCTGCTTCCTGCCCCTGGCTGCTTTTCTGTTGTCCAGCCAGACTGCGCTCTCATTGTCCCACCCCAACCCCCAGCAGCTCCAAGCTCTTAATTCCTGACAGCTGCGAAGGCTGCCGGCGGCAGAGATGGGGGAAGGAGGGAGAGCGTGTCACCAGCCTGCTGCTGTTCAGGCCACCCCCACCACCTGACCGTCTGGGGGCAAGAAAGGCACCTCCCCTTCAATTCTCCGAGGATGGTCAATTCCTGGAATGGGCCCCCTTTGTCTCTGAGCCCAGAGGCAATGACAGTTCTCTTCTCAAGCCAGGAGGGCCTCTCTTCAGAGAGAGGAGGCCCTGGGACGTGAGGGATGTGGGTGTGTAGAATGGGAGACTTGTATGCCGGGCGGTGGTGGCGCATGCCTTTAATCCCAGCACTTGGGAGGCAGAGGCAGGTGGATCTCTGTGAGTTCAAGGCCAGCCTGGTCTACAGAGCAAGATCCAGGAAAGGCACAAAGCTACACAGAGAAACCCTGTCTCGAAAAACCAAAAAAAAAAAAAAAAAGAATGAGAGACTTGTGCCCATTTCACAGAGGACCATGCTGATGTCCCGACTCAGGTTAGAACCAGAAGCAGAAGCCAAAGCCTCTGGTTCTCAGGCCCTTTCCCTGGTCACAGACACATGCCCTATACTAAGCAGAGACCAGTGTTCAACCAGGGCTTTGAGAGAAGGAAGGGACCCCAGGGGACTATTCAGACAGGCCCTGTAGGACCAGGACCAGGGCCAGGACCAGGACTAGGGCACATCTCAAAGCATCCCTGGGCAACAGCAAGCTGCTCTCCGTGTAGGGGACACGCTGGTGTGGTGGGACTCAGAAGTCAATCCACCTTAGCGCTTTGCCTAATTTGCTGTTTGACCTTACCTAAGTCACGGCCCTCTCTGGGTCTCCATATTTTCTTGTGAAATAAAAAAAAGGGGAGGGGGTCTGAATAAAATGTTCTGACTGCCCACTTCTGATTAGAAGGTTCTCTAATCCTTGCTCCCAGCTAGAGCCATCCCGAGGCACCTAGGTCCCAACAAAGCATTTCCTAGAGTCCTGATCCTTCTGCCTTCGGTAGCTCACTGACTAGAAGTGGGCCCTCCACTACTCAAGAGACGGAGGGTGGGTGACTCCAGGAGCGCCTTTGGAAGGTCACAGGGCAAAGCGGAGGGAAAGCCAGAGGTGGCCAAACCCTTCTCCAGGACCTACACACACACACACACACACACACACACACACACACACACACACACACACCTGTTTCTCTAGGCAAGCTGGGGGAGAGTCCCTCTAGAAGCAGAGAAGGCCAAACGGAGGGGCCGGCCTCTTCCCTGCAGCCCCGCAGGTGTGTGTTGGGGTGGGGTGGGACACTCCCCTGCAGCTGTGTTTCAGCTTCAGTGAGGCACACACCTCTGGTTAACACACAGACCAGCTCCCGACATCTCCGGGTGCAGGGTGCCAAGAGCCAAGACACCAGTACCTCTCCTTCCTTCACCCTCTGCACGCGCCCTCCCCCCCCCCCCCACTACACACACACCACGGACTCAGTGGCCTCGGGACACGAGCACGCCACCCCCTGTCGTGACGTCACTTGGGGTAGAACCCTTAGACACTACATGGGGGTGGGGGGGGCAGAGCTCCTGGAGCCAGGACAGTCCCTCACTCTCCAGGCGGTGGGGCTGGGCCAGACAGTACCGCCCCCACCGCGCCCGCCTTGCACACTCTCAGAAGCGCAGGCTCGCAGCGCGGCGCTGGGGGGGGGGGCTCCCCAGCACCTCGGCCTCGAGTCCCCAGCCCGCTGCACCTCCGGGGCCCCCCCTTACCCTCTAGAGAAACCAGGAGTTGTCGCAAGGGGGCCTCGGGAAATTCCCTGGACCCCAGTGCCAGGAGGTGCCGGGTTCGCCCGCTCCCCATCCACCCCCCCGAGGGCGGTGCCCGGGGGCGCTGCCCCATGGAGCGGGGAGGCGGGCGCCGTCTGCTGCGGGAGCCGTGACCTGAGTAGGAGCTGTGTGTCGCAGCCGCCCCACCCCTGCCGATCATGCGCCGGCGACCCTGGCTCGCCAGTCCCACCGGGCTGTGAGCCCCCCACTCCTGGCCTGTCAAGGCCCGCGCGCCATGGGCAGCGCCCACCCTCACCCCTGGCTGCGGCTCCCACCCCGGCCCCAGCCGCGGCCTGAGCTCTGGGCGCTCCTGTTCTTCCTACTGCTGCTGGCTGCCGCTGTGCCCAGGTGAGCCCTCACCTCATGCTCCGCCCTCTTGGAGAGCTAGGACCCCCGGGGGCCGCTCCGCTCCGGGTGCTCTTGCTGGGGAAGGGACCCTGGAGTGAGCGGGGAGACAGGGTCACCGAAAAGTAGTGGTGTCCAATCAAAGTTAGTGAGCTACCTGCAAGGAAGAGGTTGGACTGGTGACAGGATATGGGCAGTCCAGGGAGACAGGGCAGTGCCCAGGTGGGTGATGGTAGCTAGGTCCGGAGGTGGGTATTTGGGAATAAGTGCCAGCTACGAGTTCTTTCCACCCTGGGGGCAATGCACCCCCACTCCAAGAATAAGTTCAAACTGCCTCCTTCCCCCTTTTGGATCATCCCAGACAGGAGCAGGAAAGAGGGGTAGAAGGGGGTTTCCCCATCTCAGGTGGGGTCAAGTGAGAGACTGATGCTGAAAGTCAGTGTGTGTGTGTGTGTGTGTGTGTGTGTGTGTGTGTGTGTTCTCATAAGCTAGGTCCGGCAACCAGCAGTTTTCATAAATATAGTGTAACTATAAGAGCTTATGGGCCAATGTATGTTAGGACAATGTATGTGTGAATGTGTGTCTCTCTGTGTGTGTTTGTAACTGTCTGAGGAAGTGTGTCAGTGGTAAGTGCTCTGGGTTTCTGCTTCCTCCATTATGTGTGCAGAAACATGTCGGAAGAAATGCTGGTTGCTGAAGGCTGGCTTTGGGGTAGACTCCTGGGGCACCCTTTGAGGCATATGTGCTTGGGGATGAACTTGTAAAATACAGAGTTCATGTATTTACCTTCATGGGTGTGCAGCTGGGTGGATTGTGTTGGAGTGGATGAGGAAAGGCATGTATTCCTGGGCCCAACCTTAAGAACCAGGGGTTGGGGTAGAGTGATTATGGCCTGTGGGACAGAATGTGTGTTATTAAACAGGCCCTCACAGTCTCCCACAAAACGCTTATCCACCCCACCCCGTATGCCTGCAGGTCAGCACCCAACGACATCCTGGGCCTCCGCCTACCCCCAGAGCCTGTGCTCAACGCCAACACAGTGTGCCTGACATTGCCCGGCCTGAGCCGGCGGCAGATGGAGGTGTGCGTGCGTCACCCTGACGTGGCCGCCTCTGCTATCCAGGGCATCCAGATCGCCATCCACGAGTGCCAGCATCAGTTCCGGGACCAGCGCTGGAACTGTTCCAGCCTGGAGACTCGGAACAAAGTCCCCTACGAGAGTCCCATCTTCAGTAGAGGTAGCTGCTCCCCATTCTAAACTCTTGTCCTTCCCATTCGGGACCTGTACCCCAGAACCTGCTAGCTATCCCTAATGAACGCTCAAGGTGGCATCTCCTCACACCCCTGTATTCTGCAAGCCATGTTCTTTCTGGTCTCAGGAAAGTATCCGGAGTGGGGGCAGAAACATGGGCCGGAAGCGTCTCTGACTGAGGGTGGCAGACTCCATGCCTGACCACTAGACTGTATCCCCTCTGTTCCATACCTCATGCTTCAGACTCAGAAAATATCCCTGACACCTTCCTCTATTTACCCTCTGCTGAGTAAGTAAGGTTGGAGACCCTGTGAGGAGAGAAGTGTAGGGGAAGAGAGAGTGAGAACTCCCTGCACCACACAAGGCAAGCAGAGAAGCCTGGCCAGGTGAGTGGTCTGGACTCCTGCAGAGGCCCTGCCTGCTGTGGCTGGGTCTGTGTCTCCTCCTCACTGTCCCCCTCCCCAAAAACCTCTCTGAACCAGAGCATTGGGTGTGTGCCTGCTTGTGAGCAGTGGGCCCCGGTCCCTGGCCACCCCCCAGCCCCCCCCCCCCCCCCACCGCAAGCCAAACAGCCTTGTCAATCGGTTTCCCTCGGTGCTCCGAGGAGCCACAGCACTGCCTGTTCTCTGTCCCCAACTTCTGGATAACCCAGGCCCACCTAGACACTCCCTAGAACGGTTAAGCTGTGGGTGGCAGGTACTTTCTCCGCGCCACTTGCTTCAACTCTCACTGACCTCCTAGCCGAGGCCTTGAGTCAGGTCTCTGGGGCAAAGATTGCAGCTTGGGTTTGTCTAGCTGGATATAGTTTCTCCTCTCAGCTGTTTGTCAGGACAACAAGGAGACCTGGTAGCCCTGGTAGCGAGTCTAGTTGGTACTGGAGGAGGAGGGCCATGGCCTTAATGCCTAGGGCTTCTGCGGGGACCTGGGCTTCAATGTGTCCCAACTGCAGAAAGAACCTAATCAGGGTTGTTTTCCCTTTCAGTAGGACCCGTGCTTGCACTCCTTGGGCCCCCAAGTTAGGGGACACCTCAGCCTCCCCCTGCTCAGCCCCAGGCCGCTGCCCCGCCCCTGCGCGCTCCCTCCTGCCTCCCCCGCGCGCCTCGGGCGCTGTTTCTACCCGGCCGAGCCCAGCCCGACGCGTGTGGCGGCATGCAGCCGCGAACTAATCCCCGCGGGCCGCAGCAGACTGCTCCGCGCCGCTCTCTGAGAGCACACCCCCCCTACACACACACACCTTGCCCCGCGCTCGCATCCCTCTAGCCCCGCACCGTCAGATCATCCCTTCCCGACAGTTGGGGTGTGGGGGGCACGGCTGCAAGGGATCCCCTGCCCGCAGGCCTGCTCCACTCCCTCTGCACGACACCCCACCACCCACTCCTCACCGCCCGCGCTCGCTGACACCAAGTGGCAGACAGGTCTCAGCATCTTCCAGGCTCCAGCTGGGCCAGACCGGTGCTCACCGCCTCCGAGCCACCCTCTGCCACTCCGGGGGGTTGCTAGGTCACCTACCCTTCCCCCACAGCTGCATTTCCTCCTGAGCTCCAGCCTTAACTTCTGCACACTGGCTTTGAGGGTCTTTCCCCTGCCGAACCTGGGCTAACTCTTTAAGTCCTCTCCCTGGCCTCAATGCACCCCTCCCCCCCTCACCAAGTCCTGATGATCTCTAGCCTGAATCCAGGCGTCCTGATGGGGTTCCAATCAGGCCACTGCCACCCGGTGAAGGACGTGGGGTCTTTGGAGGTTAGGGGCGAGTTTGGAGACGCGCGGGTTTGGCGCGGGGCCAGGTGCTCTGGGTTCACCTGCAGTTTAATAAGCGGGAGGTGAGCTGGGGGGACGGTGGGGAGAGAGGTTGGGGGTGGAGGGGGAGACTTGCCAGGGCTAGCCAGGGCGGGGCGGCACCTAGTGCTGAGAGGGGGCGGGACTGTGGCTCCAGGACTCCGCCAGCCAGTGGGGCTGGGTTCTCTCCTTAGGCCTAGGAACCCCGCCCTACCTCAGTGGCTTCTGCCCCCCCCCCCCACAATCCGTTGCAACACCTCATTTCTACCTCTCCCTTCTTAGTGGGGACGGCTCTGGGCTTTTGGAAAGACAATTACCATCCTCCCAACCCCCTTTGCCTCCCCACTGCCACCAAGCCTGCCCTCATATCTAGCTCCTTTGGGCTCATTTCCGGGTCCCTTTCTAGGCCCTCTTCGCCAGGACTCACTGAATTTAAATCCCAGCAGGCAACTCTTGGTGGAGGCCAGCCCCTGGCTATCTAATTCCTTCCTCTATCTCATCCTGATCGTTGTGGAGCCTGTGGATCTGGCTCTGCACACACACACACACACACACACACACACACACACACACACACACACAGTGTACTATCAGGGGCTGACCCTTCTGATCCAGGCTGCCAAGGAAAGTTCTTTTAAAACATATTCTGCCATAATTAATTTCAAGGACTGCTGAGGGTAAGTGGGGGTTCCTTAGGTTTCCCTATGGCAGTTCTGTTACTACCACACTATTCTCCTGAAACCTTCCCAAAGAGAGACTGAACTGGACAGATGGGTCTGAGGAAGTGGGGAGGGTAAAAGGTACGAAGGGGAGTGCTCAGGAATACAACCAGGCTTTACCTAACCAAAGAGAGCTGCAGCAGTCCACAGGGCAAATGGGGACAGGCACAGGAGTCTCCAAGGGGCTTGGCAGAGTGAGGGGGGAAAAAGCCGTGAGAGGGCCCTAAAATCATGCTAGCTTCTTTGCCCAGCCCTAAGGGCAGTAGTGACCTAAGTGACAAGGGCACTGGTACCCTCAGCATCTTGTACTGTGAACCCAGACAGGTTGATGACTGCCTGCCCGGGAGCTGGCCATAACACCTGTTAGGGGATGAACAGAGAACCCTCCATCAGTCCCTCAGGAGGTGAGGACAAGGAGATTTGAGGAAAGAGGTTCAAAGGGCCTGGGCTTAAGTCCTAGTGAGCCAGGAGTGAGAGATCAGAGAGAGACTAGAGGAGAGTGTGGTAGACTCACAAAGCCGGTCCAGGGAGCTGCCACTGTTAGGTGCTGCTAGCCCTACTCAGCCACATTCGGAATGAATGTAAAGAAGGGGCCTGACATCCTCCAGCAAGCCAGGATCCCAGCCCAGGAAAAATCAGCAGTTAGAGTAGCACTAGCTTGCTCCTTCTTTCTCCATTGTTTCAGAGAATATGGTTTTCAGAGCAGGCATCCAGGGGTTGGGGAATGCAGTGGCACTTAGATAGGGAAACTGAGGCACAGATAATCATATCTCAGGGTCATCTAAAGCCCTAGTATTTTGATGACATCACAATAAATTAGCCAACATGTCTTAAGCACGTAGTATGTGGTGGGCATTGTACTAAAACACGGTATCCATGTTTTAGGGTCCTCAAATGGTCCCCACTTGGTAGGTACTATTATTATCTTTACAAATGAAGCTAAGAGAGGTTGGGTAATTTGTTATTAGTCACACAGTTTATAAATGAGCAGGAGAGCCAGGACTCTACGCAGTCCACCTGACTTTAGAGCTCCTGCCCAACCCTCTTTTATACTGTACCCCAAACTACCAGGTCAATGCCTACCATGCCCAGAGGTGAGCTGGAGCATTGAGAGTATACTCCAAGTACTCCAAGAAGTGAAGAACACACACACACCTATGCTTATAACACATCCACTCTGTATCATGCCTAACTGTTCCCATATGCACCTCTCTCTCTCTCTCTCTCTCTCTCTCTCTCTCTCTCTCTCTCTCTCTCTCTCTCTCCCACCCCAGGCTTAGGAGCATGCATAGATGATTTGCAAGGAGTGAATGGGGACCAGACCTCTATTCTCCCCCCCCTCCTCCCTCTTTGACTTGAATGGGCAGAGCTTAAGCTTCCCTGGCCCCTCCTTGTTCCCACTGGCCCTTAAATCATCTTCTCTTCATACTCCCCTGTCCTCCAAGCCTACTCCCCCAGCCCCCTTCCTGGCCGTTGGCTGCGGCCTATAGTAGCAGCTGACTCCACTTAGATGCTGGCAGTCTCTGTCCCAGATCAAAGGCAGGGCGGCTAATTGTGCATCTTAACAAGCCCCCCCCCTCCCCGCTCCGGGCAGCCCAGCTGGCCATGGCCCCACCCTTTTCCCCCTCCAGCTGGCCAGATGGCACAGGGCCTACATCTGCCCAGACGGTTGGGGCCAAGACCGAAACTGGGGCCCTGAATGGGAGCTGGGGCAGACCCAGTGGGCAGGACTTCTCTGAGCATGGATGCTTAGAGCAAAAAGTGACCATGCATGCCCTGGTCACCTCCACACGTGGCTGTGACAGCTGTCAGAAACATGTAGTAGGAAGGCATCTTGAGTTGCATGGGGTACAGAGTTCTCTAAGGTTGTGAGTTACATTTTTCCAGATTCTTCCGTGCCTGTCTTCACCATGGCAAAACCTTGAAGATGTAGTTGCCCCTGAATACCTCTATGGACTTGATGCCAAGACTGCATAGAGTCATAGGAACTGGAAATTGGGATATCTGGGTTTCTTTCTCAGCAGGAAGACTCAGTTGGAGCCCATGTCCCTCAGCAGAAAATTGTTGGCCCTGGGAGGTGAAAAAGAGCTAAGTGGGGGCCTTGCTCAGCTCCATAGCCTCTGTGGCTTTGGGATTTCCAAGTCTGCATTGTGTGTGTGTGTGTGTGTGTGTGTGTGTGTGTGTGTGTGTGGTGGTTCGTGTTTTGAGGGGGTGGTGTTGAGGTCTAGGCTGCCTCTGGAGGTCTGAGTATTGTCATGTGTCCTAAAACAGACAGGCTGATGACTCTCTCCCAGCCGTAAGAGGCATGCTTAGAGCTCCAAAGATAAAAGGCGGGGGATAAATGCAGGGTGCATGTCCTGGAGTTTTGGGTCTACCCTTTACCCTTAGGCTCCACCAGCTCACAGCAGTTTCTGCTCCCCTGAAGCTTGTGCCAAGTTCCAAGATCCCCTTTGAAGGCTGCAGATCAATCTTCATCCCCTCCTGTCTGGTCCTAGCTATGCCCCTTATAAAAAAAGAAAAATGTTACTAGGATGTCATGAGCTAGAAAGAGAAATGAATCTGCTTTGTAGGCATCCACCAATCCAAATGGTTTGTTCTAGACATGGGTCATGAGCTGCTAGGCTCTGTCTTTGATCAGGATGAAACAAAAAACAATGATGTAAAAAAAAAAAAAGTAGCAGAATTGCACGAACGCCTTAATAATAACAGCAATGTTTATGCAGTACTTGCTATGAGTATGACACCAGTCCAAGTACTTTAAATTTAATAACCCCTTCAATTCCTGGAGCAACAGCTAGCTAGATAACACTTGTTTGCAGAGAAGGAAACTGAGGCACAAAAAGATTAAGTTTCTTGGCCAAGGTCATACCGTTATTAACACCTGGTCAGTAGAAGGCCCAAGATTCGAAACCCTGGTAATATGATTGCAGAAATCAGATCTTAGCTGCTAAAACACCCATGAAATCTTTCTTATCATTTGTCTGGGCAAGAAGAGGTGATAGCTTTGCGGTGTGGGACAGGAATGAGCTAGGAGTTCTTTCTAGTCCTAGATAGCTCTTTAGAGCTTGTAAAGCCTCTCTGAGAATGTGTCCTCCCAGTCTTTGAGGCTGGAGTGGGAGGATCCTGTTTCTCTGAACCTCTGGTATCCTCCAAGGCCATCACCCTCCTGACACATTCTGAGTTTCTTCCACAGGGGTCTATGGCATAGATGGATTCTTCACTTTGTGAAGGCAGTTCTTCCGGCTTCTCTCATTGCCTGCTGTCTCCAGGGTCCAGAGTTTAGGTACAGGCTTGTACTAAAAGCTGATTCTAGCTAGTACTTTCTCAATGGAGAATAAGCAAGGAGTAGCCTGCAGGTCCAAGAGCTGGACCTACCTCTTTGAGTAGGCCTCTCCTGGTAGAGGTCCAGGGCCCTCTCAGGAGGTGGCTCAGGCTGGGGTACCCAAGAGGAAAACAGGACAAACAGGCACTGGGCCAGGTTAGCACATCCCCCGGGCCCTGTGAGTGTCTCAATCAGAGAGAGTTCTTTGCCTCCTAAGCCTCTAATGAGAAGCAGAATCTGTCTTCCCACTCAGTTAGCAACCCTGCCTGCTACATGCCAGATGCCACTTAGGACACTGGGTTCACCTGCACCACGCTTCCTTCAGAAGGTACCAGCAGACCCAAGACAGAAAGTAGGCAGGCTGGCTGGAATATGAGAGGGTACTCACTTCTTTCAGCCATGTTCTGTGGACCAGGGTGAAAACCACCAGGGAGGAAAAGGTCCAGGCTCAGCCTAAAGTGAGCACACAGCAGCCCGCAGTCTGGGGTAGATGATCTTAGCCTGCTGCCCACTGGCATCTCCCGGGGTTTGGCATTCCATCGCTTGTAATGTACTCTTCGGGTTAAACTTCACTCTCTTTCTCCAGGCTATTTTAAAATTACAGATATCACCGTGAAAGGTAATAGATGGAGTTCCTGATCTGAAAAAGAATGTGTTTGCCAGGCATTTTCTGCCCTGGAGGAAAGATCTAGACATACACATTCCAAGCTTGCTAAGGAGGTGTTAATGAAAAAGAGAAGGGCGTGTAATTCCTGCCCCCCATCCCCCCTACACCCCCTTTGAATCTCACAGCATACTAGTAAGCCGTCTACATCCAACTGTATCCCCAGCCGTTCCTACCGTGTTTTCCTAGTGTCTTGCCACAGGTTTTCTTTTTCCTTAATGATTTATTTTTATCTTATGTGCATTGGTATTTTGCTTGCATGTATGTCTGTGTGAAGGTGTCAGATCCCCGAGGAACTGGAGTTCAGACAATTGCAAACTGCCTGTGGGTGCTGGGATTTGAACACGGGTCCTTTAGAAGAGCAGCCAGTGCTCTTAACCGCTGAGACATCTCTCTAACCTCTTGCCACAGGTTTTCGAGAGAGTGCTTTCGCCTACGCCATAGCAGCTGCCGGAGTGGTGCACGCAGTGTCCAATGCATGCGCCTTGGGTAAACTACAGGCTTGCGGTTGCGACGCCTCCAGGCGTGGGGACGAAGAAGCCTTCCGTCGGAAGCTGCACCGCCTGCAGCTGGACGCGCTGCAGCGCGGTAAGGGCCTGAGCCACGGGGTCCCAGAACACCCTGCTCTGCCCCCTGCCAGCCCAGGCCTGCAGGACTCCTGGGAGTGGGGTGGCTGCAGCCCGGATGTGGGCTTCGGAGAACGCTTCTCCAAGGACTTTCTGGACTCCCGGGAGCCTCACAGAGACATTCACGCACGCATGAGACTCCACAACAACCGTGTTGGCAGGCAGGTGAGATTCACGGTCACTGCTCCACTGCTAAGCAGGCTCCGCATCCACTCCGGGTAGCTCCTCCTTCTAGAAATCACCCTGTCTTCCCAGTTCAGTAACCTCACAGCCCTTTCTTAATTCAGCCAGGAAAAATGCTGTGGGGACCTCCTACTGTGCGCTGGAGCATCGCAGTGGACCTGGGAAATAGAGCTGAAACAGCCCCATGCGCAACAACTTGCTCCTCCCGTTTTCTCTGATGACCAACAGAGAAAGGTGTAGGCTGGCATTCAGGACCTGGGCTGCCACAATCCCCTCCCCTGTAGAGCCAGAACATCGCCAGTCTTGAGCTTTCTGTTCAGTCTCCCAGTAGGGGGTTCCTGTCGACTGAGGACCTCTGTTAGGACCTCTGTTTTAGCGTCCTACCTCCTTTCTCCTTTTTCTGGAATGCTCACACTACCTTAAAGTTCCTTCGGGTAAAAGTGACACCACCAATGATAATACACACAGACACACACAAACACCGAAGGGAGGAAAAGGACACTAGATTGAATTTGTCACACCTTACTATGCATTTGTCCTGAGCTATCAGCCTACCTACTACTTACCTATAATGTCAACACTCTTAGTAAGTATGTGCTCAGATCTGGAAACCAAGGCACGGAATGATGGAGAAACTTGCCTGAGCTGGAGAAGTGACAGAGGCTGGCTCCATCCGCAGTCAATGGAGCTCATATCTCCTCTTGACCCTTCCCGTCTGCTCAGCCCAGTTCCTGGCTTCCTTTCACTATCCGCTCCTTTCCTCTTGGCCTCTTAGCCCACTCCAGGTGCATCAGCCCTCTCTAGAGCTGATTCAGCAATTTCCACCTTGGCTCAGGGTGAGGGTGAACTGAGGCATGTTTTACCCTCAGGTCCCATCCGGCTCCCACCCTGCCATGCCCTGTGCATGGGGCTCCTTTCCCAAGCTCCTGATACCACCCCAACCCAGACCAACAGGGCCTCCTCCTTGTCCTTGTTAAAGTGGTTAATTAATGGCTGCAGCCCGTGGGAAGCAGATGTTCTGGAGCTGTTGGCCTAAGGAAGCTTGGGAGGGGGGGTTGGAATCTGGGGAGGGGGGCGGTTCCCACGTGGTGCTGATACTACAGGCTATACATGTGGGCTGTGAAGCCCTTCAATACCCAGAGCAAGAGACTCCCTTGCTTGTGGCCTTCTTGAGCAGTTTTGAAGACCCCCAGATCTTTGCTTTCCTTAGAAGTATTTGAAGCAGGGGTGGGGTGGTGGTGGTGGGGTGGTGGGGTAGTGGTGGTGGTGGTGAACATGGAGGACAATTCCCAGGGGGGTGCCTATGAGGGTAACACTAAGGGGTTCTTTGGGAGGAGATTGAAGAAGACGTTGAGCGCTGAGTGAGTGGCCAGTAGGCTTCCCGGGGAACTCATCTGCTCCCACAGGGCTGACAATTTGGCTCTCTGGGTTCTGTTCTGCATTCAGGGAATGCTTTGGCACCTGTTGTCACTCAGTATGAAGAGAGTAAGCTCGAGTTGATACAACGGGAGGGGGATATCTCCTTAGCTCCTGTCCTCTCCCCACACCTGGTTCCCCTCCCCCTCCCCCCCCCCGCAAAGAGCTGCAGGGCACAGCTGGAGGCTGGGTGGCGGTGGAAGGGGGCCCTTCTCACCACCTGGAGGGACGCCAAGGGCTTTGGGGTTGGGATGTAGGTGAGCAGGCGTCTCCTTGCTCCAGGGAAAGGAGAGGGAATTTCCCTGAAGATTTAGGATCCCCGGGGCTCAGGAAGCAAGAGCCCCCAAGCCCAAAGGGCCCCCTTGCAGTTGCTAGAAAGGCTGTCGAGGAAGGAAGGAGCTTGAAGGGGGGAATTCCCCCCCAGGGTCTAGCCAGATGGGAGGTGGGTGGGAGGGCTGCAGAAGAGCCTGAACAAGTTCTCAGGCCCAGATTCAGACCTCAGTATTTGCTTCTGTACAATGGGAGCCGGTTTCCAGCCTGTGGCCGGAGGAGGGCTGGGACGCTGGCTGCCAGCCTCACCCCCTCTCGGTGCCTCCCTCTGCAGGCGGTGATGGAGAACATGCGGCGAAAGTGCAAGTGCCATGGCACCTCAGGCAGCTGCCAGCTCAAGACGTGCTGGCAGGTGACGCCGGAGTTTCGTGCCGTGGGGGCGCTGCTGCGCAACCGCTTCCACCGCGCCACGCTCATCCGGCCGCACAACCGCAACGGTGGCCAGCTGGAGCCCGGCCCCGCGGGGGCACCCTCTCCAGCTCCCGGCACTCCAGGGCTGCGCCGAAGGGCCAGCCACTCCGACCTGGTCTACTTCGAGAAATCGCCCGACTTCTGTGAGCGCGAGCCTCGCCTGGACTCGGCGGGCACTGTGGGCCGCCTGTGCAACAAGAGCAGCTCCGGCCCGGACGGCTGCGGCAGCATGTGCTGTGGCCGCGGCCACAACATCCTGCGCCAGACGCGCAGTGAGCGCTGCCACTGCCGTTTCCACTGGTGCTGCTTCGTGGTCTGCGAAGAATGCCGAATCACCGAGTGGGTCAGCGTCTGCAAGTGAGCGGGCCCGGGTTCCTCTGGGTCTCAGGAAAGGTTCGCCACCTGGCGCCTGGCTTCTGCTGCTAGCGACTGTCTCGGCCAGGCAGCAGCATCCTTTGGCTCCTGAGAGAGGTGGTTGGCTCTTCCTGCTCTCAGGATCTGCAATCAGCAGACAGTCTAGACCCGACTGACACCCACTCTGTGGGTTCCCCTCTTCCGGCTCAGGCTCCTAGTTCGGACAGCTGGGAGTGATGTTGGAGACTGCCCCACACCCTAGGACATGTCACCAAAACAGCCCAGCCTGGCAGGCCTATCTCCTGTCATCTTTTCTCCCCTTCCCCAGGAGCAGCAGGCAGTGCACTGAAGCTGATGGGTACCGGGCGGACGGAAGAAGACTAAAGAAGACTAAAATGAAGAAACAGACATAATCAGGCTGAAGCGATTCTACAAAGGCCCCCAGATACTCTCCTGCGAAGGCTTCTGCTCCTACCATTCATTTAACAGATATTTATTTTGCACTCTCTTTGTGGCACTCTCTGGGGAAAGAGAAGCCTTCTGGAGTTTACAGGCTTACTAAGGGAAGTGGACAATAAACCAGTAAACACACAAACAAGATTATTTCAGGCAGTGCTATGGGCTATGGGGGAAACTGACCAGGGCACTGGGTATACACTGATTTGTGCGGAACGGAGCCCTTTCCGCTAAAACTATCTGCCAGGGAGACTTCTGAGTTGTGATATACATGCTGAGACCTGCAAAGGGAGAAAGAGTCGTACATAGACAGGGAAGGGCTTTCCAGACAGGCTACAGAAACCCGAAGCTCCGAGGGGAGAGAGACTCCACCTGTTGGAGGAGCAGCCGAGCAGCCTCTGCGTTTGGAGAGTAGAAATCAAGGGCTGGTGGGAGAGATCGGAGGTTGGGGCAGCTGGGGTAGGAACGGGGTTTTCTTTAAGAAGAATCTGCAGAGAGTAAGGAAGCAGTCTTAAGCAGTTGTACTCTGATTCCCACATCTTCGGGGATCTGGCTGAAATGGAGACAAAATGGTAGGCAGAAAGCAGGTTATGGGTACTACAGCTAGTACCCAGCTGAAGCCTGGATTGGATGACAGCGGCAGGGATGTCCAGAAGGGGACCGGGATCCAGGGATCCAGAGCCCTCAGTCAGAACTCTAACCGCCCACTTTGTACCCGAGCCCTTTGCCACAAGCCAGGACGAGTGGCTGTGCCCAGCAGCAACCGACAGCAGAGACAGGAGGCACTCTGAGAAGAGTAATCCTGGGCAAGACCCAGCTCAACCCAGCCTAGCGCCCCAGGGAGCAGGTGGGGCCAGGAGGTGCGGCTGGGAATAGGGTGGTGGGGGAGGGTGACACACTCACCGTCTGGAGCTGGGCTCTGGAGTCCAGGCAGGAAAGCTGGGGGTGGGTAGGCAGCCTTCCTGAACCCCCCCACCCCCATCCACCCCCACCCCCGCCCCAGAGTCACAGCTTAAGGTGTCACTTAGCAGGTTAAAACCCCTCCCTGATTTTATACTTCCACCAGGACACTGTTGAGCTGGAATTTGCGTTCATGCTTGTATTCACTTTGGCTCAAGTCTGATCATTTTCTAGAACAGACCCTAAGGATCGCAGGCAGAGCAAGTTTACCATATCCAGGCCCACTGTTCAACAGTCAGTGACCTTGCTGGATGCCTCCAATGATCATCTGATGGCATCCATCTTGTCAAACCAAGCAGAGACAAAGTCTTGTTCCAAAGGCCAGTTTGCACGGGACCCCTCCCATATTTCCTTGCCCTCATCCCTTGTGGGGGTGACTCTGGAACATGCACCTCTGTTGGCCCTCCAGATGGAAGAATGGGCCCACTAGATAGTTCTCATCAACTGTCCTCTAACTGCTCTGTTTCGGCAGCTCCCAGGCATGCCTAAGGCATCAGGACCTCTCAAGCACCCAGTTGTACTGCCTCGGTGGAGAACAGGGTTTCTCGACCCATTCCCCCCCCCCAAAAAAAAGCCCTACAGGCGGGTGGGTGAGTGTCTCTGGGGGAGGAGGAGCAGACAGACACACCTGCCTCATTCCTTTCTTCTTGTTCATCCTGGAGAGAACTACAGGGGCTGGGTTCCCCCCTTTCCCCTCCCAGCCTAGGGAGGAAGAGAGATGTGCTGGGGAAATTGAAGGATGGAAGCATAGTCCCAAGCCCAGCAGAAACCACTACAGCGTTAGCCTTGACCTTGTCCTCTGCCTTTCAGAGCTTGGGGGAGGGAGACTGGAAATGAGCATTATAGGATGGAGTTTGGGAATCAAATGGAAGCAGCATACTGTAGAACACGTTGTCTGGAGTGAGAGCCTGGCAGAATGGGACAGAGGACGGGACACTGCCTTTTCTTTCTGAGTTCCAGGGGGGCAGAGTCCGTGGTTTGATATATGCTAGTATGACCCGAAAAGTTGGGAAAGGGACAAAGTTATTTTCTCCTAAGTTACCACCCAGCCTCACTGGTCTGGACCAGAAGCAGAGTCCTGGGACCAAGGCTGGGCCCTATAATAGCAGAGTGCCCTAAGGGACTCCTTAAGGGGAGGTGTAAAGGTGATGGAGGTGGGAAGATACTGGACTTATGTACACTAGCTGAAGGTACAGTGGGAATGAGATGCTGGTCGGAAATAATTGGAGATGGGCTGAAAGGAGCACAAGCTTAGGGTGAAGGTGGCCTGGAGAACTTGGAAATCACCAGAGGTGACATTTGGAATGTGAACAGAAAGTAACCAGGGCTCATTCCAAGGATGAAAAGACCGCCCTTGTCTTTGACCTGAGGAATACTTTGGTTATTTCTGCGAGGGCAGAACTTAGTGGCGTCTACCGTCCCCAAAAGAGGGAGGTAGCGAACTAACAGCAAATGAGTCTGGTGGACTGACGGGGCACAGTGCTGGGGTTACAGGTCAGGGAGAAACAGCCCGCTGGAGTGTGATGGGAACCCACGCATCAGGCTCTCCGGTCGCCCAAGGGGACCTAAAGGGGAAGGGCATTCAAAGATGGACTTGCCAGCTGCAGAGTACCTAGGTGAGGAGCAAGGTCAAGGCTGACCGTCACTCAGGAGCTCCCCCTCTCTCTCCATTCTCTGAATTAGTGCCCCCAGCTAGCCTCTGGCAGGGGGCCTTCCACTCTGGAGAGTGGCCAGACCCCAGTTTCAGCCCTCCTCCTCCCTCCCCACCCCCTTCTCATGTGGTTGCCGGCAGCTGCCTGCGGTCGCCCCATCCCTTGCGCTCAAGGCACGGGGACTTTCCAACAGGGGAAAAAATGACTTAATGAGAGTGGGAGCCGGGGGCGGGAGGGACAGGTCCCTGTAATCACAGCTCCACTGTGGGGCCTGCGTACCTCCCGGTCCTTCCTCAGCTTCCTGCTACCAGCGCCCGCCTTGGGTTCTGCTGGGGGAGGGGGACAGGCTGGCGACAGGGAGATCCCTTTCCAGGTGCCAGACTCTCTGGGACCCTTGGGCTGCCTTTTCTTTCTGAGTGACTGAGGACGGAACCTGGAACACCCCCAGGATCCCTCTTTGGATCCAGTCCAGAGTCCTTTGCTGGTGAATTAGAAGAGTAAGGGGTACCGAAGACAACCCTTTGCTGGTTCGCGACTGCGCACTTCGCAACGCCCCCGGTTGCTGTGGCAACCAGGGCAGCCGAGGTGTGTCCGCGGGCCTGGGAGGTACCCACCCCCCTTCCCGCCGCCAGCGGGGCCAGGCCCCGCTGCTGTGGTGCGCGGGGGTGGGGGTGTGCCGTTACCATGGCAAGGGTGAGCTAGGAGGGCACATTCTTCCCCAGGGTGGGAGCGCCCTGGGGACACGAGAAGGGGGGTGACGGGGGCGGCAGAAAGGGGAGCAGAGGATGGTCAGAACAAGGGAGGAGTCTCGGACAAGATGAACCAGGGTTTCTGAGGTTGGGGCGGGGGAGTTTGGAATCTGTTCTCTCCCCTACTCCAGTTCTTCTGAGGTGTCCCTCTCCTCCTCCTGCACCCTTCTTGGGGTTCCCGGCCTCCGTTTCCAGGGAAAGGACTTCCAATAACTGACCAAAACCCCCTTTGACTGTTCCATGTCAGGCCTGTGGAACTAAGAGGCCTCTCCCACTCCACTTCGAGTAGCATTGAAGCTCATGCTGCTAGCCACTGCCCTGAAATTAAGCCCCTCGCCCGCCCCAGTGCCACCCACCCCAGCCTCTGCCTGGCCCAGTCCGCTGTCAATTACAGCTTTGCCCAGCAGGATTACCTCGAAGACCCGGGGAGAGGCTGGGGCTGGGAACAGCCGGCAAATCAAGAAGAGGGTGGGGTCCTGGGGGTGTCCTTGACCTCCAGAGTCCTTATCTGGGGCTTCAGGCTGCAGCCTTGTGTGTGTGTGTGTGTGTGTGTGTGTGTGTGTGTGTGTGTGTGTGTTGCAACGTCTGGGGTTCAAGGCTGTGTGTACTCAAAAAGTTCAAGGCCCTTAAGGCTTATTCTTTTTTTCCGCCGCAGGCGGCCGCGTGGGTCTCTCCTGGCCCCACGCCCTGACCGATGGACCCAGCTTGGTCTTGCTGAACCAACCACAGGGCAGCCGCCAGGAAGTAACCGGTGTTTTGTGGAAGGCACAAAACGACGCCCCCTTTGGGCAAGAGGGTTCCCCTTTTCTGTTCGGCGAAGGAAAGCAACCAGGGAGTCTGCAGAGGATAGACATTGGAGCGTTCGGCCACCACCCAGTCTCCTGCCGTTCCTTCCTGCTCTTCCCTGCGGGGCTCGAGTAAAGCTTCGCGCCTCCCGCAGTCCGACTACTCACATCTGGCCGGCAGCTGGGAACCACCCACCACAAACTACTGAGGACACGGCGCCCTCTGTTGGTGCTGAGTAGTGACGCACCAGGTGCTGTGTCGTGCGCCTCTGCGGCAGAGGGTCCAGGGTTTCGCTCTCGATCCAAGGGTCTCGGGTCCACTCATTCGGTATCCTTTGCTTGCGGAAAACCTCCACCCTCTGACTCGCGTAGCTCAAAATCGTACTGTGAGGGCCCTTAGCTTTCTGCCTGTCCCAATCGATCTTGCCAATCCTCTCTTCTGCATGCACGTGTGCCTAAAACCCAGTCCAGGACCAAGCTTCTCCTTATCTCACAAGGTCACAAGCTCTGACTTCAGGTTCTGAGACCTGTCCTTCCACGCCCCACGATCACTCAGTGCTGAACGTGAAAGTCCTAAATAAAGAACACTGTTACATAAATAACCACACATTTGCTCAATAGAATTCCTTGTTGTGTCCTTTAAAATGAGGTGGTTGAAGAATAAATATTTAGTGTCTGATTTAGTATTTGTTCTATACTGGGGAAGGATACATTAACAAAAAGCACAGGGCAGGGTCTGTCTTCAATGTAAGAAAATCCAACAGGCATCCAAGAGCCTGAATTATTTTGCATTAGGGATTATAGGTGGTTTAAAATTTGTTCACGTTTTGGTCCAAAAGTCAAAATCACATTATATATATATATATATATATATATATATATATATATATATATATATATATATTTGAAAAGGTTTAAAACACTCTAGAGGCAGAGGCAGGTAGATATCTCTGAGTTCGAGGCTGGCTGGTCTAAATAGCTATGTAACCTAGGCCAGCCAAGGCTACATAGAGAGACCTTGTTTTAAAAAAAAAAAACAAGGAGGGGATTAAAATTAAAAAAAAAAGTTATCTGTTGCTTGAGAATTTCTCTCCAGCTCCCGCCACCAAGTCCCGCCAGTCCCAGAGCCCACTTATAAAATAAACACACAGACTCTTACATTATTTAAACTGCTTGGCCATTAGCTCAGGCCTGTTATTGTCTAGCTCTTACTCTTATATTTAGCCCATTTCTATTAATCTTTACTTTGCCACGTGGCTTGTGGCTTACCGATACTTTACATCTTCCTTGTCCTGATGGCGGCTGGCAGTGTCTCCCTCTCCGCCTTCCACTTCCCAGAATTCTTTTCCTTGTCCCGCCTATACTTCCTGCCTAGCCAATGGCCAATCAGTGATTTATTTACTGACCAATCAGCAACACACTTGACATACAGACCATCCCACAGCACTTCCCCTTTTCTTTTCTTAAAAAGGAAGGTTTTAACTTTAACATAGTAAAATTACATGTAACAAAACAATTATCAAGCAAGAATTACAGTTACAATATTAAAGAAGAGATCCTATCTATCTTATATTTGTAAGTTTAAGGTTTTATATCTAATTTATCTTTTATTATAACTAAGGAAAATTGTAAGTATCTAGTCTTTAACCACATCAAAGACCTCAGAAGGATATACTACTACCTGAGAAATGGAGAAGGATATAAGCAACTTTTAGGAGTCTTGTAGGGTAGACAGAGACAGCTGGCAGCCTGGACAGTCATTCAAAGTTCTCTTGTAAAGTTGGGGCATCTGTCTTCAGCCCACAGGCCTAGAGTCTCTTATTCACTTTTCTCTGTGTCCTGTAGAATGTCTGGCAGTTTTCTCTGCAAAGCAGGAACCTGAAGGACCACTTTGTCAAGCAAAGTTCAGTGGTCACCTTCTAAGGTTTTGAACAAATTATGCAGTTCATCATTTTTTACCCCAACAATAGTTCGTAGATGAGAAATATTTCCAAATAATCTTTGAAAGTCATTAAGAGTCTGTAGTCTATCTCTCCTAATTTGCACCTTTTGGGGTCTAATTTTTTGTAGCTCTATTTTATATCCTAAATAATTAATAGAATCTCCTCTTTGTATCTTTTCAGGAGCAATTTGTAATCCCCAGCAAGGCAAAATTTTCTTTACGTCTTCAAATATTCTTTCTAAAGTATCTGCATTTGAGTCAGCTAGTAAAATATCATCCATATAATGATAAATTATAGATTTAGGAAATTTTTTACGTATCACTTCCAATGGCTGTTGTACAAAATATTGGCACAGAGTTGGGCTATTCAACATTCCCTGTGGGAGGACCCTCCATTGAAATCTTTTAACCGGTTGAGAATTATTATAAGTAGGCACTGTGAAAGCAAATCTTTCTCTGTCTTTTTCTTGTAACGGTATTGAAAAGAAACAGTCTTTTAAATCAATAACTATGAGAGGCCATCCTTTTGGTAACAGAGTAGGCAGAGGAATTCCAGATTGTAGAGAGCCCATTGGCTGAATTACTTTGTTAATTGCTCTAAGGTCTGTTACCATTCTCCATTTACCAGATTTCTTTTTAATAACAAATACAGGAGAATTCCAAGGGCTGGTTGATTCCTCAATATGCTGAGCATTTAACTGTTCTTCTACCAGCTCTTCTAAAGCCTGGAGTTTCTCTGTTGTTAAAGGCCATTGCTGGACCCATACAGGCTTATCTGTTAACCATTTTAAAGGTAGAGCTGTTGGTGTCTTTGGAAGATCATCAGTTGTTGTGCCCTGTTCTTGTATAATATGGATGGCTGGTGACCACTCAGAATAATGCCTTCTAATATTTCTCTCAGAAACATGTGCTAATTTATGATTTGTTTCTGAGATTGGAGGGATGTTAATCTGAGTATTCCATTGTTGCAACAAGTCTCGACCCCACAAGTTCATAGCTATGTTAGCTACATATGGTTTCAATTTTCCTCTCTGTCCTTCTGGACCTATACACTCGAGCCATCTTGCACTCTGTTTCACCTGAGATAATGTCCCAATTCCTAGCAGTTGAACATTTACCTCCTGAAGAGGCCAAGTTGGATGCCAAAATTCTGGTGCAATTATGGTAATGTCCGCACCTGTGTCTACCAGACCAGACAACAAAACACCATTTATTTTTATCGATAATTTTGGTCTTTGTTCATTAATAAAAGTTTGCCAAAAAATTTTCTTTATATTTGCTCCTGAATTTTCTATTCTATCTGTTTCATCATCCTGACCAGCATGACTTATTCCAATAGGTATTTGGTTATTTAATTGCTTTGGGTAGGGGTTTCCTCTACGACTGCAGGAAAGGTTTGAACTGGATTTGCTATTGGGGCCTGCATGAGGCCCCTCTGGGAGTTTCCCGAAGACTGAGGCAAAGGATTACCCTGTCTGTCCCTTGTTGATCTACATTCGTTGGTCCAGTGTTTTCCCTTACCACACCTTCTACATACTCCAGAAGGAAGGGGCTTTCTGTTGCCATTGTTCCTTTTAAACTGCAGCCTTCTAAGCCTGAAATGGCGCAGTGGCTGCTGGCTCCGCCCACTTCAGCTTCCCAACATGGCGGTGGTCCGCTTTCCGCCGGCTATGGGAGCCGTAACTCTCAGAAATAGTGGGTCTACACTTTTACCAAAGTAGCATGTAGCCCAGAAACCTTTTTTTTTGTTTTGTACTAGCAAAGGCTAAATCCACCACACAGCTTAATGTGCCACTATATCTGTATGTGTGTGGCCTATGCAGCCAGAAAAGGGCATCATTTCCCAGAAGCTGGAGTTAGAGGCAGTTGTGAACTGCCGGACAGGGGTGCTGGGACCCAAACCCAGGTCCTCTGGAAAAGCAGTACCTGCTCCTAACCACTGAGCTATCTCCCCAGCCCCACATTGTGTTATTAAAATATGCCAAATTTTGGAAAGAGTCCTTGTAAAATTAGGAATTGGGAGACCTGACCTTCCAATAAGAACCAGTATGATTGGCCTGGCAGGCGGTGGTGGCACATGCCTTTAATCCAAGCACTATCTGGAAATAGGCAGACGTTCGAGGCCAGCCTGGTCTACATAGGAGTTCCAGGACAGCCAGGGTTGTTACACAGAGAAACCCTATACTGAAAAACAAGCAAACAAACAAACAAAAGAACTAGTATGGTTATGCTATTTGGGTTTTCTTTTAATAATCCAAAAGTTTGTGGGACTGGAAAGTTGGCTCGGCAGTTAAGAACACTGACTGCTCTTTCAGAGGATCTGGGTTCAGTTCCCAGAACCCACATAATGGTTCACAACCATTTGTAACTCCCGTTCCAGGTGATCTGACACTCTTTTTCAGCCTCTGTGGACCCCAGGCATGCACATGGTACACACACATACATGAGTCAAACTACTTACAAAATAAGTAAATCTAAGTGTGTGTGTGTGTGTGTGTGTGTGTGTGTGTGTGTAAAACAGGGTTTCTCTGTGTATCCCTGGCTATCCCAGAACTCACTCTGTAGATCAAGCTGGCCTTGAACTCAAAGATTCACCTGCCCCTGCCTCCCTACTGCTGGGATTAAAGGTATGCGCCACTGTGCCCAGCAAAAATTTAAAAAGAAAAAAAATTAATCCTAATCATTTGTAATGGAAACAAGTGTCCAGTCTCAGAGAAATTGAAACCAACAGGTTGTTAGAAGGGTCCTTATGGTGGTTTGAATAAAATGTGCTCCCCCTCCCAACTCATATTGGAGGCATGGCCTTGTTAGATAGAGAAAGTGTGTCATTGTGGGTGGCTTTGAGGCTTCGGAAGCTTAAGCTAATTCCAGTGTCTCTCTTTTCATGCTGCATGTGGATCTGGTTATAGAACTCTTGGCTACCTCTCCAGCACTATGTCTGCTGCCTATATGCCATCATGCTTCCAGCCATGGCCATAATGGACTAAACCTCTAAACTGTAAGCCAGTTCCAATGAAATATTTTCCTTTAAGAGTTGCCGTGGTCATGGTGCCTTTTCACAGCAATAAAACCCTAACTAAGATAGTCCTTGATTCTGTATATACCCAGTGTCCTCTGTGGGTGGGACGATATAATTATTATGTTCCATTGCAAGCCATGTATGAAGATACTGCCACAATGAACAATACAGAAAAAGCCTAATACATTCTTCTTCTTCACCCTCCTCAGTCTCTGCACCAATGAGCATCAACTGTCCTCTCTTGTGACCCCAAAAAGATGTTTTTGGATGTCATTCTGCCTGATTTTCCTCTCACTCTTCTCTGTCTCATGAATGTTTGCTCCTTTGTTGCCTGCCTGCATTCACTAGATACTGGGGATTGAATGCAGAATT
This sequence comes from Peromyscus eremicus, assembly GCF_949786415.1. NCBI lineage: Eukaryota > Metazoa > Chordata > Mammalia > Rodentia > Cricetidae > Peromyscus > Peromyscus eremicus. Next base: position 36,765,774 of record NC_081429.1, on the reverse strand, counting down.
TCACAGATGCTAGCTAGCCAAGTACTCTACTACTGACCTACATGGAAACCATCTGAAAGGTACAGAAATGTTAGAACAGTCGTGGAGAATGCTCTCCTTTGCTGAACCATACGAGTAAGTTGCCCCCATGCAATCCTATTATCCCTAATGCTTTGGATGTAAGTTGCCCACATGTGACCCTATTACCCTAGTACTTTCGATATGTATGTGTTCTACAAATAGACATTCTCCTTCTAACCCAATGTGATGCTCCCAATAAGGAAATTAGCATAGCTGCATCAATGCTGCCCAACTCCCAGCCCTTATTAGCCATTTGGGACAATGCTATCCTTTGTAACAAAAGGATTTAGTCCAGAATTATTCATCACACTGAATTCTGTCTTCCCAGTGTCCTTCCATCTGACACAATTACAAAGCTTTACTTTCATGACCGGGACAATTTAGAACATTACAGACCCATTGTATTGTAGAACATTCCTCCATGTGGATTGTCTGTTGTTTCTTCATGATTAGATGTGGGTTATGTGTCTTTGGCAACAATACTGCAGATGTTGAATCTTTCCCTCAGTGCCCCATTATTTATTCCGATGCTTCAAATTCCCTAGATTTGATCCAGCGGCCGAGTTAGTTTCTGTCTCAGTAAATTCATTGAGCACTTCCTTATTTTATGGCCTGGTATTTTCTCCGCCCCAGCCCTGACACCGGTCATTTTGACAAGTAACCTTTATTTGTCTTGATGGAAGATGAAATGTAGAAACTGATATTTGCATTCTAGATAAGCTCATTATTCTTGGAGTATCACTGCTCCCAGACGTCTCCGTGGACAGTGTTAGGCAATATGTTTTATTATACAAACAACCATCTCTGTGTCTGTCAATCTATCATCTACCCACCAACACAATCTATCGATTATCATTGACAGACATGTCAGTGTAGAAAATGACGGCTTCACCTTTAACCCACTCATAAAACACAATTTGTCTTCCATTTATCCTTTTTCCCTTTTGTATGTCTTCCTCTCTTCTTGAGGCCTCCACTTCATCCACTCCCCTTGCAGACATTATCTTCCTCCACCTTGGGCTTCCCATGGTTCCCTTTGCCCATCACATGGATGCCGAGCATCGCTTGGTCCCTCCAATGTTCTGATGTTTGAACAAAATGATTCAAAAAGAAAGGAGGCAAAGGCTGAAAACAATTCCACTCCCTTTGGAGCTTTAGGGAAATTCTTTAGTCCTTTTCCTTTGGTAAGTGACATCCACTCTTCCAGGTCTTTGTACTGAAAAATCCCTGGATTCATAGAGGCCTTCATTTTGCTGACAGTTCACATCAAATCCACCACAGTCTATTGCTTACTGACTTGCCTCATCTCTCTATGTCAAAAACTGCACAAAAGCTCAGACTCCCTTTTGTGCTCTCTCTCTCTCTCTCTCTTTCTCTCTCTCTCTCTCTCTGTCTCTCTCTGTCTCTCTCTCTGTCTCTCTCTGTCTGTCTCTCTCTGTCTCTCTCTCTCTGTCTCTCTCTCTCTCTCTGTGTGTGTGTGTGTGTGTAGGTTTTGTGCTTCTAATTTGAGGAATGGAATTGAGAACATAGTAGATGCTCAGTAAATATGGTTGAATAAGTGAATGAATAAAATGAGCATGTAGACGAATTTCTAAATGGTCTTATTAATAGAAAACATGGAGCCAGGTATAGGGGTGAAAACCTGAGAGAGATCAGAGGAATAGGAACAGCTACATGCTAACCTCACCTCACCAACTCCGCAGCTTCCTAAAGTAAGATACTTTCTGTTTATCCATGCCTATATGCCTTACTGTTCCACCATCTGATTTGCTCACTCTGTCCAACTACATCACTTCCTCTTCCTGCCCACCTCTGTCACTTCCTGTCTATACAGACCTCCAGACCTCCATGGTTTAACTAGTGTTGGAATGTGTGCCACCACACCTGGCTCTGTTCCCAATGTGGCCTTGAACTCACATAGATACAGACAGATCCCTGCCTCCCAACTGATAGGATTAAAGGCGTGTGCTAACATTGCCTGACTTTTGTGTTTACTTATAATGGCTGCCTTTTTCCTCCGATCTCCAGGCAAACTTTATTTATTAGAGCACAAATAAAATATCACCACATGAGCATCTATGGGAATGACTGCTAATCTCTGTCTTTGGGCCAGCTGTCCTTCCTTAGATCTTTTTTAAATTCTCCCCGCCAGCCAGATGTATTGTGGTGGGTGTATAGTACTCCAAAGCAAACTTTATTAAAGCAGATTCATTATTTAGGTGTGCTGTGGGATGTTCTGTATGGCAAATGTGTTGCTGATTAGTCAATAAATAAAACACTGATTGGCCATTGGCTAGGCAGAAAGTATAGGCGGGACAAGGAGGAGAATAAAGCTGGGAAGTGGAAGGCTGAGTCAGAGACACACTGCCAGCCGCCACCATGACAAGCCGCATGTGAAGATGCCGGTAAGCCACGAGCCATGTGGCAAGGTATAGATTAATAGAAATGGATTAATTTAAGCTGTAAGAACAGTTAGCAAGAAGCCTGCCACAGCCATACAGTTTGTAAATATAAGTCTCTCTGTTTACTTGGTTGGGTCTGAGTGGCTGTGGGACTGGCGGGTGTCAGAGATTTGTCCTGACTGTGGGCCAGGCAGGAAAACTCTAGCTACATAGGTGTGTATTTGTTCATCAAAGAACTGAGTCCTTTCTTTTCCCCACTGCTTTTTTTTAGTGCCTCTCAGTCCATGGTATACAACAGACACCTAATTTGCTGAATAAATGAATGCCTGTCTCCTTCAAGCCAGTTCTCTGTAAATGAGTTCTTTTTCTTTTCAACATCATCTTCCTGCTTATCCAGTCTCAAAGTTGCTGTCGACTTGGACTCTCCTACTTTTCCCTTTCCATGTTTACATCCACGGTCATCCTCCTCACAGGGTCAATGCTCTCCACACCTCTCACACATCATGACTGCCTCTTCCTTTTCTCCCTCTTCAGTCCACCCCCCTTAGAACTCTCTATTTTTGTCTTCCATAACGCGCATGCCATTTCCTCTCACTGATGCTTTCGATAGGTCCCTATACTAACTGAGGCTTTTCACTGCAGACAACAGAAATGGACTCTGATCACTTACAAGGAAGAAGAGTTTCCTGGGTGATATTGAGTAACTCCCAGAACTGATGGGAAGCCTTGGATCAGGCTTGGAGGCTAGAGCTGTAATTCAGTTGGCAGAGTGCTTGCCCAGCACACCTGAAGCCATGGGCCTGATCCTTAACACCACATAAAACTGTGTACCACGGTGCATGTCTGTAATACCAGGCAGGACTTGGGAGGCAGAGGTAGGAGGATCAGAAGTTCAAGGTGATCCTGGGTTAGGTTGGGATGGATGAGACTCTGTCTTAAAAACAAAATCAATCTTGAGAAGTAGGTAGGAGCTGAAAAATATCAGGCACCTGAAACTTCAACCAAGTTCTGTCTCAGGAGGAGACTGGGTAAGGGGGCTGCAGCAGTTGGGCTCTGAGGGCTGCCCCTCAGACAGCTACTACAGCCCCGACACAGGCTGCTTCTGCCTCTGAGGTGAATTATCAAGTTTGATGACTGTGTGAGTCACTTTGTAAAGATCCAGGGTCCGGAGGGGGAGCACTGGTTTGACTGTGACCTTCCTGTCAAGGATCAAGGGAGCGAGGATCTGATGTCCCCGAAGGGGCACACTAAGAATTCTCTGGCGCATAGTCGGGCACAGAGTCGAGGCTCAGATGCTGAGACGCTAAAGACCCCACTGCGCATCCACACGCAGGCTCTGGAGCACGCCATTGGGCTCCTCCACCAGCTGCCACTATTATTTTCACTTTTCTCTCTTGCACACCGTGTTCCCCTGAAGTCCGACTGTGTGTCGTTCCCTGAGCTGTCCCTTCCCGTCTCAGTTCCTTCAGCGACTCTTCTCCAATGCTGGTCCCCTATGAACCATGCTTCTCCCCGCCGTATGGTCTCCTCTGTTTGGATCCCGGCTGATTCTAGGCTTTGTGGTCTGTCTATGAGGCGATGGGGTTGGATTCATTTTATTTCTCACTACCCCCATGACCTGGGACAAAATAACTTTTATGGACCTTTCTATGTGCACCTGCTATATGGAATAAAATCAGCTGTTTCCCAGAACTTTTTTAATAAGAATTTTTATTATCTCTGCCTCTCTCTCTCTCTCTCTCTCTCTCTCTCTCTCTCTCTCTCTCTCTCTCTCTCTGTGTGTGTGTGTAGGTCACAGAACAACTTTGTGGAGTTGATTCTTTCAACCTTTATTTTATTTATTTACTCATTTATTTATTTATTTTTAAAGATTTATATATTTTATGTATAAGAGTGCTCTATCTGTATGTATGCCTGCACACCAGAAGAGGGCATCATATCCCACTACAGATGGCTGTGAGCCACCATGTGGTTGCTGGGCATTGAACTCAGGACCTCTGGAGGAGCAGGCAGTGCTCTTAACCACTGAGCCATCTCTCCAGCCCTCTTTCAACCTTTAGGTAGGTTCTGGGCATCAAACTCAAGTCATCAGGCTTGTTGCACTGGGCAGCAAACACTTTTATCCACTAAATCTTCTCACCAGTCCCTCTCCTGGAATTTTTTTTTATTAAAAATACTTTATGTATAAGGGTGTTTTGCCTGTATATATATACCACTTGAGTCCCTGGTGCCAATGTAGGCCAGAAGAGGACACAGGATCCCCTGGAACTAGAGTTACAGACATTGTAAGCCATAATGTAGGTGCTGGGAATTGAACCTAGGTCCTCTGCAAGAGCAGTCAGTGCTTTTAACCTATAAGTCACCTCGTCATACTGCTCATCTTTCCCAGAATTCTTTCCAAAAGCATGGTCACTATGTAGTCCAGGATAGCCACAAACTCTCAATTCTCCTGCCTCAGTTTTTTGAGAACTGAAGTTACAGACATATACCACCATATTCAGCCTAAAATTCCTTGGAGGATCAGTTATACTGAAAGGTCTTTGTTAGTCTCTGGAATGGTTACACTCAGACATTCAGGTCTATATGAAGTGGGACTCCTAAGGTCTCAACATTTATGAAGAATTTCTGGGAGCCCTGTTTTCATCGGCGTCACATGGGTTTAATGGTATCTGTGTAACAGGACTTCACGACAAAGCCTTTTTGGAGGGGAGAGGTCAGGCAATACTGCCTCCTCCTGGTGCAACTTCCAGATTCCTGAGCCAAGTCCTTTAGGCTGCATGGTATCAGGAATCTTTTGGATGTTTGTATTTAGGGTCTTGGATTGAGCAGTCATGTGTAGCAGGCTGGGAGAGCATAACAAACATCAGACTGTAGGCAGGAACAGCAGCTCCCCTACCCCGACCCCAGAGCTCATCAACAGGAGAATGAGGCCTTGCTGGGGCGGGGTCAGGGGGCACACTGGACATAGCAGATGGAAGAACCTTACTTGGGATCCCATGAGACTGGGCATGGCCATGCTATCGTTAGTACATCCCCAGAGATGAGCTGAGAATAAGATGTTTAAAGGCTTTCTCACCTCCAATGGAGAGATGAACTCTGGGGCAGGAGGAGGGGAGCATAGAACAGAGGACAGTCTCAGAGAGGCAGAAGGTGATATTGAAGTGGGTAGGACCAGGCAGCAGTCCTGTCCACATGAAAGGGGACTCCCCTGGGCAGGACACACACGGGGGGACCTTGTAAATCCTACAAAAGCAGACAGAACAAATTTATATTAGAAGGCAAGACAGTGGTGACCCTTGCAGGGGGAGGAGTGACCAGAAGGGAACATGACAAGGCTCTGGGAATGGGTATTGTTATACATACTGTGTTCATTTTGTAACTTAGACATGGTTAAGATTTGTATGCTTTTCTGTATGTTATTTTTATTTTATTTTTTTTTTCGAGACAGGGTTTCTCTGTGTAGCTTTGTGCCTTTCCGGGAACTCACTTGGTAGCCCAGGCTGGCCTCGAACTCACAGAGATCCGCCTGGCTCTGCCTCCCGAGTGCTGGGATTAAAGGCGTGCGCCACCACTGCCCGGCGAAATTTATTTATTTTTATTTATTTATTTATTTTTTTATTTTTTTATTTTCCGGAGCTGAGGACTGAACCCAGGGCCTTGTGCTTGCTAGGCAAGCGCTCTACCACTGAGCTAAATCCCCAACCTGTACGTTATTTTAATGACACTAATACATAACTGTTTGGGGGGAAAGAAGACAGACAGTCATGTCCCTATTCAATCCCTTTGAAGTGACACCAGATCTGAGAAGTAAGAGCTATGTGGGTTGGAGGTGACGACCAGCTGGTGTCTGGCCAGATTTATTTATTTCTTCCTCCATTCATTCACTTGTGGTTTTAGCACTTCCCACGCCAAATACAGCACATAAGCCGAGAAAAAAAATCATAGCTGTTGCTGCCATTTTTTGAGAGCTTACAATGAAATAAACATGGAGTGTTCCTCTAACCCAATAATTCTATGACAAATTATTATTATCCCACATATTGGCAGAAGAACAAATCTCAGGAGGGTTGAGCAAAAAGCGTTCGGATTTTCAGGTGTTCCTGAGGCTGCGGGGACCCAAATCTGGTCAACAGCATTCCCTAGACATCTAAGAGGTAGTGAGACCTGTTGACAATTGTACTACAGAAACGAGGTCTTAGAGATGAGATGGGACAAGGTTTAAAAATCAGCAGCAGTCTGCAGGCCTTGACATCTTCCTTTGCTCTTGGGAGCCTTAATTTGCCCAGCTTTGTAACAAGAGTAGAAATGGTGTGTGTGTGTGTGTATGTATGTATGTATATATATATGCACACACATATACCTACACACACACACACACACACACACACATTTCATATCTCTAGGGGTTATTGTGGGGACTAAATTACTAAATTACATGGACAGAGACCAGTGTGATGCCCCCAAAGCGCAACTTTGACCTGACTTCTCAGGTCACCACCACCCCGGGCACCTCGTCCCTTGCCTCCTGATGTGCATCTTTAGGACTGGCTGTTCCTTGGAATGGGCCGATGGCTCTGGTAACCTTGTTCATGCTAACACAAAGAAGCCCAGAGAGAAGCCCGCGACCCCAGGACCCAGCCCAGGCGCGGTGACCCGGGTTGACTCCGGAGGGCGGGTCGGCTCGCGCTCTCGCGAGATCTAGCGAGAGCCGGGGCTCCCAGTGCGGAAGTGAGAGGCGGGCCCCGCGGAGCACGCTCCCCTTGAAAGCCGGCGGGAGCCCGGCGTAGGTCGGCGTGAGTCTGGGTCCCTTGCTGGAGTGGAGGTGGGCCTGCGGAGGCCCCGGGCGTGGGGTTGGGCTCGTGCAGCTCCCGTGGGCCACCCACCCGCGCCTTTTGCTTTGTGACGAGCTCGGGGTGCGGGGGAGCAGGTGACCGGCCTTCTGCACCCTCCTTCCCCCAGGCCGCTGCCGTGGCCGCGGACCTGAGCTTCACTCTCAAACCGTCGTGTTTTGCAGACAATTAGTAAAACGTAGATCGTCCGAATCTATTGCGACCGCTGAATTCGGGATCTGGGGGCCTTGGAGTGGCTTGTGGGCATTTCGGAGGAGTTCAGTGGGATGTATTTATGTAGTTCCAATGCATGTGCGTTATTACTAGCGTTCCCGAGGTGGAGACGGCCTGGAGGCATGGCCTCTGATCCACACTGCACTGAATGACAAACCAGACTTGAATAATGCCAGTGGTTCTCGACCTTCCTTATGCTGTGACCCTTCAATACAGTTAGTTCCTCATGTGGTGACTCCCAACCATGAAGTTATTTTTGCTGCTACTCCATAACTAATTTTGCTGTTGTTATGAATCATTAATGTAAATATCGGATATGCAGGACATCTGATATGCAACCTCTGTTGAAAGGGTATTTTGTCCCAAGGGGATCGCGACCCACAGGTTGAGAATCATTGGGCTACAAGCTGTAAGATTTTTTTCTTCCCTAAGATGGTGGTTTTTTTTTTTTTGTATTTTTGTATTTTATAATTTAATTTAATTTTACATATCAGCCATTGATTCCCCTGTCCTCCCTCCTTCCGCCCCCCCTCTCCCCAGCCCGCCCCCCATTCCCATCTCTTCCAGGGCAAGGACTCCCCTGGGAATTCAGCTCAACCTGGTAGATTCAGTCAAGGCAGGTCCAGTCCCCTCCTCCCAGGCTGAGCAAAGTGTCCTTGCATAGGCCGCAGGTTCCTAACAGCCAGCTCATGCACTTTTTTAAATCACAGCACTAGAAATACTAAGACTCATGTATATAATGTATTTTTATCACACACACTCCATTCCCTTCTCTTATCCCCCTCCTGTAACTTTCCACAAATCTCTCTCCCATTTTCATATATTAAAAAAAAAAAACCAAAAGAACCCCCAAAAAACCCAATAAGCTCTATTAATCCCAAAGATGCAAGGAGAAAGACCACCAACCCAAATCATCATGGGCAAATTAATTAAGGCAAGCCTTTTTATTCGTGTACACGGGCTGCCTCCCCCTAAGGTGGGGTTCAAGAGGTCAGCATTGGATGTGGGAAGATAAGGGGTTGTGTAGGGGTGGTTGTCTGTGCCTTACCCTGAAGCACTGCCCCTAGTCAGCAGCAGGTAACTGCTAGGTACCTGCCCCCTCCTCCCCGAGGGGGTCATGGCCGAGGGGGACCCCTTAAGACCTGGAATGTGTACATGCTGGTTCTCTTGGCTACCTCGTGGTCTTGGATGCTGGATGCTGCTGGGGAAGGCCGAGTTCTCCAGAGAACCGAGTTGGATTGTACCCCACCCCTCCTGGATCCTGCAACCAACACTCCTTTATGCTTATAGTGAGTTAACCCAGAATAAATCCTTTTTGACTATCAGACTGACTCCGTGGAATTGCCTCATTACGGTTGTTTGTTTGTTTTTAAAATTTGTATATATTTTATTTCACATGCATTCGTGTTTTGCCTGCATATGTCCGTATGAGGGTGTTGGATCCCCTAGAACTGGACTCACAGACAGTTGTGAGCTGTCATGTGGGTGCTGGGAATTGAACCCAGGTCCTCTGGAAGAGCAGCCAGTGCTCTTAACTACTGAGCAGGCTCTCCAGCCCTGAAGTTAAGGTTTTTATAGCTCGGGTAGGGGGTTTCCAAATGGGGGATTTGGTAAGCAAATAGGGTTACAGAAGTAGAACATGACAAGGTAGACATAACCTTTTGAAAAAGAGGCACCTTTGCAAGATGGTTGTTACAACTATTTGAAACAAAGACATGGTTACTGTTTCCTGGAACAGGCAGCACAGAACCATTTGTAGTTAAGGTTACAGGTGGGGCACAGCCCAATCCTTGAGAAACAGAGGTTTAATCATAAACAGGAATGAACCTAATTTATCTTTACTATAAGATGACTTTTAAGCATAAGATGGAGGCAGGCTGGTTCATCACTATATACCCCAACCTCAAGAAAAATGAGCCCCTCTCCTCTAGTAGCCGTCAACTGCTAGTAGCTCCTCGGGAGTGGGCCCTCGCGTGCTCCTCTGTGTGTGCTGGAATGTCGATGGGCCCCATTTTGTGCAGGTAGCCACTGCTGCTGTGTGTGTGTGTGAGGGAAACAGCCATGCCATGTCTAGAAGGTGGCATTTCACAGCGTTCCTCCCATGCTTTGGGTGTGACATTCTTCCAGCCTCCTCTTCTGTAGTGTGCCCTTAGCCTTTGGGGGTAGAGGGGGGGGGTGTATGTAGATGTCTCCTTTAGGAGTGAGCACTCAGCAGTCTGTTATTCTCAGCACTTGGACCAGTTATGAGTCTTGGCATTACCTGCATGCTGTTAAAAAAAAGATTTGTGACCGAGGCTATAAGCAGTACTAAATAGGGTGTGCTTGATACTGTTATATCAACCTGACACAAGCTGGAGCCAGCAGAGAGGAGGGAGCCTCAAAGGAAAAACTGCCTCCATAAGATCAAGCTGCAGGCAAGCCTGTAAGGCATTTTCTTAATTAGTGATTGATGGGGGAGGGCCCAGGGCCCAGCCCATCGTGGGTGGGGACATCTCCCGGCTGGTGGTCCTAGGTTCTATTAAGAAAGCAGGCTGAGAAAGCCATGGGAACAAGCCGGTAAGCAGCATCCTCCATGGCCTGTGTCAGCTCCTGCCTTGTCCTGACTTCCTTCAGGGAGGAACAGTGGTAGGGAAGTGTAATCCGGATAAACCCTTTCCTCCCTGTGATTTGGTCTTGGTGTGTGCTCACAGAAATGATACCCCTAAGACAAATGGATATAAACAAATACTTTGAGGGTAGTTTGATAACATGTCCGTTTTGCAAAGCAACAGTAGGTTCCCTCCTAGGATTTATGATTCCCTAGCCACAGACTTAACTAGGTTTACAGTACCAAGCATAAATTTCCCCCTGCCAAAGGAGCCTCAAATCCAATCGGACAGTAGTTGATTATCCCATAACGTTCACACCAGTATTTCACCAGAGGGAAATCCATATTTTAAATAACGTATTAGTTATAAGTTGTTAGTATTGTGTTGGTGTTACTAATCTGTCGGCTGGGGTCCTTTTACTGTAGTGAGATAGAAATTGTAGTTAGAAATGTGTGGTGGCACATACTTATAACTCCAGTACTTGGGAGGTAGAAGTAAGAGGAATAAGGTCAGCTTTAGCTACAGAGTAATCTGAGGCCAGCCTGGGCTACATGAAACCTATCTTAGAAGAAGAAGAGGAGGAAAAAAGGAAAGAAATACATGAATAAATTGTGGGCCGGTGAGTAAACATTATACTAGTGTTGGTTCTCCGACCTTTAAGCACTCAAGGTCTAAGGGCAGAGTTCCAAAAAGCTCTAAGCCCTGAGAGCTAGGGGCCTATGCTACAGAATTAGAACCCAGAAATTTATGGCCCTAGGGACATCTTGAAGGCTTAATGTTCTGGCTTTTAAGCCTGACATTTGGCAGACATTGTAAACTATTGACTTCAGCAGAGTCAGTGATGGGCAGCAGTGAGAGTCAGTGATGGGCGGCAGTGAGTCAGTGATGGGCAGTGAGTCAGTGATGGGCAGTGAGTCAGTGATGGACGGCAGTGAGTCAGTGATGGGCAGTGAGTCAGTGATGGACGGCAGTGAGTCAGTGATGGGCAGCAGTGAGAGTCAGTGATGGGCAGCAGTGAGAGTCAGTGATGGGCAGTGAGTCAGTGATGGGCAGCAGTGAGAGTCAGTGATGGGCAGCAGTGAGTCAGTGATGGGCAGCAGTGAGAGTCAGTGATGGGCAGTGAGTCAGTGATGGACTGCAGTGAGTCAGTGATGGGCAGCAGTGAGAGTCAGTGATGGGCGGCAGTGAGTCAGTGATGGGCGGCAGTGAGTCAGTGATGGGTGGCGAGAGTCAGTGATGGGCAGCAGTGAGAGTCAGTGATGGGCAGTGAGTCAGTGATGGACTGCAGTGAGTCAGTGATGGGCAGTGAGTCAGTGATGGGCAGCAGTGAGAGTCAGTGATGGGCAGTGAGTCAGTGATGGACTGCAGTGAGTCAGTGATGGGCAGTGAGTCAGTGATGGGCAGCAGTGAGAGTCAGTGATGGGCAGTGAGTCAGTGATGGACTGCAGTGAGTCAGTGATGGGCAGTGAGTCAGTGATGGACGGCAGTGAGTCAGTGATGGGCAGTGAGTCAGTGATGGGCAGCAGTGAGAGTCAGTGATGGGCGGCAGTGAGTCAGTGATGGGCAGCAGTGAGTCAGTGATGGGCAGTGAGTCAGTGATGGGCAGCAGTGAGTCAGTGATGGGCAGCAGTGAGAGTCAGTGATGGGCGGCAGTGAGTCAGTGATGGGCAGTGAGAGTCAGTGATGGGCAGTGAGTCAGTGATGGGCAGTGAGAGTCAGTGATGGGCAGTGAGTCAGTGATGGGCAGTGAGAGTCAGTGATGGGCAGTGAGTCAGTGATGGGCAGTGAGAGTCAGTGATGGGCAGTGAGTCAGTGATGGGCAGTGAGAGTCAGTGATGGGCAGTGAGTCAGTGATGGGCAGTGAGTCAGTGATGGGCAGCAGTGAGAGTCAGTGATGGGCAGTGAGTCAGTGATGGGCAGCAGTGAGAGTCAGTGATGGGCAGTGAGTCAGTGATGGACTGTAGTGAGTCAGTGATGGACTGCAGTGAGTCAGTGATGGGCAGTGAGTCAGTGATGGGCAGCAGTGAGTCAGTGATGGACTGTAGTGAGTCAGTGATGGGCTGTGAGTCAGTGATGGACTGCAGTGAGTCAGTGATGGGCAGTGAGTCAGTGATGGGCAGCAGTGAGTCAGTGATGGGCAGTGAGAGTCAGTGATGGGCAGTGAGTCAGTGATGGGCAGTGAGAGTCAGTGATGGGCAGTGAGTCAGTGATGGGCTGTGAGTCAGTGATGGACGGCAGTGAGTCAGTGATGGGCAGCAGTGAGTCAGTGATGGGCAGTGAGAGTCAGTGATGGGCAGTGAGTCAGTGATGGGCTGTGAGTCAGTGATGGACGGCATTGAGTCAGTGATGGGCAGCAGTGAGTCATTGATGGGCAGTGAGTCAGTGATGGGCAGTGAGTCAGTGATGGGCGGCAGTGAGTCAGTGATGGGCAGCAGCAAACAGTCAAAGGCAGTGGCTGCTATTCTGGAACAGGCCTCAGATGCTGCCACCCATAAACTTTCTGGGACTAGGATATTTGAGACCCTTGACCCTTAAACCTTGGCTGCTTCCTCGTGAGTGGGGCCCGCAACCTCTTGTCCTTAAGTTCTTCTCAGCCCTCAACATCTCTGTTTCCCATGGTTTCTGGCCTGACCACTGTCTAGAACTCTTTAGCTACCTTTTCACGGCTACTGCCGCTGTTGCTGCTGTGGCTGCTGTGACCACTAACACCTCTCCGCTGCCACATCCGTCATCCCCCCCCCCTCCCTTGCTATGAGCTCAGCTCATTCTAATGACAGAGATCAAAGGTAGAAAAGGAAAGGACACTGGAGTGAAGCCACTAGCGGGCCTAATGTTCAGCATGGCGTAGAGGAGCAGCGTAAGGAGATGTCTCCCTAGTGACTCACAAAGTTAGTCTAAGGGCGGGCTCATGTAGCTACAGAGATGTCTGGTAGTTACTTTCCTCCTCGTGACTAAATACCCAATAGAAACAGAGGAGGAGGATTTAGTTTGGCTCCTGATTTCCAAAGGATCTCTCTCTCACAACCAGGAAGGCAAGGCAGCGTGGCTCTATGGGTAACAGGCTGTGACGTTGACTTGCTCGTGTGGCTACCGACCAGAAAGCAGAGAGTGGTGGTACATGAAGTCAGGCTGGTCTGTAACTCCCAGAGACACACCCATCTGTGACCCACTTCCACCAGCCAGCCCCAACTCCTAAAGAGTCTATGACCTTACACAATAGTGCCAGCAGCTGGGACCAGATGTTCAAACACGTGAGCCTTTGGAGGGCATTCCAGATTCGAACAGTAAGGGAGCATGGCAAGGCTATCTGCTCCGATCATAGTAATCCTTCATCCAAATGCAGGACCACATTTGCCTCAGTGACAGCATCCCCTCATACACATAGAGGACTGTTTGATTTGTACCAGCCATCATCCTTTTGCTACATCCCCAGGGCCAATGCTCTCTTCTGGCCTGAGTGGAAGTGGCTGTAGGGTCACTTAGAGTTTACCAAGGCTGTGATCTTAAAAAGTCTGGTGCAAGCTGTTTCCAGGCAGCCACAGACAGGACAGTGTCTTCTAGAGCTGGGTCGTCTGTCAGCAGCATCAGCAGCGCTGGATGCCAGGCAGCTTCCTCAAGGTACCTATGGAGTGTTCAGAGTTGCTGGTGCGGGCATGAAGACAGTCTGCCTGCCTGCCCAAGACAACTGAAGCACCAGGAAAGGGTGTAAAGACTGTCAACTGGAGACTCCTGTTGCCCCAACCTCCATCTTAGCTTTTTAAAAGGAAAATTATGCTTATAATAAAAGCCTATTGTCAATATTTTTAACAGCAATTTAACAGTATCTCACAGGGCTCTAACTGCTTAGCTGCTACTCCAGTACCCCAGCGAGAGATGGTCCTCTCTAATCTGTCTCACTGTGACTGTTCTAAAAAATAAAATTTATGGGCTAGAGAGATAGCTCAGAGGTTAAGAGCACTGGTTGCTCTTCCCGAGGTCCTCAGTTCAATTCCCAGCAACCACATGGTGGCTCACAACCATCTATAATGAGATCTGGTGCCCTCTTTTGGTGTGCAGACAGAACACTATGCATAATAAATAACTTTAAAAAAATTATATAGGTATGTATATATAGGAAAAACAGCATGCATAGGGATTGGTACTAGGTGCAGTTTCAGGAACCACTGGGGTTTGTAGAATGTCCCCTGAGGATAAGGGGGTATTGCACTGCTGTAATAACACATTTTGATCAATAGTGAGAGAGGAAAGAGTGAATGAGCTTCCTGTTTTCTCCATAGAAAGTAATGTAAAACTATGGTTGTTAAAGAGTCATTAAAGATGGGGCCTAGAAAGATGACCTGGAGGTTAAGAGCACTTCCTGCTCTTCTAAAGGACCTGAGTTTGGTTCCCAGCATCCATGCTGGGCAGCTCACATCTGCCTGTAATCCAGTGCCCTCTTCTGGCGTCTATGGGTATCAGCATGCATGTGGCTTATACTCACATGGACACAGACACACACACACGCACACACACACACACACACACACACAAATAAAAATAAATATTAAAAGAATCCATTCAATAATGTGCTGCTGTGGATATCGCTCTGTATAAATAAAATGCTGATTGGCCAATAGCCAAACAGAAAGTATAGGCGGGACAAACAAAAAAGAGAATTCTGGGAACAGGAAGGCTGAGTCAGGAGATGCTGCCAGCCGCTGCCATGAGTACCACCAACATGTAAGATACTGGTAAGCCACGAACCATGTGGCAAGGTATAGATTTATAAAAATGGGTTAATTTAAAATATAAGTACAGTTAACAAGAAGCCTGCCACGGCCATACAGTTTGTAAATAATATAAGTCTCTGTGTGTTTACTTGGTTGGGTCTGAGCGGCTGCGGGACTGACAGGTGAGAGAGACTTGTCCTGACTGTGGGCCAGGCAGGACCAGGAAACCTCTAGCTACACTGTGCAGCTTAGCCAGTACAGTGGAGTGCTTGAAAGGCTAAGTCAGTAGGATCACTTGAGCCTGCGAGTCAGAGGCTAGCCTGAGTGACATAGCCAGATCCAGTTTTCTTTATTTTGTTTTTTATTTTTTGTTTTTTTCGAGACAGGGTTTCTCTGTGTAGCTTTGGTGCCTGTCCTGGATCTCGCTCTGTAGACCAGGCTGGCCTTGAACTCACAGAGATCCACCTGGCTGTGCCTCCCGAGTGCTCGGATTCTTTTTTTTTTTTTCTTTTCTTTTCCCAAGATGGTTTCTCTGTGTAGCCCTGGCTATCCTAGAACTTGCTATGTAGACCAGGCTGGCCTCAAACTCAGAGATCCTCCTGCCTCTGCCTCCCGAGAATTGAGGTTACAGGTGTGCGCCACCACTGCCCGGCTATATTCCTTTTCTTTGGGAGTTTATTGAAATTCTGTGAGTTCTGACCTCAGAAAACCTAGATCTCTCCTTGCATGGTCGTCCCCTCCTGACATCACTCACTAGGACAGGGCATGCGTATCGTCTCTCCCTACTTGAGACATGGACACCCAGAGAAGTTACATCGCTTGCTCGTGGTGGTTTTGCCTGTGGCTGGAAAAGCCTCAGCTAGAAGCCAGACTTTTTAGTTCTCAGTTCAGACGTTTAGTCACACCAGTGGCAAGCACCTTATTCTAGAACCTCCCACTGTCTGCTTGTCCCACGTTGTGTTCTAGGTTGTAGGGTTCCAGTGATAGGCCTGGTAACGCTACAAAGTTGTGTTTCTGTCACGTGCAGGCCCTCTTTGTCCCCTGCCTCTGCCACTTAAGGGAAGGCATCTGGTGGGAGCCAGGAATGACAGCCACGAAGCCTCCCCCTGCCGGGGCGAGCAGTGCTTGAACAGACTCTGAATGGACCGGTGAGCGGCGAGCCGGCTGTGCGTGAATATGCATAGGAACATGTCTTTGTTACTTTGTAAGCCAAGTGTATTTTGGGGCTGTTTCCCTGGAGACACAGGGCGGAAGGAGAGGCCTCGCTGAGAGTAGTTTTGCGTGTGACACTTGCTTCCCCCCTGCATGCCCCCCAATCGGTTTCATGCTCCACCTGGACCGATTTTCCCAAGGTCACTAACTTTCTTTGTTGCAGAGCCCAACTTTTTAGGCCCCAATCTTTACCAGCTTTCTCCTGTCGCCAGTGTTCTTTTCGAATGTAAATCTGATCCACCTTCCCTTAAAACCCTTCTGTGGCTCCTCACTGCTTTCACACGGAGACTCAAACAATTGGATGCAGACTCCCCGTGTCATCCCAGTCCACACACTGAGCTTTCTTTTCTCGGATGAACGGATGATTGCTTCAATCACTGTGTTATTTATACTCACCACCGTTTGCCAGACCTTGTTTTGGTGTTGGAGTTACAGTCGCAGATAGAACAGTCAAGGGTGGGTAAGACTGGGGGTAAGGACCTTTGTAACCAAGCCTGACAACTGTTGACAGGTTCCCCAGGACCCACATGGTGGAAGGAGGAAACTGAAGGGAACTGACACTCTCTCTCTCTCTCTCTCTCTCTCTCTCTGTCTGTCTGTCTCTCTGCCTCTCTGTCTCTCTTTCTGTGTGTGTGTGTGTGTGTGTGTGTGTGTGTGTGCGCGCGCGCGCGCGCGCACATGCACACTTATAAGTATGGGCTTTCATTTGTAGTTTAGAGGACAGCTTGGGAGTCTGTTCTTACCTTCTACCAAGTGGGGTCTGGGGACCATCATCAAGCTTGGCAACAAGGTCTTTTACCCGCTGAACCATTTTCAGGGCCCTATCCTTTGATTTTTTGGGTTTTTGTTATTGTTTGTTTTGAGACAGGGTTTCTCTGTGTAACAGCCCTGGCTGTCTTGGAAGATGCTCTGTAGACCAGGCTGGCCTTAAACTCATAGAGATTCGCCTGCCTCTGCCTCCCAAGTGCTGGGATTAAAAGTGTGCACCACACCACCCTGTTTTTTTTTTTTAAGGAAGTTTGGAATTTCCTGATGTTTAAATAACATCTTTATTGACATATAATTCCCATACTATATTTAAAATATACAGTTCAATTTAGAACATTCCATTTTGCAGCCATCAAAATTTGAGAATGTTGTTACCCTTGGAAACTTTATACTCGTTAATAGTATTTGCTGCAGAGACTCCATGACGGAGGCAACTCTTGTAATAGAGAACATTTAATTGGGGATGGCTTACAGTTTCAGAGGTTTAGTCCATTATCCTCATCGGTTAAGATCAGTGTATTGCTACCGCAGAGAACCCCGCTTTGGTTCCCAGTACCTACATGGCAACTCACAACTGTTAGTAATTCCTGTTCCAGGGGACCCAACACCCTCTCTGGCCTCCGCAGGCACATACCTGGTCTACTGATGTACATGCCAGCAAACACTCATACACATAAAATAAAAACAAATAAATCTTGTTTTTGTTTTTGTTTTTTGTTTTTCAAGACAGGGTTTCTCTGTGTAACAGTCCTGGCTGGCCCGGAACTCGCTCTGTAGACCAGGCTGGTCTCAAACTCACTGAGATCTACCTCTGCCTCCCAAGTACTGGGATTAAAGGCGTGCACCACCACTGCCCGGCTCAAATAAATCTTAAAAGGAAAAGAAACCTGACTTGGGTCACAAACATTTACCAGTATCCAGTTGCCCGGAAGAATTTGAGGAGTTGGTCCTATTTCTTCCTATAATTTGGCAGAGATCACTGGTGAGGCCATGCTAGATTGAGATGCACTGTAATCAGACTTGTAAACCAAATAAACCATTTCCTCCCCAAGTTGCTTCTGGTCATGGTGCTTTATCACAGCAATAGAAAGCTAACCAGGATATATGTATGTTTTTTTGAGACAGGGTTTCTCTGTGTTGTTTTGGTACCTGTCCTGGATCTCGCTTTGTAGACCAGGCTGGCCTCGAACTCACAGAGATATGCCTGTAACCAGGATATTTTGATAGAAGTTTGTCAATTTATTGATATTTCTCAAAAGAAAAAAAAAACAACTTTCAGTTCACTGATTTTAAATTTCTTCCTATTGAATTTAGAGTTGTTTGAATCTGTTTTAAGTCCATTACATCTACATTGAGGTTTTTCGGTTTTTCGAGACAAGGTTTCTCTGTGTAGCTTTGCGCCTTTCCTGGAACTCACTTGGTAGCCCAGGCTGGCCTCGAACTCACAGAGATCTGCCTGCCTCTGCCTCTACATTGAGGTTTTATCTTTTCTATTTCTATTTATTATCTTTATATTGTCATTATTATTATTATTACCATTATTTATTTTCATGACAGTGTTTTGATATGTAGCCCTGACTGTCCTGGGACGCGTTATGTAGACCAGGCTGGCCTCAAACTCACGAAGACCCACCTGCCCCAGCCTCCCGAGTGCTGGGAAAAGCCAATGTCATCACAACTGGTACTTTTCTATTTTTAAAGTTTATTGATTTTTCCTTCTATTCCTCATTTCCCTTTCTTTAATTTTCAGTTTTACTTTATTTCATGCTGGAAGCCAGCATTGATTTGACACTCTTTAAAATTTCTAATATAGATGCTGGAGCTGAGATGTAGCTGGCTTGGTAGAGTGTTTGCCTAGCATGCGTGAAGCTCTGATATCAATTCCCGGCACCGTAGAAAACCAGCTGTGGTGGCACAAACCTGTACCAGCACTCAGGAAGTAGAGGCAAAAAGTTATCCTCGGTTACATAGTGAGTTAAAGGATAGCCTGGGCTACATGAAACCCTGTCTCAAAAAAAAAAAAAAAGCAACAACAACAAAAACTGGTTCTAAGTATTGTGCATCTTGCAACGATTTACATACTTTAATGAGTCATGTTTTCTTTCATATGTTATTTATTTCTTGGATGTTTGCTTATTTCTCAGAAAGAGTCTCACTTTATAGCCCAGGCTGGCCTTGAACTCACACTCTTCCTGCTTCATAAGCCTCATGAGCGCTGTGATTACACTGTGTGTGTTCATGTTTCCATTTTAATCCAATTCAAAATACTCTCTAATTTCCCTTTCAAGTTTTTATTTCACTCACAAGTTATTTATAAATACACTACTGCTAATTAACTTCCAAATACTTGGGAGTTTTCTAGAGAGCTTTTTGTTAATGGTGTCTAATGTGATTCAAACGTGATTAGAGACTATGCATTGTATGGCTTGAATAATTTTAATAATAATTTAAATTGCTTTATGCTCAAAATATGGCTTGCTTTGGTAATGAGTCCATGTGCTCTTAGACAGGATATGTGTGCTGCAGTTTTTGAGCATTCTATAAATGTCAATCAGGGCAAGTTGGTTGGTAGTATCTGCCTGTAGTTCTGTGACTTTCGGTCTGCTTGTTTAATCGGGGATTGAGAAACGGATGTTGAAGTATCTGAATACAGATGTGTCTGTTTTTCCCTGCAGTTCCTTCACTTTTGGGATTGTGTATTTTTTTTTTTTTTTTTTGATTTTCGAGACAGGGTTTCTCTGTGTAGCTTTGCGCCTTTCCTGGAACTCACTTGGTAGCCCAGTCTGGCCTCGAACTCACAGAGATCCGCCTGGCTCTGCCTCCCGAGTGCTGGGATTAAAGGCGTGCGCCACCACCGCCCGGCGGGATTGTGTATTTTAAAACTGGTGTTAGATGCATAAATAGTTGTGCCTTTATGTCCTTTGGATGAGTTGACCCCTTTATATCACTCCAAAATAATCTCTTTTGTTCTTGGTCACCCCCCACCTCCACCCAAGTCTATGTTTTCTGATGTTCATGTGGCCACACTGGCTTCCTTTCCATGTTAGCATGGCATCCTTTTTACTTTCAACATGTTTCTTTTGTCTTTTCTAATTCTTAAATTACGTGTGTTTGTGTGTGTATGTGTGTGTGTGTGTGTGTGTGTGTGTGTGTGTGTGTACGCTCACGTCAAAGATAACTTTTGGAGCCGGGCGGTGGTGGCGCATGCCTTTAATCCTAGCACTCGGGAGGCAGAGCCAGGCGGATCTCTGTGAGTTCAAGGCCAGCCTGGGCTACCAAGTGAGTTCCAGGAAAGGCGCAAAGCTACACAGAGAAACCCTGTCTCGAAAAACCAAAAAAAAAAAAAAAAACCAAAAAAAAAACAAAAAAAAAACTTTTGGGGGGTCTGCTCTCTCTTTTCATCATGTGGGTCCTGGGGATTGAATCTGGTCATCAGGCTTGATGCCAAGTGTCTTTAACCACTGAGTGACGTTACTGGCCCCAATTTCTTTACATTTAAAACATGTTTCTTTTAGATAACATATAGCTGAGTCTCGGATACAAATTGATCATCTCTATCATGTAATGAGTTAATCACATTTAAGGTGATTTTACAAATATGGTTAGTTTGATCATGACTGTGCTGTATTTTTATTTGTCCTGTCTGGTCTCTGTTCCCCCTTTCTCTCTCTCTTTTTTTTCCTCCTTCATTGGCTTATTAGTATAATTTTTTGAGGGGGGTGGAGGGGTATTTGTTTTTTGCTTTTGACAAACATCTCATTATGTGTCACTGGCTTGTCTGGCCTCACACTCACCACACTTCCTCTAACTTTTCTCCCTGATGTGAACAATACTTGACAAAAGCAACTTCAGGGAGAAAGGGTCTGTTTTGGCTCACGGTCTGAGGGTTCACAGTCGATCATGATGGTGTAGTCATGGCGGCAGGAGTATGAGGCAGCATGCTACTTTACATTCATAGTCAGGAAACAGAACAATGAACGCTTCTGCTCAGCTTGCTGTCTCTTTTTATGCTGTGTAGGACGCTAGCCCATGGCTGGTACAGCTCACATTTAGGGTAGGTTTTCCTTCCTCAATTAACTTAATCTAGATAATCCTTCATGGACATGCCCAGATCTGCCCCCCTCCCCCCAGAATTAAATAAAATACATAGAATTGTCACTTGAGAATCCAAAGTTTGAGGCTTTTAGAAAGACGTACTACCCTCTGACTACATCTAGCAGGCAAGAGTAATTAGCAGCTGAGTGGTAGATCTTTTGGTCATGTACCCCTTTTTTTGAAATGTGTTTAGGGAGCACCTGCTGTCCCCAGGTACCACTGTAAGCACCAAGGACATCATTTTTACCAGAGAAGATTCTGGGAGAAGAAATCTCACAAATACAGAAAAGAGTCAACATCTGAACGTGTCACATTTTTGGTCCACTGGGAAGGGAGCTGACTTTACCAGCAGGCACCACACGACTGTGCTCTTCCCACTCTCTTCAGCAAGCTTCCTGTGAAGGTGATGTGCCAGGCACAAAGTGCAGAGGCACCGGCCCAGAGAGGAAGAGGAAGAAGAGGCGTGTATCCTTAAGTTCACTGTGGGAGAACATTGTGTGGGTGGATGAGGCAGGGTTCTCCAGGGGAACGGAACAGACAGAATGTATATACATTAAAGAAGTGCATTTACTTAGAATGGCTTTCATGATAGGGACCGAGTGGCCCAAAGGTAGCCTTCCATGCCCTGGAGAGCCTGTGCATGGCTATCTGCCTAGTCCATGAGCCAGATGTCACAGCAATCCCAATTTGGTGCCGAAGGCCTGGAAGATCCCTAAGAGTTGCTGGGCTTCAGTCTACGTTAGAAAGCAGAAGAAGCTGGAGAATGATTTCAGTGGCGTATGGTGGCAGTAGACACTCCCACAAGAAGCCAAGACCTGCAGGTGACACCGCTTTTTCTTCAGACCTCATTGCATCCAAGGGCCGTTCCTTGGAAGGCGCCACTCGCTGTGAGGGAAGGTCTTTTCCCACTCAGTTAATTCTTTTTGGAAATACCTTTACAGGCTGGCCCATCCCTATGTCTCTTAGTTAGTTCCATAGTCCATCAAGCTGAAGGTTAACCATCACAGTGAGCGATTATGTTTCTAGCAGCTGGTGCTGTGATTGAGAATTCTCCCTGGGAGTGTCATGGTACTCTTAAATGAGGGGATGGGCATTTCATTTGAGTCCGAGGGAGGACTAGGAGCCTGCAGGTGGGGATGGGGAGAAAAGACACACAGGGAGGACTAGTGTAAGGACAGGACAACCAGTGGCAGAGGTAATGAAGTACAGACAGCAGCCTCAAACAACACTAAGGGTTGGGTGAGGGTCTATGGGATTCAGGATACATTGTAAAAGAGGCTCATGTTGGAACCAGTTCTCATGATTGGGGTAATAGACCACTGTTCTGTTTGCCTTTATTCTTTGAAGTTAATAAAACTGCTAGAGGGTGGATGCCTTTAATCCCTGTACTTGGGAGTCAGAGGCAGGAGGATCTCTGTGAGTTCAAGGCTAGCCTGGTCTACAGTGAGTTCCAGGATAGTCAGAGCTAC
Organism: Peromyscus eremicus; assembly: GCF_949786415.1. Classification (NCBI taxonomy): domain Eukaryota; kingdom Metazoa; phylum Chordata; class Mammalia; order Rodentia; family Cricetidae; genus Peromyscus; species Peromyscus eremicus. The sequence goes on along the minus strand of NC_081429.1, from coordinate 36,743,408 downwards.
ATGAGATCCTGTCTCAAAAAACATGTGTGTGTGTATTTTTATATATATATATATATATATATATATATATATATATATATATATATATATATATACGTTTATTTAATTTATTTTTTATTTTAGGTTTTATGTAAGTTTTTATCTGCATGCCTGTGGGGGAGGGGGAGGGGGGGATTTTATGCAATTGAGTGTAGTGTCATTAGAGGCCAGAAGAGGACTTTAGATCCCTTGGAGCTGGAGTTATAGACAGTTGCCAGCTACCTGACATGGGTCCTCTGCAACAATGTTGTGTGTTCTGAACCACTGAGCGGTCTCTCCAGACCTTCATCTTTGCTTCCTGATACAGAAAGCACCCAGATACCCACCACAGTTTCTCTGAGCTGTTTAAAGTATCAAAGAGGAGTGAAGCACATTTTGGGATGGGGATACAAATTGGTACAACCTCTATAGAAGACATACTGCATGGAACTGTGAAACAGCAAGTCCACTCTAGAAATGTATCGTTAGGTGCACACATTTATGTGAAATGACATCTATGTATATCATTGTTCCTCATAGTAAAATACTGGAAAATAAATGTTCATCAAGGGAGGACCAGCTGAGTATATAACACTATCTTTTTTTAATGGCATATTATGCACTACAGAAAAAAAATCCAAAACAAAACAACTACTAATATAACTCTTTGTTGGGATTGGTTTTCAGGGGCTGGGAAGGAGCTCAGTGACAGAGTGCTTGCTTAGCATGTCCAAATCCCTGGGCTTCGGTCCCAGTACCTCATAAACTGGGCATGGTGGCACATGCCTCCAACCCCAGCATTCTGGAGATGGAGGCAATAGAACAGAAAATTCAGGCTTATCCTGGCTTACAAAGGGTTACATAGAGAGTCTGAAGTCAGCCTGGGCTGGATAGTCTGTCTTAATTTCTTTTTCAGATTAAATTATCAATGAAGAATGTAAGGGGTAGGGACTATTTTTTTTTTTTTTAATGAACTATATATGAGCCTCTGGAGGCTGTTCTCATTCAAGCCACCACACACCTTCACATGTCTGAAATTACCCTGTCAGTGTCTCCAGACAGTGTTAGAACTCACAAATGTTCAAGAAAACAAATTCTTGCACCTGTCTGCTCCTTGGTGCAGGGGTAAAATAGAGAACTGATTTACAATCTAGAGGAGGGACGGAGATTGGTTAAGTAAGTCCTGAGTAGGTGTACAGTTACACCAAGCTGAGTATCAGTCCTAGTTACTCTTGTATTATTGTGATAAAACACCATGATCAAGACATCTTATACGAGAAAGAGTTTCATTGCCCCTGTGAGTCCAGAAGGATAGAATTTACGGCGGTGTAGCAAAGATGTGGCAGCAGGCGGCTGGGCAGCAGCTGAAAGCTCACATCTTTGATCTACAAGCAGGAGGCAGAGAGAGAGAGTGTACTGGAGATGGTGGGAAGCTTTTGAAACCTTCCCCCAGTGACACACCTCCTCCAACAAGGCCCCTTCTAATCCTTCCCAAACAGTCACAAACTGGGGATGAAGTGTTTAGATACGTAGACTTGTGGGGGACATCTCAATCCACCATTGTGTTATAGAAGAAAGGTGTGTCATGGATTAGGGCAGTTGAGAAAACTACCTGGGGGCTGGAGAAGATGGCTTAGTAGTTAAGAGCACTGGCTGCTCTTCAGGAGGACCTAGGTTCAATTCCTAGCACCCACATGGTGGTTCATAACTGCCTGTAACTCCAGTTCCAGGGGATCTGACACCCTCACACAGACATGCATGCAGGCAAAACACGAGTGCACATGAAGTAGAAATAAATAAAATATTAAAAAAGAAAAAAAGGAAACTACCTATGTTAGAGTAGGGACCAGAGAAGGCCTGTCAGAGGAAAGAACCATATGAAGGGTGAGCAGGAGTGAGGTGAGGTGGGAAAAGGAACATTACAGGCAGAAGGAACCATTTGTGGAAAGGCCTTGTGGTGGAAGGGAGCGTGGGACACTCAGGAACTAGGCTGCCAGGCCATGGACACTAGGCATGCACATGGCACACATAAGTACATGCATGTATGTATGCTCATACACATAAAATAAAAAGAAATAAATTTTTAAAAGCTATCATCTAAACTCAGTAAGTTTTGAGCTGATTTTTGTCCTATGCAGCCATGGATAACTAAGATAATTGGCATCAGAGTAATTTCTCATGGGGAGCTACTTAGAATATCCTTGCTAAGTGCACCATGACGCATGTCTTGTAGTGAATATGCATGCACTTCTGTGGGTTATAAACTTGAGTGTGAAGATGCTGAGACACAGGATGTGCGTGTGTGTAGCTTTAGTGAACAGTCAAGAGTGTCCACAGTGTCAGTTCACACCCTCACCAGCAGCGCAGAAACATTCCTAAGAATGTAATGCTCACACTCTCGCTGGCACCGTTTTCTACCGTTTTTATCCTAGCCAATTTGATGGGTGACAGTGGAATCCCATCGTGGTTTTAATTTAGATTTTTTTTCTTAATGCTTAGTGAAATTTAGTGCCTTTTCAAAAGCTTAGTGGCCATTTAGATGCCTCCATTTGTAAAATACTAGATTTAGTCAAGTCTTTTACCCCATTGTTAAAGTTGGGTTGGGTTTTCCTGATTTCTTATTTTATTTTATTTTTGAGACAGGGGTAGCTCTGGCTGTCTTGGAGCACACTATATAGACCAGGCTGGCCTCGAACTCACAGAGCTCCGCCTGCCTCTGCCTCCCGAGTGCTGGGATAAAAGGCATGCACCGCTATCACCCTGCCCTTCCTGATTTTCTTCCTTCCTTCCTTCCTTCCTTCCTTCCTTCCTTCCTTCCTTCCTTCCTTTCTTCCTTCCTTCCTTCCTCCCTTTCCCTCCCTCCCTCCCTCCCTCCCTCCTTCCTTCTTTTCTTTCCTTTCTTTTTTCGGTGTGTGGGTGGTGGATGCACATATATGCTCACTCATATGCATGCGGGTCCATAGGCACATGCTTGCAAGTGAGTGAAGGCCAAAGGTGATGTTGAGTGTCTTGTTCTATTGTTTTCCACCTTATTTTTTAAATTTATCTTATTTTATGTGTATGAATGTTCCACCCGCATATATATGCACCATGTGAATTCCTACTCAGAAGAGGAAACTGGATCCCCTGGAATAGGAGCTATGGATGTTTGTGAGCCACCATAGCTAGCAATTGAACCTGGGTCCTCTGCAAGAGCAACAAGTGCTCTAAACTACCAAGCCATCGTTGGCCCACTACCTTATTTTTTGAGGCAGTGTCTGGCTCACTGAATCCAGAGCTCACTGATCGGCTAGTCTGGTTGAACAGCACATTCCAGGGATCCTCCTGCCTCCACCTTCCCAGTGCTAGGATTACAGATGCACCACCATATCCTGATCTTTACTTGGGTGCTGGGGGTCCGAACTCAGGTCTATGCTTGTGTAGCAAAGGCTTTATTGACTGAACTGTCTCTCCAGCCCCTATGTATTCTTTTTATAATGCTACAATAGAACTCCTGGAAGGAGTCCTTTGATAGATATAAAATATTTCTTCTTTCCCTTTTTTTTTTCTGTCTCAATTGTGATCCCCCCCCCATCCCCACCCAGTACTGACGATTGGACCTGGGGCCTCACAGGTTAGGCAGACACTCTTCCATTTGACTGCGTCCCCAGCCCTCAGATGTGACTTGTGACAAATGGAAGTTATTACAGTGTGTGTAGTCCAACTTATGAATCACATATAGTTAGAGATTTTGTATTCTGTTAAAGGAGGCCTTTGTCTCTTTCAAGTCATAAGAATATCTAACTCCCTGGGTTATCTCAACGTTGAGGGTGGAGCTCAGTGATGGAACTCGTGCTCAGCAAGTGTGAGGCCCTGGATTCAATCCCGGAGGAGCAGGGAGCTTTACTCTATGACTATACCTGTGGTGTGAGGTAGAAATTAGATTTATAATTGCTCCAGTAACACTCATTGCAAAAACAATTTAAGCAATAATCCCCAGAGTGCTGGAATAGCATGTTTTTATGGTTTTTGTTACATATATTTATTTATCTGGGGGAGAAGCTGTGCCATTGTACATCTGCAAGTCAGAGATCGCCTTGCAGGAGGCAGTTCTCTTTATCCACTGTGCGGGTTCTGGTGACAAAACTCAGGCCATGGTGCTTGGTGGTAAGTGCCTTTACCAGCTGAGCCATTTCTGTTACTTTTGTTTATGTTGCATTTGTTTAACTCTGTAAAGCTGTGTTGCTTTGCCTGTCTAAAACACCTAATTGGTCTAATAAAGAGTTGAACAGCCAATATCGAGCCAGGAGAAGGGATAGGCAGGGCTGGCAGGCAGAAAGAATGAACAGAAGGAGAAATCTGGGAGGAAAAGAAGAAAGAGCAAGAGAACAAGGAGAGGAGGACGTCAAGGGCTAGCCACTCAACCACACAGCCAGCCGTGGAATAAGAGTGAAAAGTAAGATTTACAAAAGTAAGAGAAAGGTAAAAGCCTAGAGGCAAAAGGCAGATGGTCTGATTTAAGTTAAGAAAAGGTAGCTAGCAACAAGCCAAGCTAAGGCCGAGCATTCATAAGTAAGAAAAAGCCTCTGTGCATTTATGTGGGAGCTGGGTGGTGGGCCCCCCAAAAGAGTAAGAAAAAAAAAACAATCAACAACACATCTCCTTGGCTCCTTGTGTTACCTGAGATAGGTCTCACTATGAAGACTAAGTTGACTTTGAACTTACAACTTTCTGACTCAGTCTCCCAAGTGCTACAGATATTTGCCACATACCAGGTAATAAACCAAATATCCACAAAGTTTGGAATCTATTTCTGGACTTTCCATTCTCTATTGCACCACTATCCCTTGGACTAATATCTCAACACCAATGTTTTATTGATTTATAAGTCTTGAAATTTGGTAGGTAACCCCCCTTCTCTCCCTCTCTCTTTTCCTCTTCTTCCTTCTCTCCTTCCTTTTAATTTTGGTGGGGCACAGGGTCTTGCTCTGTAACTTGGGCTGGCTTCCTTAGAGCTGAGCTTGCAAGCGTGCATTGCTAAATCCAGCTTCCTATTCTTCAATATCATCTTTGCAATTTGGTTCTGATTTCCAGGGAAATTTTAGAATTAGCCTATTTCTCTTGAAATAACCCCTGAGATTTTATTTGGCATGAAGTTTAATCTACTGGTAAATTTGGGGAAAAATTAGCACTTGAGTCTTATTGCCTATTAACGTTCCCCTCGCTCCTTCTACTTAGGTGTCTTAGAATTTTTTAGGGGTCAGTGTTTCTATGTATTTTACTAGATACATAAATAAATAAATAATACATATTTCTATATATTATTCCTAGGTCCATCTTTTTTTGTGGGGGAGAGAGAATTGACCCAGAGCCTCATACTTTCTCGGGAAGCACTCTAAAATGTGGTTCCCGTCTACCCATCCCCTTTCTTTGTATATAAACCTTGAAACAGAATCTCACTAAGTTCCTGGGGTTGGCCTTGAACTTTTGACTTTTTTGCTTCCTGCCTCAGCTTCCTGAACATCAGACCTGGCTGGTATTGCATATTTTGATGCTATATAAATGATATCATTAAAATGTTAAAGCATTTTATTGTAGTGGATATATAAACACAATTTAAAAAATATTGACCTTGTATCTAGTGGTCTTGCTACATTCATTTATAGATTTTCTCCAGTTTTCTGTTTTTTTACTTTCCTTAAACAAAATCATGTAGTCTCTGAATAATGAACACATTATATTTCCTCTATTCCATCTTGATGTCTTTTATCTTTAGCTCTGATCTTAGTGTAATGTTGATTAGAAATGATAGCAACATTCTTGTCTTGGTCCTAATTATCATGGGAAAATCTAAGAAAGTTTCACTTTGGTTATGATACATAATGTGTGGACAGCTGTACACGGTGTCTGAGCCTGAGTGTAGGCAAGGAGAGCATCTGCTTAGCAAGGTAACCTAGCCTGAGTGTAAGAGCCTACATGAGGTGCAGAGAGCATCATCTGGATATGGTTCAGTTCAGGAGCCAAGGCCCAGGAACCTGGTTACCAGCATGTACAGATAGGTGGCCTTCTATGGCACAAAGTATCTAACTCTTTGAGAACACAGGAGAGCTTTCCCATCGTGCATGACTCAGGACAGGGTGTCAGTGAGACAGGAGATAATTTCCTTTCGGCTGTAAGGCAGAGGCCATGATTGATCATGGCTGAACATGAGCTAGCCACCTGGCACACATGATTGCTCCCTTGAGTGGATGAGTAATTGTGTTGGGCCTACAGAGCATGCATAGAGCATGTGGACTCTTTACTAGCTCAGCCTCAATGTATTAAAAAATGACCAATTATGACAGGCAGTGGTGGTGCACGCCTTTAGTCTCAGCACTAGGGAGGCAGAGGCAGGCAGATCTCTGAGTTCGAGGCCAGCCTGGTCTAGACAGGACAGCCAGAGCTACACAGAGAAACCCTGCCTCGAAAAAAAAAAAACAAATGAACAAACAACATATGACCAATTCCAACAGATATTATTCAGTCTCCATCCATGCCCCATCATAAGACCAGTAAAAGACAACTAGACAAAGTGACATAGCAATATTCCGTCCCTATAGACCCTCCTACTCTTTGTTTGTTTTTCGAGACAGGGTTTCTCTGTGTAGTTTTGGAGCCTGTCCTGGATCTCGCTCTATAGACCAGGCTGGCCTCGAACTCCTGGAGATACGCCTGGCTCTGCCTCCTGAGTGCTGGGATTAAATGCGTGCGCCACCACCGCCTGGTGCCCCTCCTACTCTTAAGAGTTCACTCTCATGTGTTTCCACTAGTTTGGCTGTTTGTCCCTGTGCTTTTTCCAATCATGGTCTCAACAATTCTCGCTCATACAATCCCTCCTCTTTCTCTCCTGGGGCAGGCCCTCTGGATAAGTGAGACAGTTGATGAGCTTGAACCGTTTGGGAGGCCCCCAGGCAGTGGGACCGGGACCTGTCCTTGGTGCATGAGCTGGCTGTTTGGAACCTAGGGCCTATGCAGGGACACTTCGCTCAGCCTGAGTGCAGGGAGGAGGGGACTGGACCTGCCTCAACTGAATCTACCAGGCTGAGCTGAATCCCCAGGGGAGACCTTGCCCTGGAGGAGATGGGAATGAGGGGTGGGCTGGGGGGAGGGGGGGAGGAGGGAGGACAGGGGAATCCGTGGCTGATGTGTAAAATTAAATTATAAAATAAAAAAAATATAAAAAAAAAGAGTTCACTCTTACCTTTCTTCAATAAGTCTACATTCACTCCTCTTCTTATCCAAGTTTCCTTATTCTTTTTGGGCCTGAGACAACAAACTGAGAAGCCACTGGTGTCAGGTGGCTTTGATGACCACGTGTCGGCATCGTAGCTCCTCAGAGTTAAACCTGCCGAGAGCTGAGGAAAGCTTTGTCACCTTCAAGGAATCCACAACATCAGAACCCAAGTGGAAAGGTTGGGGAAGAAGGACAGTGGGGACACCACATGACAGGCAACATAGAAAGGAATTGATGTAGTGGGTCAAGTAAACTGAGGAAATGTGGGGCCGTGTTCTCACTGCTGGAGAAAGAAATCATAGTACAGAAAAAGACAAGCACGACATGCGCTGCTAGTTAGAGTTAGTCAGAACGTAAAGTTTCCAGTGTGCCCAGACGGATATAGAGGTGTGTGTGTGTGTGTGTGTGTGTGTGTGTGTGTGTGTGTGTGTGTGTCAGAGAGAGAGAGAGAGACAGAGAGACAGAGACAGAGACAGAGAGATAGAGAGAAAGAGAGAGACAAAGAGATAGAGACAGACACAGAGAGACAGAGACAGAGACACAGACATAGAGACAGAGAGGAGATACATGGGTATGGCTTAGCTTTGTCACTTAGAGGGGCTAAAAGCTATATTGCTATAGCCTTGGGCACATATAATACCCAAATATTTGTTTCTAAATCTCTTCTTTTTTTTTTCTCTCCCTAACAGAAATCAGGCTTCTTCAGAGAAATGGTTGGTTCCGGATCTTAGACAGGAAAATTATAAGATAAGCCTAGAATATCTTACTGTGTCAGAAAAAAAAAGTGTTCAAAGAGTTTTATCTATTCTATCAAGGAGCATAGAAACTAGCTGGAAGGAGCTCCCATTGGCTAAATCTGGGACAATTTGAACACGGAACTAAAGATAGTAACAGATTATAACACACTGTATAAAACAGGAGTCTATAAATTCAATGACATAAATAAATTAATTAATTCAAACATTTTTATGAGGAATGGAATACAGTCTCAAAGCAAGAGAAAGGTGTTTATAATTGAGAAGCTAGCAGAGCCAATCTTCATCAAATAATAAGGTTAAAATCATCAGGGGAGAGACACACCACTAAACACAAAGTGGATTTCATATTCGTTTCCCAGACATGGAAAGGAGCATTAATGGGCAGTTGGAGAAATTGGAAAAATCTAAAGATGTGTTGTAAGTTACTGAGAAGTCATGTGTCGACATTAATTTCCTGATGTTTAGTGCTTGCTAAACTGTGGTTAGTGTGAGAAAGTCTTTGAAATGTATGCCGTGTTTATGTCCCTCCCTGTGATCTATACATTAAAGCTCTGACCACTGAGACAGTTGTACCAATTGGCAGCGTGGCTGGGAAATCATTAGGTCATGAAGGTAGAACCCTCATGAATAAGATTAGCGCCCTTATGAAAGAGTCTTAGAAATCCTCTTCCCTTCCTCCCTGTGAAGATAAGTGGAAAGATGATTGTCCATGAGGAAGACATGGAGTCTACCAGAACCATGAGGCTTCCCAGACTCTAGAACTGTGAGAAGGAAACCTCTGCTGTGCACAAACCATCTAGTTCCTTGTGTCCTTTTACAGCACCCGGAAGGGACTAAGACGGAAAGGAAATTCAAAGGAAAGTGTGGGGGTTTATAGGGTGTCACGGTGCCAGTTTACTCTCTTTTTTTTTTTTTTTTTTTTTTGGGTTTTTCGAGACAGGGTTTCTCTGTGTAGCTTTGCGCCTTTCCTGGAACTCGCTTTGGAGACCAGGCTGGCCTCGAACTCACAGAGATCCGCCTGCCTCTGCCTCCCGAGTGCTGGGATTAAAGGCGTGCGCCACCACCGCCCGGCTGCCAGTTTACTCTCAACAGGTCAAAGTAACTAAGTTCTTTGTGTTCACCTAAAGGACTCCGTGTCCACCCGTCACAGAGACACTTGCACATCAGTGTTTACAGCAGCACTAATGACAGTAGCTAAGTTATGGAACCAGCCTAGCAGAGGAATGGATAAGGAAAACGTGGTGTGCCTACATAATACAACTTTTCAGCCCTAAAGAAGATCAAAGTTTGATGTCATTTGGGAAAAAAAAAGGATGCAACTGAAGAGAATCATACTAAACAAACTAAGCCAGTCTCCTTTTGTTGTTGTTTTGGGTTTTTGAGACAGGGTTTCTCTGTGTAGTTTTGGTGCCTGTCCTGGAACTCCCAGTATAGACCAGGCTGGTCTTGAACTCACAGAGATCCATCTGCCTCTGCCTCCCGAGTGCTGGGATTAAAGGCATGCACCACCACCACCACCACCTGGCTAAGCCAGTCTCTTTAAGACAGACATCATATATTTTCTCTCATTTCCTAGATTTTATTCCTATGGATACATAAAATCATGTATGTTTGTATGACGTGAAAATAAAAACAGAACTGACTAAGGGACAATGGGAACCAGCAGGAGTGGGAGGGGGAGGAAGTGGAGCAGAGTGGGTACTGGGGGATACACTCAACGTACAGTACATACCTGTATGAAAATGTCTTTATGTAACAAAGGGCCATGTACAAATGCATGCACACAAAGGAAAATGTAAAAGGAAAGCAACAGCCATAACAGAGAGAGAGCGACAGACAGACAGAGACAGAGAGACAGAGAGAGAGACAGAGAGACAGAGAGAGAGAGACAGAGAGAGAGAACAAAAAGATATTAAAGATGAAAGAAAAGAGAAAATAAACCGTTTGAGGACATTCAGAGAAATCTACACTCCAGCACAGTGCCGACCATAGTGCAGTTTGGCGTGTGCTTCCTTAAAAACCGGTCGGGGACAAATGTCATCAGCCTAGAAGGTTCAGATCCTTTTACTTGACGATTTTTATACCCCAGATTCAGTTAATTAGATACAGAGATCATGTTTCATTAGTTCTTCGAGAACTTTGTATAATATTTTTTTTGATCATATTCACGCCTCCTCGACTTCTCCCGGAGTTACCCTCCCTCCCCTATCCAGCCAATTCGTGTCCTTCCGCCCCCGCAGTCAACTTCAGTTCGTGCTGCCTACATATTCTTGGATGTGTGGTCGTCCACTGCAGTGTGGTCAGCTGACGGGGGCTACATTCCTCAAGAAAACTGACTCTGTCTCCCAGCAGCTTTCAGTTGCCAGTACTTCCTCTGCTAAGGGTGAAGACTTCATGTTTGTCTCCCTTCTCCATGCTGAGATTTGGTTGAGGGCTGAGCTTGCGTGGGGCTTGTGCATGCTGTCACGTCAATGTGGGTTCATCTGTGTAGCCGCCCTGCTGTGCTTGGAGGACACTGTTCGTAGCTCCCCACCACCTCTGGCTCTTACACTTTCTAGCCTTCCTCTTCTGTAATGATCCCTGAGCCTTGGGAGGCAGGCATGTGATACAGATGGCCCATGTAGGGCTGAGCATACCACTGTCTCTATTCGCCATACTTTGGCCAGTTGTGGCTCTTTGTTTTCATCATCGTCTACTTCAAATAGAAACTTCACTCGGTCCTTCTGCAAGAGCAGTCAGTGCTCTTAAGTACTAAGCCATTTCTCCAGTTCCTGCCTCTGTCTTATTAGGACAAGGATTAGTTTTAAGGAACTTGCTCAAGGACCTCTTTAAAACAGAGATTAGCAGGGAGTTAGGGGTAAGATAACTAAATTGAGTATGTATGAAAAAGCTTTATGGAAGCCCGTTATTTTGTAAGTTAATTTAAATATATATATAAAAATTATATATATCTGAATGGGTGGGCAAGGCTCTTCTAGAAGACACTGGTTATTAAATGAAAATGTCAGTGTCAGGTATGGGATATCTCCCTATGAGATATTGGTCAGGGAGGCCACAGAGGACCCCAGAACAACAGAGGCTATTGGTATTGCTTTTGGTCGTCTACCATCACTAGATGGTAAGAACCCATTGCCGAAGATGCGAAGATGCAGCATAGCCTGATTGCAAGAGCAGAGAAAGCAAGTAGGACCTGACCTGGAAACTTTTCACTGCTGGCTAGCTTTCACAGTGCTGAAGGGTGTTATGCAGATTGCTGGGAGAAAAGCCATCAATGGACTTGTCCAGCCATGGACCCTCCATGGAAAGATATGTCCGTGGTGAAGTAGTGGTATGACTCATATGGGGATAACCAGCTGCTTTCTGGTTGGATTTGAGACCTGCTCCACAGCAAGGGATTCATGCCTGGTACTGCAAACCTGATCAAAAGCCTGGGGAGGACATAGAGGACCTAGTGGGGGAAACCTACTACTACTGTCTTGCCAAACTGACATACTGTCAAACTGCCTTTAAATGTTTAAACAGGTTAGTGTGCCCCTCAGCCTCAGTCAGAGAGACTTCTTTTTGCACTAGGTAGCAGTCAAATAATAGATTCATTTTAACACGAATTGCTAAACGGTCATTAATTAATATTAATCATATTAATTAAAAAAAAAACCTGGAGCCAGACATTGGGGTGAAAGCTGAAAGATCAGAGAAGCAGAGCAAGCCACAGCCAACCTCACCTCACCAACTCCTCAGACGATCCTGTTTCCTTAGACTGAAAGCCTCTGAGTTCTCACCAAAAGGGTCTTAGCAGAACTGCTGTTTCCTGTTTCCACTAGCTTACCTCCAGGAAATTCTCAGTCTCAAGAGAGAGTTCCTGTTTCCTCATGCCTTGTATACCTTTCTGTCTCCTGCCATATTACTTCCTTCCTACTGCTGGAGTTAAAGCCCTGGATCTGTTCCCAGTGTGGCCTTGAACTCACAGAGATCCACCCGGATGGATCTCTGCCTCCGGAATGCTAGGATTAAAGGTGTATGCTACCACTGCCTGACCTCTATGTCTAATATAGTGGCTGGCTCTGTCCTCTGATCCCCAGGTAAGCTTTATTGGGGTACACAATATATCACCACAGCTCATAACTGGACAAAGTGCTGTGAATAAGTAACTATTGAGTGTTCAGCCCTAAATGAAACCTCTGTTTCAACCCCTTCCCCTTACCTCCACGTGACTTAGGGAATACCATGAAAAAAGATGGCAAGAAAAAAAAAGTGAGAGCCAGAGGATGGGGGTATGTGCTGTAAAGTGCCATCTTCTAGACATGACACGGCCATTTCTCTCATGAACAGCAGCTGCAGCTACCTGCACAAGAGAAAGCCAGTCACTAATTCCGGCATGGATGAGAGAGGGTCTCATAAGGCCCCACCCCAACCGAGGTGCTTGATGGCTGGTGCAGGAAGAAGAGCCCCTTTCTCTTCAGGGGTATGGCCACTGGTGGGTTGCCCATGCTTTTGCAGGCAGTACTAATTGGACTCAGTGAGTTATAAAAAGAAAAAAAAAAAAAAACAAACCAAAAACGAGGCCATGAATGTGGGAGGGGCACGTGTTAGGGGAGGCTGGGGAGAGTGGGAGAGAAGAGTTGGGGGTGTGTAGATATAATCAAGACACATTAAATATGTGTACAAAATTGCCAAGGCCTAAGTAAAAATATTTTTAAAAGAAAGATCATAAAATTATGAGTATAAAATTAGGCAGAAAAGTGGATATTTAGGATAAGGAAAGAAATGATAATAAATGAATTCTAAAATATGGATAAAATACCACAAACATCATAAAGCCAGGAAAAAATAACCTTTCAAAATTGTTTATATATATATATATATATATATATATATATATATATATATATATACACATTATCTACACACACACACACACACACACACACACACACACACACACATATATAAAATGTGTTTTCATCATCTTCACCCCAATTCTCCTCCCAATCTCTCAGAACCCCCCCTCCTTTTCAGCAAGATTTCACCTAGGGGTGGGGGATATTTACTGGAGCCTGGGCGACTTACCAGAGGTCAACCCCACTGATGAAATGACCCTTCTTCCTCCAGTAACTTCCAATTGCTCCTTCAGGAAGAGTGGTGCCTCAAACCTTCCACTCTTTACCTGCCCTTGAGCTCACCTTGGGGAAAGCTGATGCTCCAGATGTTAGCTCTAAGCTGCCTCTTGGCCCCTTTTGTGAAGACATGACCTCATCGGGAGGGCTATCGAGGAAAAGCTACAGAGGTTTTGAGGACAGGCTGGGGCTGTGACCCACGGGTGATGGTGGCAGCTGGTGTCACCAAACCTTGGAGGAGATAGAGGTCTGATTCCTAATAAAGCATCCAGAGAGTGGGTCTGCCCTGGGAAGAAGACAACACAAAACTCCTTAGCCGGAGCCGTAGCCACGTGGAACTCACTGCGGTTCCCAGTCTTAGCAGAGGTTTTTATACTGATTAAATAGAACAGTGTAAGAGTAAAGAGTTCACAGAGGTGGCATTGTCCAGCCAATCAATGAATTTCAGGTTCAGTGGGATAACCCTGTCCCCAAAATTAAAGTGGAGGGCTGGCAAGATGGTTCAGTAGGTGAAGCTGGCTGCCGGGAAGCTGAGAACAGGGTGGAAGCATGGTCGGGCTCTAGTGAGGGGCTTTTCCTGGTCACTAGACAACCATTCTTTCTCATTGTGTTCCCCCAGTGTAACCGTCCTGGGGACTCTGGGTTCTCTTCTGATAAGGACACTCATTCCAGCATGAGGACCCCCACCTCATCTAACTCTCTTCCAAAGTCCCAGAGTCCAAATACTGTCACTTTGGGAATTAGGCCTTAACATAAATGTTGGGGGGAGGGCACTCACTATTCAGTTCATAGAAGGCGGAAGTGAGGGGCTGACCAGCCTTGAGATGGTGAGTTTGAGGCTGGAGAGATGGTCTAACAGTTAAGAGTGCTTCCAGAGGACCCAAGTTCAGTTCCTAACCCTCATGTCAGGAGGTTCATAACCACCTGGAATTTCAGCTCCAGGGGATCAGATGCCCTCTTCAGGCCTCCAGGTGGCTTCACGCATGTGGCATACACTCACACATACACACCAACATATACATAAATAAAACAAAAATAAGTCATCTTAAGGTGATGACTTTCAGGGCTGTGGAGACAGCTTGTTTGCTACAGTACTAGCCAGGCAAGCATGAGGTCCTGAGTTCTGTCCCCAGAACCCATATTTAAAAAACCAGGCGCCGGGCGGTGGTGGCGCACGCCTTTAATCCCAGCATTCGGGAGGCAGAGGCAGGCAGATCTCTGTGAGTTCGAGGCCAGCCTGGTCTACAGAGCAAGATTTAGGAAAGGTGCAAAGCTACACAGAGAAACCCTGTCTCGAAAAAAAACAACAAACAAACAAACAAAAACCAGGCATGGTGGCTCACACTGCAATCCCATGCTGGGAAACTGGAGACAGGTGCATCCATGGGGTGCTCTGACCAGCCAGCCAAGCCTGCAAGACAGTGTCTCAAAAACCAAGCTCCTGATGAGTGACACCCAAGGTTGACTTCCGGTCTAATGTGCAGGTGCACCCATACCCACTCGTGTACACGCACACATGTGTACACCATGGCTTCTGACCAAAACGTGAAAAAGACAGCAAAGTAAACACAACCCACAACTCAGAGAGCATTCCAAGGAGAGAAAACAGATGATGAGTGATAAAAGGGAGAGGCCAGTGTGGAGGTTCAGTGAGACCGAGGAAGCAGGGCAGAGGGAAGAGTCTGTGCTGTTTCCAGAAAATGGGAAAGGTACAGAAGCCTCCCAGGAAGGGTTACAGAAGGGCTAGGGAGATGGGTCAGTGATAAAGTGCCTGCCATACAAGTGCAGAGACCTGAGTTCAGATCCCCAGCACCCGTATAAAAAAAGCAGAGTGTGGATACAGTATGTACCTGTAATCCAAGGGCTGAGGTAAGTACATGGAGCTAGGCAGATCCTCAGAGCTCTCTGGCCAGAAATTTAACACCTTACACTGACTTCTAGCTGGCCTACACAAACACACACACACACACACACACACACACACACACACACACACCATACATGCACACGCACCAAAAAATAATAACAAATTGCGGGCTCAGCGTATAGTGTAGTGATAGAGTGCTTGCTTAGGCTACCTACTGAGACAACACACACACACACACACACACACACACACACACACACACACAGATAAAGACAGACAGAGACAGAGACACAGAGAGAGAGAAAGAGTTCCTCCATACCAATAGGATCAGTTTATAAATCAACTTTAATTTACTAAATGAACATTTCTTAAACACTCAAATTATATTGACTGAGTAGAAAAACTGAAAAAATATGAATGGATGCTTGGGTTAACCAAATAACTGTTAATGCAACAAAGACTTGAGATAATCAACTGATAAGATATTTGGATCAGAGTTTTCAGGCTTTCATACACGATAGGTTTGGTCCAGTTTTGGGTTGTTTGTTTTGGCTTTCTTACGTGTGGTTACACACCATGGCTACAGCAAAACCATTTACCTCACCTTATGGTGGGAAACTAAGAGAAATGTAGGCTGGAGTCCATTATTGTCTTGGAGAATATGTCTCCAGTGAGTTAAGATAGCCCACCAGTTCCTAATAATTAATGTTCCACCACTTTCTAACACCACTGTTCTGTGGCTCAAGCTTTTCACACATCAGATTTAGGAGAACATTTAAGACTCAAACTAAGCCAGGTGGTGGTGGTGCACGCCTTAAATCCCAGCACCGGGCAGGCAGACACAGACGACTCTCTTTGAGTTTGAGGCCAGCCTGGTCTACAAAGGGAGTTCCAGGACAGCCAGAGCTACACAGAAAAACTCTGTGTTAAAAAAGAAAGAAAGAACAAAAGAAAAAAAACAAGAACAAAACCAATATTCAAACTACAGCCATGCCTAACTATCCATAGACTTCCAGAGATTGGATAGGAAACTATTGGCCTGTTGTAGACTAGTCCACAAACTACATCGAAGTAAACAATGTGGGGTTCAAAATAAAAACTAGAAGTGGCCCATGTTGAAACCAGGTGGCTGCGGGTTGATGGAAACCCTAAGATACTCCTCAGATGCAAACCAGACAAGTAGGCTTGGATGAGGACTCTGGGCTTGGATGAGGACTCTGGGGTAGCTTCAAGCCCAAGTCCACCCCCCATATGCTGCCCCCCGAGGCCCTGTGCTAATAGCCCCGAGGACAACAAATGGTTCTCTGTGACCACAGCCGGCTCTTACGCTGCCTGGCGGGTCCACGGGAGTCGGAAGCACGATGCAGGGGGAAGCATCAAATTACTTACTTGACCAGGAAGCTGATACCTCTGGCATGCCATCTGGCAACAGCCCAGGAGGAAGAGTTGACACTTGTGCATGGCTTTTCTGCGCCAAAGCTTTTAGTGTGAGGAAGGGTCACTGGGACCCGACGAAGATTCCAAAACAGAGATGATGCTGGACAGGACCCTGCACCATTTAGATGGGGATAGGAGGTGGTCTGGTCCTGGGTGGGACTCAACGTTTGGGGTTTTGATGGGGTTAATTTCTAGTGAATTGCATGGGTTGAGAGTGTGGAAGAAGCAGCTCCCCGAAGGCAAATTAGAGTAGGCTGACTGTGAGGCAGGCAGCAGGGGCGATGGTGCCCTCCAGAGAGAAGAGTGGAAGGCAGTCATGTCTCTCCCAACCTCTTACAGTGGTTCCAGTTTTGAGCCCACCTAGACAAACGATACTTCTCTAGTTTGGAGGAAGAGCTAAAAGTCATATTTTTGCAACCCTCCCTCAGGGTGGTTTTGCTGGGCAGAATAGTTTAAAGCTTTAATTCTGCCAAGTGGTGGTGGTGGTGGTGGTGGTGGTGGTGGTGGTGGTGGTGCACGCCTTTGATCCCAGTACTTGGGAGGCAGAGGCAGTAGGATCTCTGTGAGTTCGAGGCCAGCCTGGTCTACAAAGCTAATTCCAGGACCGCCAGCGCTACACAGAGAAACCTTGTCTCGAAAAAGTCAAAATCAACCAAAAAATACCAGTGGTTCTCAACCTGTGGGTCTCAACCTCTTTGACCAACCTCTATTGCCAAAAATATTTACATTACAATTCATAACAGTATCAAAATTACAGTTATGAAGTAGCAACAAAAATATTTTTATAGTTGTGGGGGTCACCACCACATGAGGAAGGTTGAGAACTATGGCAATAGACAGTCGCTCCCTACTCAATCAAAAGTATTTATATGTAAGAGTTCAGTTTACAAGTCAGCAATTGTGGCCCACCCTTTAGTCCCAGCACTTGGGTGGCAGAGACAGGCGGATCTCTGTGAGTTCAAGGCCAGCCTGGTCTACAGAGTGAGTTCTAGGATAGCTGAGGCTCTGCAGAGAAACCCTGTTTTGAAAACAAACAAACAAAAATATCCAGCTTATAAAGTTAGAAATGCTTTTAACCAAAGAAGGTCAGCATAAAAGATTGTGTTGAAAGTTGGGGTCAGTAACTCAGTCATAGAGATCTGGATTTGATCCTCATACCTCAAAATAAAAATAAATAAGTAATAAATAGTCCTTAGCAAAGTGAGGTGGTGTGCTGGCTAGTTTTATGTCAACTTGACACAGGCTTGTGTCATCTGAGAAGAGGGAACCTCAATTACGAAAATGCCTCCAAGCCGGGCAGTGGTGGTGCACGCCTTTAATCCCAACACTCAGGAGGCAGAGCCAGGCGGATCTCTGTGAGTTCCAGGCCAGCCTGGTCTACAGAGCGAGATCCAGGACAAGCACCAAAACTATACAGAGAAACCCAGTCTTGAAAAAAACAAAAACAAGCAAACAAAAAAAAGAAAGGAAGAAAGGAAGGAAGGAAGGAAGGAAGGAAGGAAGGAAGGAAGGAAGGAAGAAGAAGAAAGAAAGAAAGAAAGAAAGAAAGAAAGAAAGAAAGAAAGAAAGAAAGAAAGAAAATGCCTCCATAAGATAAGGTTGTAGGCAAGCATGTAGGGCATTTTCTTAGTTAGTTTTTGATGGGGGAGAGCCCAGCCCACTAAGGGTGGTGCCATCCCTGGGCTGGTGGTCCTGGATTCTATAAAAAACTGGGCTGAGCAAGCCATGGGGAGCAAGCCAGTAAGCAACACCCCTCCACAGTGCAGGTTGCCTCCAGGTTCCTGTCCTGCTTGAGTTCCTGTCCTGACTTCCTTTGATAACGCACTGTGATGTGGAAGTGGGAGCCAAATAAATCCTTTCCTCCCAAGTTGCTCTGGTCATTGGGTTTCATCACAGTGATGGTAACCCTAAGAGAGGTGGCCTGTAATCTTGGGGAACATAAGACCTTATCTTGGGGGGTAGGGGAAGAATTTTCCTATTTTGGAACCTGGGAGAGGAAAGTGTGAATTAACAAATCTGTTTCAAAGCCCACCCCCACTTGCCCCTAATGCTGAACAAATTAAGAGGTAAACACCAACGACTTTTATTCAGACAAGGTATTGAAGCAATTAGCAGGCCCATCAGGGCCCTTCACGGGAGTTACTCACTAACGGACATCATCTTCAGGGAGTAGGTCTTTTGTTGCTGTGGGCAGAGGGTTGCTGAGCTCTGACGTGACCTTAGTGACCATTACCATCGTGAAATTACCATCGTGAAATTACCATCGTGCTTGAGACTGGGCAAGAAAGACAATGGCCTGGAGGGGACCCAGTATCAAGTGAGGGGAACTAGACATTACTTAAAAGTTCATTTGAACTCCTGCCTATGAGAATGTAGGGCAAGCAGGAGTTAGATTAGCTGTATTGTTGAAGGAAGAGGGGGATGGGCAGGATTAGCTGGTCATTAAATCCTGGCCTCTGCGACTGACCCCTGGGTGCTAGTCACTGTACTGCTATTTATGGCCATTTTTCAAATCTCCATTGCCCATGTTGTACCTCCTTTGTAGTCTGAACCCTACTTTGTATCTTTTTGTGTTTATATTACGTGCCCAATACTTTACAGACTCAAGTATCTCAAGTAGTCTTGTATTCACATGAATTTTCTAAGTTTGCCGAATATTTTGCTCCTCCAACCCCTTAAAAAGCTGAACAGGTTCTTCACTGAGGATGTAGATCTTCGGAGAGGCTGTGGGATGTGGGATGTGGAGCTGGAGAACACCTTCTAAATAGAAGACAGGGTGAGTGTGGTGCCCGGCAAATAAAAGTTACAGAGCCACAGTGGGACCAGACAAGGTTACTGATAACTGTCATCACACAATGACCCCACGAGCCAAACCAAACCACCTCCCAGGAAAAGTCTGAGTTATGGCGCCTGTCAGAGTATTAGCCAAGAAGAAATAACAGCCGTAGATTTGGGCTTCAGAAACAACCAAAAAATAAAAAAACAGTAGTGTGTTCATTTCCCCCATTTTAGGAAGAAGAGCAACATGATAGCAAAAAAACGTATGTGTTCACGGTGTGAGTCAGGCAACCCTTCCCGGTCTATAAGATAGAGATCATATAACCTGTGATATTTAACACTTTTGAACACCAAGTGCATGTGATACACATGCATTGTTGAATTTTATAAGATCGCATAGCTGGGGGCTGGAGAGATGGCTCAGCAGTTAAGAGCACTGGCTGCTCTTCCAGAGGTCCTGAGTTCAATCCCCAGCAACCACATGGTGCCCTCTTCTGGCCTGCAGGGATACATGCAGGCAGAACACTGTATACATAAAATAAATAAATAAATAAATAAATAAATAAATAAATAAATAAATAAATAAATAAATAAAAAACAAGATCGCATAGCTGGGTATGCGGGGCATACTTGTAGTCCCAGCACTCAGGAGGCAGAGACAGGTGGCTTTCTGTGAGTTTGAGGCCCAACGGTCTCTATA
This sequence comes from Peromyscus eremicus, assembly GCF_949786415.1. Lineage (NCBI taxonomy): Eukaryota > Metazoa > Chordata > Mammalia > Rodentia > Cricetidae > Peromyscus > Peromyscus eremicus. The sequence goes on along the minus strand of NC_081429.1, from coordinate 36,723,484 downwards.
CTTAAGTTCCAGGTCGGCCAGGGCTACAAAGTGAGACCCTGTCTAAAAAAAAACCAATCAAATAAAGAGAATAAAAATTTACAATAACCCTTGATGATGTCTTATAGATCTCAAAGGAATTAAGACAATATCTATAGGTTGTAGCTCCTAAGTGGAGAGCTGGATTAGAACCCAGACCCAAGTGACTCTGGAACTCACATAGGAGTCTTTGTCTCCTTTAAGGGGACAGACATTTTCTGAGCTACTTGTGAAGGAATCAGTCAGATTTCTTCCTGGTTGCTCACTTTGCTAAAAGAGAAGTCTGGATCAGTGAGCCTCTTTTCAGTATCATATGTAGACTGTACCCAGAGGTCAGCCCCTGTCAGGAGTGATTCCTGAGGGATTCCTGTAACCAAGATAAGAAAGAGACCAAATACCGTCCAGGGACTGTTTTAGAGCAAAGGTGGGCCTCAGAGCATCCAGGAGTCTGTGTGCAACTCCTGGATGCATCTGAGCCAGCGTTCCCCCTAAGAGTCCTTAGAAGTGCGGTCTGTACATCTTGCCAGGAACCTCCTGGCTGAGGACACAGGAATGGGAAGGGAGGCTTCTCTGAGGGGCTGTTCTCAGTGAGTGGATTGGGACAAGGTGAGGGACTCGGTACTAGATGAAGATCCAGTCACAGTGGCAGCTTCTAGCAGCCACCTGCCTGGTTGAGATGGAAACGCTGATTCCAGCTCCAGCCCCCAGACAGGCTAAGAATATCTCAACCGAGCAACAGCCGCCACCCCCGCCCTTCTTGATCTGCTCATGCATCTGTAGCGCTATCCTGGGAGCAGTGAGGAGATTGAGTGGGGGGATGCTTGGGGTGCTAGGCAAAGGAGAGGAGGCTAAGAAGGGGCTTGGTTGGAGGCCGGAGGTGAACTAAGAAAGAACTGCTGGGAAGGGCTGTGAGGACCAGGATGCCAAAGGAAGGTCAAGACAGGAACCAGGCAGCTGGGGTTAGCAGTGGGGGAAAGGATGAGAGAGGTCAGCGTAGGTGATAAGGAGAAGGACATGGCTCCCTCTTCCGTCATGGAAAGACCAGAGTTCATGGCTGGGCAAAGGAGCTTCCAACTTACCTCCACCCTCTTCTGTTCTTTCTTCTGCATCCTCCAGCAGCTCAGCATTGGTCCCTTCTCTACCCCAGAGCATCACACTCCTTTCCCATGTTCCCAACTCTATTCCCTGTTCTAAAGAATCTCTATGTGGGCTCCTTAATCGAGTCCTTCTAGCACAGAGCCTTCTATTAAAGGCAGAGGTGAGAATGGGGGGTTCCTGGCAGCTAGCACACTTTCCCTGTCAGTTCTTCCTCATGCATGTCCTCTCTCACTCTACTTTCTTATTTTAGGAGGGGTTCACCTCCCCAAGGCTTTGTGCCTGACAACACAGGTCTCCTGAGGTAAGTCCTTAAGAAAGAAAGGGAAAGAGGGAGGGAGGGAAGGAGGAAGGAGGGAGGGAGGGCTGGGCTGGTTCACATTCTCTCTGTACATCTCAGGGCCAAAGAGCCTGGGTGGAGCTGTTGGATTTTACCAGGAGCTGGGGAAGGCGGCAGGATCTAAGCACTCAGATGTCCAGGCTGCGTCTTCACTCTGGCTGTTTTAAGAACCTGCGCTGCAATTAACCTCTTCAAAGATGCGTGGATGCAACATGTAGGGTCTGGGATCACCAGGTTTGATGTTTGCTGGGGGAGACCCTGGACCTCAACCTGCTTGGACCCCTCTCTTGTGTTTGCTTTCCTTCCGGGGTCTCCGTAGAGCTCCCAGGGACAGAGGAATAATTTGCATTGCTAATAGCTCAAGCTCCACTCCCCTCGCCTCCCAGGCTGAACTGCAGACACACAGGCCTCACATGGATGCTGTGCACACAAAGACGGAGCCCAGCAGACAGAAACAGATTAGGGGAAGCAGACAGGGCCGGAGCTAGAGAGAGACACAGATTCATAGGCCGAATTTGATTCGGAATCAGAGCTGCAGGATGGAAGAGGCTTTAGGAACTCTTTCTGTGCAATTCCTGAAACACTACCTTATTCTTCTAATAGCCATTTTTATCTGATAATCACGTCAAATCTCTGAATTTTATCGTGAAGAAACAGAGGCTCAGAGAGACAAAATGACTTTCCCAAGGTCATGTAACTGGCAAGCTCTGGGCTGTACCTCCTAGCTCCTGTCTTTTAGACTAAATCCTCAGAGAAAGAGAAGGGAAGGTTAGCTAAATGGATAAAGAGTTTGCATTTCATGGCTTGGAGACATTCCTAGTTCACCTGCCTGGGGAGGTGAGTGAGGGGCTCCTCTAGGGTCAATTGGTGGGGACCTTCATTAGTAAGTCCTGCACTGGGCCCTGTAGCTCTCGGTCTGGACCCTCTGCCCTATCCTGGAAGACAGTGGGTTGCTCCACGTAATCTGAAGAGTCATAGAGACAGCCAGGGAGCCTGCTCTCAGCACGGTTCCAGAGGCCAATACAGGAAATGGTCAGATGAGAAACAACATCCAGAAACTAACATAATTAATGAATCATGCACAGGCTCTAAACATAACCAGAAAAGCAGTTACGGATGTGGCGAGAAAGTCATCAACCTTCTATAAAGCCTACCTCCTCCATGAAGCCTTGCTGGTTCCACTAGCTTTACCCCCCTGGACCACTACCCTGTATAACGTGCTTCCTTTTCACTCCTTAGTCTTAGCATCTCTAGCTCATCCTTGCAATCGGTTCAGAAAAGCTCCCTGGCAGAGGTGGGATTTCAAGAGCTTGGTAGAAGGCAATATGGTATTCTGAGAGAGGGTTGTGGCCCATAGTACATGCTCAGAGACCCAGGAGGCTAATCAGGGCAGGACAGAGGAGTGCCTGTAAGCCAGAAAGAGAGTTTCAGATGGCGTAAGGGGGCTAGGAGACCCTCAAAGGCACCTAGTCTGGGGACCCTGAAACAGGAAAAAGTTCTCAATTCTGACAAACAGGATAACAGAAGGTCACAACTGGGCCTGGAGTAGAGTTTACCAACATGGTGATATCCATGGTACAGAGATCATGTCCTCAATGGTACCAGCAATAGTCCTTATGTCAATGAGTGACTCCTGGGAGCCAGGAGGACCCACGTGCCATTCAGATCCACGTGCCAGGTTTCTGCCAGCACAGCTCAGTCTCTGTGGGGCCTGTCCTTAACTACCGGTGAGCCAATTGTTCCTTGGGTGTCAAAGACTGACTCAGGAGGCTTTGTAGGAGCGAGTGGGGCCAGTTATAGGAGCTACAAGGAGGGAACATTTTCCCACAGTTATGGAGAAAATGAGAGGTTGGGCAGAACAACTAAGGCCACAGGAGAATAAAGATCAGATTCAAGGGCACAGAGAGACCCTGCTGAGCAAGAGTTCATGGGGACTGGAGAGAAGGCTCAGCCAGTAAAAATCACTTGCAGCTGAGCATAAAGATCTGAGCTTGGTCCTCAGAAGCCGTACGGTGGGAGGCGAAAACCGACTCCCCAAAGTTGTCTTCTGACCTCCAAACATGCCATGCCAAGCATGTGCACCTCCCCCACAATAAATAAATAAATAAATATAAATATAAAGAACAAGTCTATATGTGACCATGGCTGCAGCTAAGGGAGGAGATTTGAGGAAGCTGACTTCAGGTTCCAGGAGGGGGTGGGTGAGCGGCGGTCGTGAGACTACAGAGAAGAGCTGAAGGCCAGGGGGATCCTGGAACAGCCTACCTATAATGAAACACATACAGAGAGAGGAAGGTGGGCACACGGATCCCGACAGCAGTGAGTCTTTGGTGCTGTGCTGGGTCTAGAGGAAATAGAGGCAGGCCTGATGGTGCCTATAATCCCAGAATCTGGGGGGGTGAGGAAGGAAGATGGTGAGTTCAAAGCCAGTTTGAGTGTGATCCTGCAGAGACAGACAGAAAGAGAAAGAGAGAGAGAGAGAGAGAGAGAGAGAGAGAGAGAGAGAGAGAGAGAGAGATTCAAGAACAATTCTGGGAATAGTTACTGAATGGACAGGCAGGGACTCTCTGTCCACCAAACCCATCCCCCTAAGAAACTGGAAGACTCCTGGCATGGTAGCCACAGCATGGCTGGGAGAGAAATGTCCTACAAGGCACATTGAACAGGCCCAGGATAAGTGCTGCTCACAACCTGTGGGTAAGACTCAAAGAATCCAAAGTCTAGGACAAAGGCCGATGGGCACTGCAGAGAGAATGCAAGGATCCAGAGAAAGAGGAAGCAGCCCGTCTAGTACCTGGGGGTGGGACCAGCTGGGACCTCAATAGCGGAAAGCTGTTCAATGATTAAAACCCACCTCAACTTGGACCCAGGTCTTGACTGGAAGTTAGGCCAACCTTCCTGGGCCTATTTTCACACAGAAGGCTCCACTTGCTGTCCCAGCCTACGGTCATCAACTGATCCCTGATCCAATTTTCAGAGTCCCCTAGAGTCCAACCATCCATCACCCACCCAAGGTTGAGATCAATGTGCTGGTGGGACAACCAATCAAAAAGGAGCTGTCCAGGGGCCAGAGCCAGACGCAGGGAATCACATACCGAAGCGTTAGGGTCTTGAGACTCCTTGCTCCCGCCCCATGAATCAAGGACCCCCTGCCAAAGGAGGAAGGGTGCTTGTGATTGCTCAAAGTCTCACCCATTAGCCTTCTCTCACAGAGCGGGCATGTGCTGTGGGGTGGGGAGGCGACGAAGAGGAAAGCAACCGGATGTCCAGATTGGAGAAGCTAGCAGGTGTAACTGGGGTGTCTCGATGAGGGCACTTACTGCCATATTGCCTACTAAAAACATACTCAGAGGTGAGCAAATGGAAGGCTGTTCCCATGGCTTCTATACTGCGGCTTGGACCTAGCGTATCAAAACATTCAGATCCATGGTCTTAGGACCTGGAGGGAGAGATGGAAACAGCCATTCCCACCCCAACCCCCACCGCTGAGCCCGAGAAAGAGACCCTACAATCACACCCTCTCCCCTTCTCCTTTTCTTCCTTTCCCCCCTTTCCCCTTTTCGGGTAAAGGTAAGGGACCGAAGACTCCAGGCGGTGGGTAAGGCGGGACTTTAGATTAATATGCAACATCCTATTGGTCAGAAGAGCTGCCGATCAAAAGCATTTGGAATCGGGATTGGCTGCGTGAGGCGGGGCGCGGCGTGGCGAAAGAAGGGGCCCAAGGGGTGGGGCTGACGCTGCAGCTGGCGCAGCTTCGGCTCAGAGCAGCCGCCGCGGCGCAGCAGAGCGGCTCCTTCCCCCCCCCCGCCCGTCCGCGCGCCGGGGCCGGGGCTAGGCCCCCCACCGCCGGGTCCCCCGGGGCTGCAGCAGCAGCGGCGCCGCCCGCGGTTCCCGCCGGGACCCGGGCGCCGGCCCCGCTCTGCAGGATGGGCACGGTGCTGTCGCTTTCCCCTGCTTCCTCGGCCAAGGGCCGGAGGCCGGGAGGGCTGCCGGAGGAGAAAAAGAAGGCGCCGCCCGCGGGGGACGAGGCGCTGGGGGGCTACGGCGCGCCGCCGGCCGGCAAGGGCGGCAAAGGCGAGAGCCGGCTCAAACGGCCGTCCGTGCTCATCTCGGCGCTCACCTGGAAGCGCCTGGTGGCAGCCTCGGCCAAGAAGAAGAAAGGCAGCAAAAAGGTGACGCCCAAGCCAGCGTCCACTGGTCCCGACCCTCTGGTCCAGCAGCGCAACCGCGAGAACCTTCTCCGCAAGGGCCGCGACGCCCCCGACGGTGGCGGAGCCGCCAAGCCCCTGGCCGTGCCGGTGCCCACGGTGCCCGCGGCCGCTGCCACCTGCGAGGCCCCGTCGGGGGGCAGCGCGGCCGCCCCGCCACCGGGCTCAGGCGGGGGGAAGCCGCCGCCACCGCCACCCCCAGCCCCGCAGGCGGCACCACCGGCGCCCGGAGGCTCGCCGCGGCGGGTCATCGTGCAGGCGTCCACCGGCGAGCTGCTGCGCTGCCTGGGCGATTTCGTGTGCCGACGCTGCTACCGCCTCAAGGAGCTGAGCCCCGGCGAGCTGGTGGGCTGGTTCCGCGGCGTGGACCGCTCGCTGCTCCTGCAAGGCTGGCAAGACCAGGCCTTCATTACGCCCGCCAACCTGGTGTTCGTGTACCTGCTGTGCCGCGAGTCGCTGCGCGGGGACGAGCTGGCGTCGGCCGCCGAACTGCAGGCCGCCTTCCTCACCTGCCTCTACCTCGCCTACTCCTACATGGGCAACGAGATCTCCTATCCGCTCAAGCCCTTCCTCGTGGAGCCCGACAAGGAGCGCTTCTGGCAGCGCTGCCTGCGCCTCATCCAGCGGCTCAGCCCGCAGATGCTGAGGCTCAATGCCGACCCCCACTTCTTCACGCAAGTCTTTCAAGACCTCAAGAACGAGGGCGAGGCCGCGGCGGCAGGCACCGGGGGTCCACCGAGCGGAGGCACGTCCACCACCTCCTCCTCGACCGCCAGGGACAGCTGCGCGGCCGGAGCCAAGCATTGGACTATGAACTTGGACCGCTAGGGATTCCCAGGGGTCGCGCCCTCCCCCCTCGCCCCAGCCCCTCACACACACCCGGAACCGCCGGGACCATCAAGCCTCCGCCGCTATTACCGCCGCTCTACGCCCAAGCTGGGCCGAGGAGGAGCCGCCCCTGCCCCGGGGCAGGGGAAGGTGGAGGCTAGGACGCCAGAGGCCTCCGTGTTTGGATTTGCTGGGCTTGGGGTGGGCGTGGGGGATGATCGCGGGAAGGGCACCCCCAACTTCGTTCACCCTTTCCGTCTGTCTTCGCCTCCATCTTTCCATCTCTGCCCGGGTCTCCCTCTTCCCTGCTGTGGGCATCTCAAAGTCCACCACCTTGGGTTTTGCCAGTTCCTCACCTTTCTGTGTCTTCATCCCTCCTTCCGTCTGCAGCCTCCTCTCTCTGCCTTTCCATTGGTTTCCCTGGGCTTTACCCTTCTCCACCTTACCCGGAGCCTGATGGTACCCCATTGCCCTCCCTGCTTCTCCAAACCCGTGTTTCCATGAACCCTTCCTCCTGTCCTATGTCAACACCTTCCCTCCTGTCTGCCTTCCCTCTCTGCTTGTATCATCCTGCATCCCCCCCAATACCCCCCCCCGAGATTCTGCACTCCCCTCCCCAGATCAAAGAGACCCTTAGTTTTTTATTTGGATGGACTGATGTGCGACAAGAATCTGCAGTCCCAGGTGCCCAGGCAAAGATCAGGGTGGTCCTTTCCCTCGCCCCTACGGCCTCTCCCCACCTTCCCAACGTGTTGCATGCTGGGAGTTGAGGGGGAAAGGGCTGCTGCCTTCGTTCAGGAGACTGAGATTTGAGGACAAGATCTATCCTGGTAGACTACCTCGCTTGCAGCGGTGGTGTCGTCTCTGTGGATGGGTAGAAAGAGAAAGAAACCTCTTCTTATTCTGGGGGAGGGGTGTTCTCTTCCTTATCCTTAGATTTCTCGTTATATCCCCTCTCCACACTTTAATTTATTTCGCTGTTTCAGGAGGGAGGGTGGGTGGGGAGGGGGCTGGGCCGGGAATTGTCCGAGGTGCTGAGCTGGGCGGGACCGGAATCCTCCTTGGAGAATACCAGGGACTGGGTTGGGGCCTAGGGCCGTGTCCAAGGTGCCAATGATGCGGGCCGACGGCGCGGGCCGCACTATCTGTCTGTCCGTCTGTCCTGGAGAGAACTATAAAGCGCTGGAAGCGCCTACAGATGGTTTTGCGCCGGCCTTTCTTTGGGTCCCTGGAGGGTGGGAATGAAACTGTCAGGGGTAGGGGCAGGAGGGTGAGAGACAGGGATCTAGAGGGGAAAGCAACCTGCTACCTGCCCCCACCGGCTTTCATTTTAGAGTAAAGCGTGATAAGCCAAGGGTTGAGGCTGAATCCACCTCCCCATCCTGACCTCCATCTTGTCTGCCCTAGCTCCTTATTAATGCCCAGGCTACTTAAGGACAAATGGTAAGGACAGCAGAAGTCACTCCCCTTCTATGAGGTGACCCCTGAGACAGAATTGGCTCGCCACAATAACTATTTTTCTTTCTTTTCATTCTTCCCACCATATATTGGACCAGGAGGCTAGCCAGGCCTGTCTAAGCCTGTGCTTACCTCTCAGTTGGGAACTGAGTATACCACCTCTATGTACCCAATCGCTACGGAGTCGCACTGAGGCTGCTTTGGACACAGGCCTAGCCAGAGCAGTCATTGGAGGCCCATTCCTGTTTGAGACTCAGACCTTGACCCTTGACCACCAGAAGAGTGTAGAGATAGGCAGAAACAAAAGGGGAGACGAAAGCCATTTCGAATTGAAGGAAGGGAGGAAAAAAGCCACTTGGCTACAAATCCCTGCTTAGTCCCCCCCCCCCCCCATTGCCTTCTCAGTTACACAGCGAAACAGCACGTTCAGTGCTGCGCCCGCTCAAGGAGGACTGATCGCAGGCACAACGTTTGCGGTTGCGAACCTGGTGGCCACTGTGGCCGCGAAGATCCAGAAAGAGTTCCGGGAGGGGAGGGGCCGGCCAAGAAAAGGCCTCGGGTTCGCTGTCCGTGGTGCTGAAGGGTGCGTTCGTGCAGGGTGGGGGCTTGCCCTATCAGCAAGAGGGGGGAACTCGGCCTCAGCTACATCTTCTGAATAATTTAAGAATGGGGTGTAAGCTATTCTGGCGGCAAGTTACAGAAGTCTGGCCCGGGAACCCAGGAATGCTGCCTCCCCTTGGCCCTCCTCGGAGGACCGTACTTGGCTTTCACCTGGCCTGTACCCATAGCCACAGCACCCGGCCTGGAGGCGGAAATCCTCGGTCCAGATTTGTGAATCGAGTTCCCCGGGGGGAGGGGGAAAGCTAGCGGAAGGGAAGGCGGGAGCAGCCGCCTATTGGCTGGAATTTGGCGCAGTCAACGCGGTGCCGTCATCTCTCGGATTTGGGAGGAGGGAAGGAGGATCACTTGGGTCACTTCGCGGCTGTCGCTATGGTAACCAGACTAAGCGGGCGGGGCCACCTTTCCACTCTCCTACCTTTGGGCAGGGAAAGCATCCCGTTTTTCCTAATTTGGAACTAATTACTGAAACTAGCTACTTGATTGGAATTTCAGAGTTAGAGCAGCCTAAAGGAGACGAGGAAGAGACCCGAAAGCCGATGGAGATCCTTAAAAAATTTGCCCTTGGGGGAGACTCAGAATACCGCCCCGAACTCATGGACACATGCATGAGTTCTTTTTACTCTTACGGTCGCGCGCGTGCGCCCACACAAGTACACGCCCTCATGTGCCTCCTGGAACCAATGGTCTGGCACTGAAGAACTCAGATGAGTAGGGGAAAAAAATCATCAGTGAGTGGTGTCAACTTGCCTTGCTGAGTCCCAAAGCTGGAGACACAGCCATAATCCGATTAGAGCTGGGGGTGGGGTTCTGGAAGATGATCAGCAGGAGTGCAAGGGTAATGAGCCTTCTGGGTTACATTTAGTCAGAGCCCTGTTTTCTCTGGGTGGAGGGCAATAGGAAGAAGGGGCCAGAACAGTCTCCAAGAAGCCGAAAGGAGAACTGTAAATAAGAGAGAAAGAGGGAAGTGCCTTGTCTTTCCTGCCAGAGATTGAACCCGGTTAGGAATGCATCCAGGCTGGTGAAGAGGGCCTAGAACTCTCTGGAGAGCCCGGAAGAGCATAACGGAAATGGAGATTCGGAGACAGAAACCCAACTGGAGCCATGACTCAGCACTTCCCCTTGCAAAGCACCGAAGTACAGGGCCTGGGAAGAGTGGAGGGCCTTGATGCATACATCAATACACAGCCAAAGGCATGTATTTGAGCTCAAGCTGGCATGAGCGCATTTATAGTGATGAAGGTTCGTTCAATTATATTATATACATATGTGAATTCTCTGCTTCCGTGCCCCCCCTTGCTGAAGCAAAGGACATTCTGTCCTGAGAGCCATGTTTGCCTGTCCCCAGAATACCTTAGCACTTACTGGAAAAGGAGAAATGTAAAAAAACGCCCAGATATGGGAGGGTGGTTGTCATGGAAACCCCTTTGCCTGCCAGCCAGGGTGCCCAGCAACCAGAGCGTCTGGCAGTATCCAGGAGGCTATCCTATGGCCTCTGCACACTGGGACTCTGCCTCAGGCATTCAGATGGGTACTTCTGGAAGGTTTCTGCCAGGGAGGTTCCCCAAACAGTGCCCCCACCCTAGTCAGAATATCAGGGTGAGCTGGAAGTGATGAGCCGGGATCTGACCTTAAGGTGACCCCTTCTTTGCCTTTTAAATCATGTTCTCTCTCCCTACCCTTCAAGGTCTCACTATGCAGCCAGAGCTGGGCAGGAACTCAGTGTAGACCAGGCTAGTCCGGAATTTGAGGCAATCCTGATTGTTTTGTCTTTGCCTCCTGAGTCTGAGTTACAGGGAGGTACGGCTGTACCCGGCTTTGAGTAGTACTCTTTCCCCCATAGTGTGTGGTTGTCAATCATTGCTGTGAGTGGCCTCTAAAACGAAAAGCACACTTAACCACTGCCTCATCTTTTCCACTCCCCACCCCACGCTTGCCTCCTGAGCCGTCAGCTGCTCTTAAGATCTCTTTCTGCTTGGACCCTTAATAATTATTGGCTTCTCTTAAAGTACCATTGCCATTTCTTTCTTTCTTTCTTTTTTTTTTAAAAAAGATTTATTTATTTATTTACGTATACAATGTTCTGTCTGCATGTATGACTGCAGGCCAGAAGAGGGCACCAGATCTCATTTCAGATGGTGGTGAGCCACCATGTGGTTGCTGGGAATTGAACTCAGGACCTCTGGAAGAGCAGTCAGTGCTCTTAACCTCTGAGCCATCTCTCCAGCCCCCATTGCCATTTCTTAACACCCCTTAGCCAGCTAGCTGTCTATGGTTAAAGCTTAGCTTGAAGACCATAATTCTTAAAATTAGTCTCTCTCTTTATATTTTATATATGGCAACTTAAAAGTCAGGAAGAGTAATGATGAAAAATATAAATGGAGATATAAATACCTCTTTACAAAATAAACTTCCTGCATGGCATTCCACCAAGGGAGGGAGGAAAAAAAAAAAAAAAAGGATGGGCAAAACAGTATGGCGCGGCTCACAGCTATTTGGGAGGCTGAGGTTGGAAGATTCCTTGAGCCTACAGGACCAGATCAGCCTGCATAACAGACTGAGACCCTCAATTCAAAAACAAACATATTCGCACATTATCCCAGAGAAACCACACAATACCCAGGAAACCCTAAGAAGAGTGAGTGAAGGCAGTCATGGCATGCCTGTGACCCCAGCACTTCAGAGGCTTCAGTAAGGAAAACCAGTTCGAGGACAGCCTGTCAAGGACTGGGAGGAGCGGAGTAGAGAGGGCTTACTAAAAAAAAAAAAAAGTGGCACTGGCATAGGAAGAGTAGTACAGTAGAGGGGAAAAGATAGTCCAAAGCTAAACTATGTCATGCTGGGAATCTAGTGTAGGGCCAAAGTACCATTTAGAATTCACTGGGGAAGGCGAGGGAGCCTGTGAATGGCTTGTTTACAACTGGGAAGCCATTTAGATAAAGGGGTGAGGGGGGGGTGTTGACGGGGGGGGGGGGAGTCAATCCTTCCTCATGCTTTACCCTCAAAATACATCTAAATCTGATCAAAGATTTGGAGGGAAAATGCCATATGGCTTTAGATGAGGAGGCAATTTAAAAATGCCTAGTAATGTTGTAAGTGTCCAGATTTTACACTCAGAAGGTCCAACCTGTAGAATTGGTGCTAGAGAAATACTTGAAGAAATACATAGACAAGACAAGGTTTTTGGGGTTTTTTTTTTTGTTTGTTTGTTTGTTTGTTTTTTAACTTTATTATGGCTTGGAAAGGGAAAAGTTGGACTTGATTTAAATATCTACCAGTATTTAGTCAGGGCTAAGTAAACTTTGACATATCCCACTTACTGAATTTTACACTATTCAGTTAAAAAGAATGAGTTAGCTGGACATGGCTTACACAACTGTGATTTCTTCACTCACAAAGCTGAGACAGGAGGGTCATGAGTTTGAGGTCAGCGTAGGCTGTATAGCAAAACCATGTCTCAAAAAAACAAAAAATAAATAGGGCCCGGAGCAATGGCTCATCAGTTAAAATCACTGGCTGCTCATCCAGAGGGTGAGGCTGGATTCCCAGCATCCACTTGGCAGCACACAAGCCTTGTAGCTCCAGTCCCAGGGGATCTGATGCCCTCTTCTGGCTTCCAGGGGCACTGCATGCACAGTGATGCACAGACATACATGCTGGCAAAACACCCATACACACAAAATAATTAAATTCAATTCAATTAATAATAAATGATATTAGTATTCTTTGCAGTTAGAAAACAGTAATTAATGCATTATAGTAAATAGCAGAGTAGAAATTTGCATGTAGGTTGGACTTGTGACATACACTTTTTTTGTTTGTTTTTTCGAGACAGGGTTTCTCTGTAGTTTTGGTGCCTGTCCTGGATCTCGCTCTGTAGACCAGGCTGGCCTCGAACTCACAGAGATCCTCCTGGCTCTGCCTCCTGAGTGCTGGGATTAAAGGCATGTGCCACCACTGTCCAGCTGAGCATTGATTTTTTTGCATTTAACTTTAAGATTTTTTTCTTACATTTATAGTGTATCTGTTTCATTAATAGATCTATTTTGCAGGATTTTTTATTGAAATTGTCATTTTATTTTATGTGTATAAGTATTTTGCCTGCAGTTATGTATGCTCACAATGTGTGTGCCTAGTGCTCACAAAGACCAGAAGAGGACACCACATCCCTTGAAACTGGAGTCACAGATGGTTTGAACCACCATGTGGGTACTGAGAACTGCACCCAGGTCCTCTGTAAGAGTAACAAGTGCTTTTAGCTGCAGAGCCCTCTCTTCAGCTCCTGGACTTTTTTTTTTTTTAAGACTTATTTATTTATGTATTTTATGCATATGTGTGCCCTGTCTTCATGTATATTTGCAAGCCAGAAGAGGGCATTGGATCCCATTATAGACAGTTTTGAGCCACCATGTGGTTCCTGGGAATTGAACTCAGGACCTCTCGAAGAGCAGCCAGTGCTCTTAACCACTGAGCCATCTCTCCAACCCCAGGGAATTTACTTTTTTATCTTGTGGGAAGTTGAACTATAACTATTTTTCTCAAATTAAGAGCATGTTTTGTCCAACTTTGAAGTCTTTTTTTCCCTAGTAAATGCCTTATAGTGGCTGCATTATTATTATTACTACTGTAATTAATTTGAAGCAGAGTTATCTATGTTATCTGGGCTGACATCAGACTTATGATTCTCCTTCCTCAACCTCCTGGACTCTGGGATTACAGGTGTATGCCACCATGACCAACTGTTATCATTTATTAACTTCTCACACATACATTCATTTCAAACACACTCTGTTGTGTTCTGTTGTCCTACTCAGCTACTGATGGGCAGTTACTACGTCTTTAGTAACTAGGTGTTTGTCTATGGGCATGCTTCAGTGGTGGAACAGTTGCCCAGCATGTACAAAGCCCTGGGTTTGACCACAGCCTGGAAAAAAAAAAAAAAGACAAGTTAGTTTTTGCATTATACTCACTGTTCTTTTCATATTTATTTGTCTGTGGGGGGCAGGCATGGGTGTCATGGTGCAGGTGTGGAGATCAGAAGACAACTTCGGAGCTATTCTCTCCTCCCGCCATTTGGGTCCCAGGGATAGAACCCCAGTCCTCAGGCCATACCAATGAGCTATCTCCCTGGCCTTTATTATCCTTTTGGTAAAAGAGCCTTAAAAGCCAATCTGTCAAGTTCTATAAAATTTCTTTGAGAGTTGGATTGGGATTTTATCGCTTTCACAGATCAATTTGGGAAAAATCTGAGAATTTTACAATATTTAGTCATTCTACCTAGAAACACACACAGGTTTCCATTTCCTGTGATTTTTTTTTCCTGTGCCTTGGTGAAGATTTACAGCTTCATGTAGATGTTTCCCATGCTTGTCATTAGGTTAATTTGGGAGCATAATTTTTATTGCCATTATAAATCTGATTCCCGTTCTTTTTTCTCTTCATACAATGTTATAGGAAAAGAAAAGATTTAACAATGTTAATCTTATATCTTACTGGAATTTCATTAGTTTTGTTTTCCAATTTAATTTCTTAAATTTTCTAGGCAGACAGTCCACTGTCTACAAATAAGGTCATTTTTTATTTTGTTCTGGTTTTGCAAGACAGGATTTCACTATGTAGCCCTGGCTGTCCTGGAACTCACTCTTTAGACAAGGCAGGCCTTAAACTCACAGAGATCCGTCTGCCTCTGCCTCCCAAGTGCTGGGATTAAAGATGTGCACTACCACTGCCCAACATACAAGGGGTCATTTTGTCTTTTTTTTTTTTTAAGATTTATTTATTTATTTATGTATACAGTGTTCTGTTTGTATGGATGTCTGCACACCAGAAGAGGGCACCAGATCTCATTATAGATGGTTGTGAGCCACCACGTGGATGCTGGGAATTGAACTCGGGACCTCTGGAAGAGCAGTCAGTGCTCTTAACCTCTGAGCCATCTCTCTAGCCCCATTTTGTCTTTTTTGAATATTTTTTAAGTGTATGTGCTCACAAGTGACAGAGATTAGAGATTGTTTCTTGGAGCTAGAGTTACAGGCAGGCTTGAGTGCTAAGAATTAATCTTGGGTCCTCTGCAAGATCAATACGTGGTGCAGATAAGAGATGGGTACACAATCTCCCTCCTAGTCTTGGAGATATTGGCAGTTGTTAGCTAGTAGGAAAGGGAGAAACATTTTTCTCTAAGAGAAAAGCCTCTGGTAGATTGACCATCTTCCAGTGGAAGACCATACATTCAAGAATATTTGGGTAGCACAAATTGGTTTTCAAGAGCTTCTTTTAAAAAGGATAGGTAGACAAGAGGACTGGATCTGGGAATAGTTGGGGAAGGAGTGAATATGGTCAAAATATGTTGCATGAAATTATCAAAGAACTAAGAAAAAAACCCCTCAAATGCACTCATGAAAAATGTTTACTTCACCAAGAAAAAGAGCAATGCATGCTCCTGATTGTGAAGCTGTCCCTCCAGGCCCGTCTTTCTCCATTTTACTGCACTGACTGAACAGTGCTCAGTGGTAGCAGCGAGAACAAGGTTAAAAGACATGAAAGCATCCTTCTTTGCCCCAAACTTTTTGTTTATATTTTTGTGTTTCTTTAAATGAGACATTTAAAAGTATTTATTAAAACAAAACAAAATAAAACAAACAAACAAACAACAATAAAGGACCAGGCAGGCACATGACTTTAGTCTCAGCACTAGGGAAGCAGAGGCAGGAGGATCTCTGAGTTTGAGGCCAGCCTGGTCTACAGAGTGAGTTCTATGCAGCCAGGGCTACACAGAGAAACCCTGTCTCAAAAAACAAAACAAAACAAAACAAAACAAAAATTATTTATTTAATTTTATGCATATGTGTGGTTGCCTGCATATATGTGTACCATGTTTATGCAGTGCCTGAGGAAGCCAGAGGAAGCCATTAGATCCCCTGGAACTGGAGTTACAGATGGTTATGAGTGGCCATGTGGATGTTGAGAACTGAACCAGGGTCCTTTGTAATAGCAACATGTGCTCTTAACTACTGGCCTGTTGCTCCACCCCCCGTTTTTTTTGTTTGTTTGTTTGTTTATTTGTTTACTTGCTTTTTTAAAAAACAGTCTTTCTATGTGCTTCAAGATAGCCTAGAATTTGCTTTGTAGCCCAGGCTAACCTTCAACTCTTATTCTCCTGCCTCAGCCTTGTAAGTGCTGTGGTCAAAGTCATGTGACACTTATACTCAGCACATTACCCATAACTTGAGCAGTGTTTCTCATATTTTAACAACTGCCTTCTTATTTGTATTTTAAATTTGAGTATTCAGTTTTGTGTACTTTTGTGAACCATACATCATCTCATGTCATATTTTAGAAGTTGGTGAAATTTTAATCAGCCTAATCACTGAAGCTCCTCATTTTGTGCTGAGCACTGACTGAATCGTGTGTGACAGCATGACTCTGGAGATGTACACATTGCTGATATCAGCTGGATGGATGTCCTGCAATTCCTCTATCTCCCATGACATTTAAAGGCAGCGTGATGTGATGTCCAGAGCAAGACGAAAAGCAGAGGCCGAGTCTCCTCTGTCTCTAGCTGCTGCTCCCAGACAGTACTTGGCACCTTTGGATTTCAGGTTTGTTTGTATTTAGTTTAAATCCACCAGGCAGAAACCAGACACTCATAATTCTTGTGTCAATCAAATGCCGGTGATAGGAATATGGTTGTTACTGAAGTGAGAACTATTGCTATAGTAGTTGAGCTATTAATAAATATTGGCAGGGGCCTAAGGGACAGAGACAGAGTTCAGAATGGTGCCCCAGGATGCTTTCATCAACTCTGCTGGCCCTTGAGGCAGTGAGGACCCTGGAGATTGGGCCTCCCATAAGCTTTCCTGTGACCTGGGTAACATGTGTTTACTTCTTGCTGCCAAGCTTGAAGCCCAATGGGACCTGCGTGCCTCTCTCTGGAATGCCAAACAGGGGAATCGCTTCTGCTGCTGGGGTGGGGGTGGGGAGGGGGGAGGGGGGGACTCCCGTCAGCACAGCAACATTCTTGAGTCTAGGCCTTTGGAAAACAGGCTTGTCCTCATCTGGGTCTCCTCACTCCAGGAATCCCCTAGGTTGCTTGAGAACAAAAGGATGGACATCTGAGCCCAACATCCAACTACTTTTTAAAGACAGGGTCTCATTACGTGGCCCTGGCTAGCCTGGAACTTTTTCTGTAGAACAGGCTGGTCTCAACTTCATAGAAGCCCTCCTGCTTCTGCTTCCTAAAGGAGTATGCCATGGCCTGGCCTACTCACCTACTTTGTGACCAGGGGTGAAGGGAAGTGAATTAGAGATCCTAAATGTTGCATTCATACCTGTGTACTATTGTTTTAAATGAATGTCTGTGCTGTAAGGAGTGGTAGAAACAATCTGAGATTTGCAGAAAGTCTCTACTATTTGCTCCCTTTGGGACCCTGGGGCTCCCCCACACCTAAGCTGTCATATAGGGAAAAGAAGCACTGTTCAGTGTTGTGGGGAGGCGTCCGTGGATGACATCCCTTCAATAACAGAATATACAGACACTTGAATCTCTTGTGTAAAATAGTGTGGTGTTTGCACAGAACCTATGCACATTCTCTTATATGCTTTATATTCAATTGCTTATAATGCCTAATACTACATAAATACTATGTGTGCAGCTGCTGTGCTTAACTTTGGAGGGAATGTTGATAATGAAAAAAAATCTGCATGCTCAGCACAGATGTTATTTTCCTCAATTTTTGTGTGTGTGATGTATACGTGTGTACATGTGTGTGCAGGTATGTATGCTTGCCCATGCAGGTGCATGTGGAGGTCAGAGGTTGACAATGGGATGTCTTCCTGTCTTCCCGTCTCACTCACTCTCCCTGACACTTTCTTTCTTTCTTTCTTTCTTTCTTTCTTTCTTTCTTTCTTTCTCTTTCTTTCCTTCTTCTTTCTTTTCTCTCTCTCTTTCTTTTTCTTTTCTTTTCTTTTTTTTTTTTTAATTTCAAGACAAGCTCTCCCACTAAACCTGGAACTTGGCATCTTTGGCTACACATGTCTGGCCAGCAAAGCTCCATCCAGGATCCACTTGTCCCCCACAGCCACACTAGGATGACAGGTGTGTGTCAAGCTTGCTTTGTTTTGTTTCTGTATGGTTGCTGGGGATCAAACTCAGGTCCTTCTGCTTATGCACCGAGCACTGAGTCACCTCCCCACCCCTCAAATACGTTTGAATCCCTGATTAGTAGAGTCTGCAGGTGTAAACCCCTGGGCCAACTCTACGGAAAAGGCTGCTGTGGGGCTGGGGTCATGGCATAGTGAGTAAAGCGCTTGCTGTGTGGGTGTTTGAACTTAAGGTCTGACCCACAGAGCCCAGGAAGAGCTGAACACAGTAGCGTGTGTGTTTATAATCCCAGTGTTCCTACAGCGAGATGGGAAGTGGAAACATGATAACCTCTGGAAGCTTGAGGGCCAGCTAACGGAGGAACATAGGGGTGGATTAGAACCTCTGTCAGAGGCTGCAGAGATGGCTTGGTGGTTAAGAATACTTGCTGCTCTTGCAGAGGAACAGGGTTCA